>NW_020454661.1:499899-572091 GCF_003342845.1 Nothoprocta perdicaria | reverse complement strand
TTTTTTTTTTTTTTCCCCTTCTTCCCTTTCAGCCTCCCATTAGACTTTTTATACCACCATGTAAAACTTCTGTTCGGTTAAAAAAAAAAAAAATTTTTTTTTTGCAATGTCAACTTTTTTTTAATAATAAAATGTATAATGTTGGTTAAAACACTGAGGTAAAACTAGATGGAAAAACATCTTTTTGACTCCCTCTTTTTAACTCCCTGTTTTCTTTGTGTCTAGGGAGGAAAGTGACTGGAAGCCTTTACATCCATTCAGTTTCTCTCTTTTTCCTGTATCTCCCTTCCGCCCACCTCCCTCCCTGAACTCTAGATGTGCTGGTAGCAGTAAAATACTTGAAGGTCTCTCTTTTTCTTCCTGCCCCAATCCTAGCAGCTTTGCCAGTTAAACCTGCCGCCTTGTGACAGCCACCCAGCCCTAGCGTGGAGAGGAGGCCTCTTGAGCGCAGTTGGAGCCGGGCCGTAGCCGTGCGCTGTGAGCTAACCCGGCCTCGCTGAAGGAAGCGCTGGCTGTGCTTAGTCTCTGTCACACAGCAGCCGGGGGGAGCGATGGCCGCTTTTGGTGGCGTGGCAGGCTGGTTAGTGAGGTGCCTCTTGTTCAGGGCAGTGCCGCGGTTCTCCTTTCGGGAAGCGGAGCCCGCAGAGACGGGGAGCAGTGGGAGCCCCGCGCGGGGCTTGCCCGGGTGTGCGGGAAGCGGTGGCGGAGCTGCCGGAGCGGCTGCCGTTGGGAGCTGCCGCTGGCGGAGCAGCTGCGGCTCCGTGGCCGCCTGCACGGACCCGCTGGTTCTGCGGCCAGCCGTGGGCGGCAGGCAGCGACCTCCCACATGCTCTCACAGAAAGCATGAGAAGGAATAAAGCTGAAGGAATAAAAAGGAATAGAGCCGGAGCAGGTCATCCTGTCAGTGCTGACTAGCATCCCTGTCCCGGGCTGCATCCCAAACGGCTGCTTACAACCAGTTGGTCAAAAAGTTAATTTGAGGTTTACTGGTGGCCCCCATCACTTGGTCAGTTCTGTTTGTTTTCCTCTGATTGTGCCTGGTGTCAGTTGGTTTGTAAATATTGCCTCCCAAATTCACTAATAGATGGGCAACGCTTGGAATAAGCAACCTATAATACGTATTTGTTTGTGCTCTTCCTCTTGCTTCCCATAACCATCTCCTCTAGAAGGAGAAAGGAGGCTGTTCTGTCTGTTCACTTGTGCCAGCCTTACAAGGACAGGATAATGCATCCCCTCCCTTTAAAGGTAATAATTTTTTATTAGGGGTAGTAAGTTTAAGGGGATAATTTTTCCCCTCTCTTTAAGTGGTAAACGTACTTTTGGCCTATGCAATAGAGAGTTTTCAAAGCAGATGAAGATTCTTCTTTTCTTGTGCTGTTTCTGAAAGAACGTGATGGTTGTAACAGACTTTGCTGCCTGGTCCTCTGTGGTTCTATAAGCTATTCAGATATTTATTTTGGATACAACCTTGATATTTTCCTATTGATCGCTTCAGGGAGTTTTGATGTGTATGTAATGCCCAGTGCCCTCAGCTGAGAGAACCTGCTAAAGTTATTTAATTAAAAGTTATTTATTACCAGCGTTGAGCGAACATGAACATCTTTATGGACTCCCTCTCTCCCTTCCCAAACGCAGCAGAACAAGCGGTGGATTCTCATGGCCTCACAGTAGCTCGTTCATTCATTCTTTTTTTTTTTTTTTTTTTTCTTTTCCAAATTGAAATTGTGCTTTGCTTTTGGGCGCCCATTCAGAGAGCTCTGAGTGAGGCCATTTGCTGCACTCAGCTTCGCTCCTGGCCCTTCCCTGGAGCCGCTTTATCCCTGCGCTTGGATGTTGCCGTTGGGAGTGATCCCGGCTTCCAGCCTTGGTGTGGGCACAGATGTCGCCCTCCTTTCCCCTCTCCTCGAATACTCCACGAACAGGAGGGGAAAGTTTGTTTTGTTTTCAGCAAGCCTGTTAAAGGACACACAGAGGCAAATAAGAGGCAAATACCTAGGTGCTCTAGGTAGGTCTTGAAAAATGAATGTGTGAAACAGTGCTCTGCAGTCATCTCTAGTATTACCACAAATGCTGGTATCTGCATTTTTTAAAATATAAATTGATGCCCTTAATTCTTCTTGTTGATTTGCTGATTACTACAGTGTTCGTCAAAGGAGAGGTGTCAAAACAAAACAAAAACAAACAAACAAAAGTGGCTTTTGAAATGTGGAAAGAAAAAAAAGAAAAAGATTGAGACTGAGGAATCCAAACACCTGGGGCGTGGTGTGGTTATGGATTCGGAAGAGCCAAAGCTAGTGCAAGAAGTCAAGTTAAACTGGGGGCCTTGTTTAAATGGGCTTTTCCTGTGGGCGACGTGTGAAACCCTGGGGTTAGGAAGGGTTGCTCTGGGAAGGTGGGGCTGGCCCTGCCTCTGGGTGCTCCCGTGAGGAGACATCCCGAGCCCTGGGGTCTCCTGCTGGGGCAGATGGGAGGGTGCCTGGGAGCCCCTTCCTGCGGGCAGCCCTGGAGCCGCCTCCGCTCCCTCATGGAGCAGCAACACGTCCTTGTCCTTCCGGGCGTTAAGAAACCCCTGGAGGGCTTCCGCCGCCGCAGGTTACTGGGCTGGGGGAGTGCTTGGGACATGCGCTCCTGTGGGGTTTTGCAGCAGGAAAAGTGTGTGAAAGTGGAGTATTTCAATGGTAATAGGAAAAATTACTACTGCAATGTTACTTGGTCATGTCTCTTCTGTATATGTTCATGTGCTGGGGTGTAAGTTAATGCTGTTCCTGGGAAACTGACTTTATGTTTTTGGAGGTAGACAAAAACTGTTCTTTGCTTTCACTAGTTTCTGTGTCAAATATTGACTACTTTGTAGCCTCAAACATCTTTCCTTCATTGTTTTAAATGCTGAGCAAAGTTTAGAGGGTTATTTAAGCACCTCTTCTTTAACAAAACTTCCGATGTGGAGCTCTGACAGATGTCCCGTAAACCTGTTACTCTGCTGTACTCAACTCTGCCATTTACAAACGTTCAACTGTCAATACGTAACTACGTTCTTCTGGGGGGAAACTCTTGAAGTAGCAACGTTCGGATACACACTAGGGAAGAAGCAATACAGTAACAAGAAAAGAAGGCCCAAACCCTCTCCAAAAATATGCAAGTGTCTTTCAAAGGTCCGAAGGCTTACGCTTCTTGCCCTGCGTGCAGGAGGAGGAGAAGGGCCTGAGGAAGGAGGTGGCAGAGGTGCCGCTGCCCGCAGCGGGAGGCTGCCTGGTGTCGTGTTCCTAGGTGCTGGTGGCAGCAGCGTCGCTGCTGTCGCCCCTGTCCTTCCTGCAGCGAGGCTGGAAGACGTGCGCGTCCATCGGCGATGGATGGAGCCAAAGTGCTCGGCTTTCAACTTCTTACATTTAGGACTCCATGTCAGAAGGGCCTGCGAGGCGCGTGCTCTACTGTCCCACATCAGGGAGAAGAATGGGATTCTGCAGCTAGCGGGAATGAGTCTGGATGCCCATCTTCAAATTCCCCGTGAACTGCGTAACTTCTGCCTAGCTGGATACTAGCGGCCTCGGCACGGGAGGAGAGGCCTCTGGAGCCCAGGGACGTGGTGGCTGCCTCGGCCCCCCGCAGCCCTCCCTGTGGGAGGCGGCAGCGCAGCGGGGTCCGTGCCCAGGAGGGCTGTGACCTTGGCCAGAACGCTTCATTTCCCGTGTTCTAACCCGAGGGAAGAAAGCCACGAGGTGAGTTAGTACGGAGGCACTGCAGACTGGCCCACGCTGCTGTTGCTAGTTGGGGTCAGGTTGGCACTCAGGTAAGCACTGACCGGAGAGCACCTGCTGGCATCGTGGGAGCTGAGGGCACCCTTGTGCACACCAGGCCCCCTGCGCCCCGCTCTGCCACGCTCTTCGCACCCCAGAGCCTGGCCCGAGGCCCGCAGAGGCACGACTGCAAGCAACTCTGCAAAACAAACCTCAAGATCTAACAAGCATTATGTGACGTCTACACTAGCAATTTTAATAAAGCTGTTCTCAACTTGCACTTTAATTCTGAAGACTGTGTTGGTTTGGACAGGTAGAGTTGAACAGAGCAACTCCCTGACCTCTTCCCCCAATAACCTTACACCTTCACCTTGATTTAAGTCTGCTGGAATTAAAATATACAGCAAAAATCATTTTCTTGACATGGGTCTGTATCACGCTAAGCTGCACCGAGAGCTGGGGGTGAGGTCAGCTGCTCATGGAAATGCCTTAAAATGTTGGTGCTGGAATTTGTACCAATGTCTTTGGAGCAGGTGGACAAGACCAGACAGCAGGACCAGTGCTAATTTACTTACCTACCCATTTGCTGGCTGGATATTGATCAAACTTCTTGCGCCTTCCCTGGCTGGATTTTCATGCTCTGGAGGGGACACTTGCATTTTATTGAGAAACAGGCATTTTTCTTTTTGCTATTGCTAACCTTTTGCTATTGTAGCATCGGATTATTGTGAAGTTGCTGTTAGAATAGGGCTGGCTGCTGGGGGCAAAGCCTGCAGCCTGCCTGCAAGTGGAGTGAGAGATGGACTTCTGTCTTCCAAAGGACTCGTAGAAACCTTGGAGAGCTGCACAAGAAGCTTCAGCTGGAGGAATCTGCAAACCACAGGGAGAATCGGCCCAGGGCAGGAAAGGTAAGTTGTGCCGGAAATGCTTTATTTTGATGAAAAGTCCTGGCAAGAAGATAAAGCTTTCAAGGATGTTTTTAGTCATACTGCTAAATAAAAATATGTGGTTTGTTACTTTCTGCTCACCTGTCTCCAGGAGCCTGAACTCTTGCCTGGAGGAGGTGCAGAGCCTGAGGCCTCCAGGCCCTGGGAACCAGGAGAGCTGCTGCACAGAACGTGCTGGAGCTCCTGCCCCAGGACGCAGCGTGCCCGTGGCCCCGGGAACAAGCTGCATTTCTGAACACGAATATCCAAGAGCTGCAGGCAGGAGTGGCACAGCAGGGCCGGAACCTGGGCTAGGCTGAAGGAGGAGAGCACCAGGTCTCACGTGCCTAACACCCACCTTCACGAGTGTCACTTCTTGGCGGCAGGCGGGAGATGTCACACCCAGCCTGCAGCACCAACCAACCTCAAGCGAAGAAAGGAAGGCACCTTTAGCTGAGCTCCTGCCCTACTGACTAAGGCAGAAAAGGGCTCATCTACCTCAGCATCACAACGGCTGCAGCCTTCGACTTACCTTGCAGTGACGAGTAGCAGTAACCAGGCATCATCCATAATTCAAGAGAGCAGGCAGATTACAGAGCAAGCCGTGTTCGGGGTCACACAGCAGCCCAGAAGAAAGCTCTTCCTGGGGTCACCACATCTGTAGCCACTGCACCCCTGCCCATTCTTAACTTTAATTAATTCTGTTAACTTAAAAGAGCTTTGCAAATTGCAGAGATAGAGTTTTGTCATGTATTTACAAGGGGCAGTTTTTAAAATTTCACATGAGCGACCCTTGCAGTTGAGCTCGTTTCCCTGGCAGCCCCAGCCCCTGGGCCTGGCTCGCTCCCCCTCGCAGCCTCTGTTCTCCTCCCAGAGCGGCAGGGCAGGGATTTCGCACAGAGCTTTTCCCTTCATCTTCCCTACTGGATGCATTTAAAAAGAAAAGACACGCAGCCTGCCAGCCTTTCACCACAGCTATTGACACTTGCAGCAGCACACAATCTAGGGCATTAAAAAGATTTTATATATAGAAAATGGGCTCCTATTATGTCTCTATAGACAAAGAAAACCCCTAACACAGAAGCCTTCTTAAATTCCTTGCCCAATCCAGTCTGCAAAGCGGGACTGTGGCTTAGGAAGACGTGAAACAACGCGCACGAGGGAGATGCACAACGTGCCCGCTGCCTGGAGGAAGACGATGATGGTCCGACCGCAGCAGCGCTCAGGAACGCGGCCCCGCTGAGGTTGGTGGCGCTGCTTTTGTTCACTTGGCTCTCTCTTTCCCAGCTGATTGACGTCAACCCCACAGCAAAGATCATGAATAAGGTCCTTCCTTCACACACGGAAAATAGTCTTCAGTCTTGAAGAGGGTTGGAGGCTCATAGAGGGGCTGCTGCTGTCGTGAAGCTGATTTCTGCAAAGTAGATCAAGTTCATTTATTGTTGCCTTAAAAAGCAAGTTCCACTGCCAAGCTCACACAGCTAGAATGCAAAAACCACAGGAGCTCTGTGGGCTTCCAGAGCAAGGTGACTCTTTAATCACAACTTGGATGAAGCTGGTATATTCTCAATGAAAATGAAGGAAAAAACAGTTGCTGACTTTGGCCATCCCATCCCACAGCCAAGCTCAGTCTTAGACAGTATAAACAACTATCCCGGAGCTCTGCAAGAGCCACACTGGACATCAGCTCCAGCTCTCTGGTCGCTGTGGCCTTTGCACTTTCCAAGTCAGGTAATTTTGCCTTTCTCACTCCAGCCTTCAAATTCCTCAGCTGCTTCCTTTGGTCTGACCGTAACTTCTACTCTCAATTACTTAATTAGCAGAGCCTTTTGTAGAACACAAACCTGCAAAAAAATCTTTGGTTCTAGAAGGCTGCTTCTCCTGCTCAGCTCCTTCATCAAGTGTATATTAGACTATGCACAGTGCACCACAGAATTAGAAATAGCACAGCAGGAAATTAGGAAAAAAATAAGCTGGAAAATATGAACTGTAGGTCACTCTGCTGCACTAGATGGCTGATGTCAAAAGGCAAGAGCAAGAACCATTTTTGACTACTGTGTCAGCCTTTCTGCAGGTGAGCACTGCTGCACTGCAACACAGAGGCTGTGTCAATACAGAGTCTAAACAGAGGCCTTACAATCAAGATTTAAGCAATTAAAATATTTTTGGGGAGGCTCTTGGAATATAACATTTCTTTAGTATACCACTTTGTAGAGTTCTTCAGGTATTTGTCCTTTGCGGTTGAAAAGGAGCAGGCTTCCCCCAGACTGAAGAAAAACTGAACTACCTGGATGACTCTTACAACTATTTGGACTTCAGAATGCTTTAACAGTGTCAATAAATCAGTACACTTAAGAAACAGCTATGTTTTTTTTTCTAGTAGCTAAGTCAAATACTTCTTATATTCTATATAAAATAAACTTTTTTATATATTTATAAGCTTGACTTTTTCAAATTGTTGGATTTAGGGCATTTAAATTGCATTTAACTTTGACTTCCCCACATTCCCACCTTCCTCTGAATTTATTTGGCCATTCAAATTGTAATGAAATTTGAAGTGCAAACAAAGATTAAGTCTTTGGTTTTTTTTTTTTTTTTTTGGACTTTTTGACAAATGTACTAAGTCTTCAAAATTATCCCCTTCCTGCCTGCAGGTGAGTGTTGCACCTCTTCAGGCACCGCCATGCAGTGTGGAGAGACATTTTCCTCTTCTCACACAGCACCACAGGTTTTAAAAAGAGAACTGGGCTCTCACTCTCTGGAGGCACTTCATAGCTAGCACAGGGCTCAGAGCTGTCCCAGGACAGCTCCCAGCATGAGGAATCTTACAGGGCTCAGCATCTCACTGCTTGCTGAGTCCAAGGGCAGAATCTGGGGCAAGATCTGAAAGTGAGATTGCAAATGCACAGTTTAAGTAACACAAAACATATCCTGTATGCGAAGGGGCAGACAGTTCACTGGGAAGAGAGCAAGAGAACTTGACTAAAATGAGGATGTTGTAGGAGATCAGAACAGCCATTTCCAAAGGACTGATGTGTGATCTGAGCTAGTCAGGGTGAGAAACCTTCACGCATACTTTGATTCAGAGGAGGAGCAGGAAGCTTTCTGCTTACCCACTGCCTGTGTTTGCTCCTGAACGCAGATACCTTCTCGAGCACGTTCAGATGCACTGTGGAACAGCAAACTGCCTTTAACACTGGCAGTTCATAGTCCTACGTGCTGGGCATTAGTCACACTCAAACCAAGAAACTGCTGGATATGGATGTGGCAGCTCCAGCTTGCTGGCACTTTCAAAGACTTCCTAATTTACTGACTGGAAAAGTTGATAACCCGAACAAAATGTTCCCACTAACAAGGCACTTTTCTAGAATGCCTTGCCTTTTTTTTTTCCCCTCCTTTAATTTGAAGTCATTAGTGCAACTACTTTTAGTAACAAAAAGGAAAATACAACTGGAGATTTTTCAAGGCTATATCACAATCACTTTTTTTTTCCTTCAGTGGGAAAAATCTCTTATATCACCCCAAGCTTAAACACAAAAGAAAAGGCAGCTAATAACAAGAAACATCAGGTGTTTAGACTATGATTGAGGAATAGGTTATTTTCAAACTGGGACTCAGTGGTAGCTTTTAAGGCTAACTGTAGTGTTCTCTCAAAATACCCTGCACTCAGCCCTTCAAGGCTGCTGTAGAGAAACAGTCCACAGGCAATAAAAAAAGGCAGAGAAAAAAAACACTTCCCTTTTCAAAACCCAACCCAACCAACACACACACACACACACACACACACACACACACACACACACACACACACACCAACCAACCCCACAAGGGTGCTAAATGATTACTAATCTCTGGGTTAAGTATAAATGATGCATTATTATCTTAAAAATGTGCCACACAGCTCATGCTGCTTCTCCTTCATAACATTTTAGCAGTGATTATATTAGTATAGTATAATCTTCTGAAAATTGTGTCTGTAGAGGCTCTTCATAGTCACTTTACATAGTAAGACATCAGGAAAATTTTATTCAAGTTTTGTGATTTATTTGCTTTGGGCCTTTTATGTTCTCTCGTTCATATATTCAGGCTTACTTGGGAACATGACTGAAATACTCCCTGTTTTTTTTTTCTCCTTTTTAGAGCAAGTCCAAGAATTTTGCAAAAGCCTAATGCAGCAGCTAAGTTTTAAATTCAGATCTATGCAACACACATTACTATTATTGTACTCATGCACACTGCTCAAGAGAGCCATGACGCTGCCCACAAGAGCTCACTTACACTGAGGAAGGCCGGCAGGCTGATTGTGTGCAAGATCTTCTTGAAGGTGCTTGGAAAAGCGCCAAGGTCTGTTTCTGCCTTGGTGACCCGTTCTTCCATCTCGGCCACACAGTTCCCAACCATCTTCACAAAAGCCTAGATGAGAAGACAGACAAGACATCTTACTACTAATAAATTAAACAGGGATTACGAATTGTAGGACAGTGGTGAAGGGTCCATGACATGAACAATAAGTCATACAAATGCCATTGATTATTTTCCTTCCACCCAGAACAAGCCCAGTCTGTTGCTGGAAATTATTTGTGAGGTACATAAAAGGCAGCAACAGCAGGGTAAATTTAATAAGACAACTGGCCTTTCTTTTTCTATTCAGCTTTCACCCACAGCTAAGTTTCAGTGAAATCTAAAAGCATATAATTTGCAACAAGCTAATAAATGCAAGATGACATAGAACCACCTTACCTAACTGAACACTGTTTTCACAAACAAAATAAAAAGCATCCACCGTTGGCAATGAGCACACTTTCAAATCTACTCAGTCTTAGGCACACCAAAAAATAATCATTTGGAAGGTGCAAGTGATAGATAATCACACGTGACATCTGCAGGACAGTTGTGTGTAACAGAAAAGCTCATTTCCCACTTTTCAAATCCACTTCTGAGGATGACTTCCAATTTCTATGGCAATAACAGGCAGGTACTTTCCCACGCTCAGCACTTCAACTCTTGTTTAATCTTATACCTGCCTCTACAGGAGCACGCAAGTGTTTTGCACTGCTTGTACTAAACTATGTTTAAATAATGATTTTTTTTTTTTTAATATATTTTTACAGATAAGGAGCTAAGGCACAGAAGGTCCATTTCCCAGGAAGTGCATGGCACAGAAGCACTGAACCAAGATCTCCTAAGCTTGGGACCAGATCTGTGCCCTGACTCTCCACCCACATACACTAGAAACCAGCAGACCCAGGCCCTGCAAGGTTAGCAACGGGATTCTGAACAGGTGAGGCCTCCAAGGGACTTTCCCAACAATGGTATAACAAAGAACTCCTTTCTCTGCAAGTGCAATTTATATATTGATTTCAACAGTTTTTGCACAAGCTTGAGAATCTATCATACCAGAAAGATCTACACTAAGCAGAAGCAGCTGTTAATTTTTTGCTATTTTGCAGTGATGCCAGTCAAGAAGAGTAGAGCCAAAGCTGTGGCTCAGTACAAACTGAAGAGTGAATACCCATCACTAAGTTTGGATGCCTAATGGAAGGAGCTGTTGACAACCCTGGATGCTACAGGCTTAGCAGATTTGACTAAATCACTGTGTCCGACTCAAATCACTAGCGTGAAATGCAGACTGGTGATAACTGTTGACTCTTAAAAAAAAGCCTAGTTCAAAAGACCAAGGTGGTACGGCAACGAATCCCGAAGAACACCAAACATCCTGTACTCCCAGTAGAAAGGTTCAAAGGCTCTTCCAGGACCTCTAAGAAACATGGCACTATGGAAATACAACTGCTTTATGTTCACGCACACACCTCCATCCTGCAGGATTTCACAAACCCTCTGTGTTCACTGATGTGACAGCATCCTCTCAACTTTTACTCTCTTGACCTCCAGCTAGGAAGTCAGAAGAACAAAATTATTCCCACAGCTGAAGTCTATCAGAAGTGTAACTGTGAGACACAGCAAATTCTACCACAGAGCAAGCACTTAGAGCTGCAACCAAGTCCCCAGGCCAGACCTGGCCCATCTGATCAAGGCAGTGGTGTTCTCACAGCTAGCAAAGATGAATTACCTAACAGACAGACAGACAGACAGACAGACAGACACACACACACACACAAGCAAATTCAACCATGCAGTGCAACAGTTATCCCCAGTTCTGAGGAGATGCATTTGTATTGTAAGTACTTTCTGCATTTGCTTGTCTCTCTCCACCCCTACTTACTGAGAAGAGCAAAATACTGGAAACAACATGACAAATGGATCAAGCAGAACATCCTGTATATTCACTCCAAACTTCAGCTTGCATCCCTGGTAAAAATTTTGGTGTCTCTAGCAGAGCGGATCTCAACAAAGCACACTGCATGCAGACTCCTGTGCAGGTTCTGCCCCTCAGCATGTTATTCAGAGAGGCTCGTCAGGACAGCTCGTGCTCACTGCAGGCTTTATTCAGAAAGCTTCACTGTTTTCTCCATGTAGAACCCCAAAGAGCATAAGGAAAATAAGATATCTTCTGAAAATGACAGTGGGTTATCCAAGTACCTTTTTGGGAACTCCCCTCTTCTCTTCCAGCTGTCTATTGAATAATAAAAACTGTATTGCAATTTAAATGTGTTGAAATACCAAGACAGAAATTTCAGTTATTTCCACACTTCAGAATGACTGCAAGAAAACAAAATTTATTATAAAGTAGCAAACTGAGAATTGCCACTCTGAATAAATTTTCTGAATAAAACCACATTCACAAGCCTCAATGTCCGCAGAGTCATCACCCCAAATGACCTCTTTCCTTGAAAGCTAAACTACACTTGAGTATGTAATTTTATATATATATGTGTATATATATATGAGGGTGTATATGTGTGTGTGTATATATATATGTATACATATATATACACACACATACATGTATATATGTATACGTATATATACACATACATGTGTGTGTATATATGTATATGTATATATACACACACACACACACACACACACACACACATATATATGCGCACAGATATCTCCCTGCATTTCTCATTGTACTAATAAATGTAAGAGCAATCAGTAACATTCTGCTTTGGTCTGACGGTAGATGACTTCATTTTGGACAGAACTGTTATCTGGTAAACTTACACCTGTTTGATAATCTTCAGTTGCAGAAAAGCTATTTTCTTTAAATTTTATATTAAAAAAAAATCAAGTATGGATTCCATATTCTGTAGCTACTTTCTGAATTAAAGTTTCTAGTACTTCCTATGATCTAAAAACCACTTTCTTCAATTTCCTGTGACTGTTGTCAGGCTCATTTACCAACAGCATGACAAGGATTTTAACCCTGCTGCTTTTTACATCTCAGCAGAATTAATGCCTCTTAACGCTCTTTGTTCCTATCACCTTTGCTTTGCAGCACCAAGTTACAATGACGCTCAGTGCAATTTAAACTCTTGGAAATGCCTTCAGCCTTCTCCTGGAAACGGAATCAAGGATCTGAAATCATTTGAAGCGCTGAAGTTTTATGAAGGATGAATATCCTGCTCCTTCTACTAGTCTCAGCATAGTTTTGAAGACACTAACTTAGAAAGATGCTAACAAAAATCACCACTATTACTTTCAGAGAAGAGAAGGATGGTGGCTTTAATTCAAGCAATAAGTTAAAAACAGAAGTGCCTCCAGAAATTGTTAATATTTTTGTCTTCTCTATAGTTACTAACTCTGAAGTACTGAAGATGGATAGGACACTGACAGCAAAGAGATCTGAAAGACTGGAGAGGACCCTCCTCCATACACATAGATCACAGCACAGCATGGATTTTTCTTCCCTATTGCAAATGTTCCCATTTTCACATTTCCACGCATACATATATCAAATACATACCTCTAGTTTGTCAATCTTCCTGTATATATGTCTCATCTCTGTTGCTTTTGTGTAAATTTCAGGTAGACTTTCATTGACGACTTGAGAGGAATCACTTCGAATCTAAAGAGGATTCAAACAAATGACACAAAATTGACTGAAGTGGGACTGAAAACAGATAATGAGAACTACAACAAAAAGTAAACATGCTTTATTCTGGCTATCAGAAAGGTACCCAGCTTTCATTCTGAACACTGTAACTGTGCTACAATTAAGCAATACACTAGATTAAAAATCAGCTACTTTCCTTATATAAGTGCCTTGGATCAACATTTATTTTACACAAGCAAATAAAATATTTCTTTATATCAAAAATACACGTCTAACTTTACTAGAACTAAGCGACTGGGTATTTTCTAAGGCACACTAAGGAATCAAACTGAAGCCCTGACTTGTATTTTGCTATTTGTACATCCCCTCAGCTTTGCTAAAAAAAAAAAAAAAAAAAAAAAATATGACCAGGCCACAAAATCACTGTCTAATCAACAGAAAATTTGAGTGAAATTCCCCTTAGATTAAGGCCATGACTTAAAGGACAACTCTGTATACCAATACCACTCTATCGGACCTTTCCATATGATTTTTTTGTATTTTTTTTTTCCTTCTTCTTAAGGGGGAAGTCAGAGTTGCCTTCCCAATAAAAGATAAGAAGGTCCCCCTCTAAGGCAAAGTGTAGTTTTGAAGGTCTGGCAATTTTAGTTAAATATTTAGATAGCAAATGTGCGTACACACACTCTATGCCTTTTTTAAAAATACAAAGCACAGCATCATGCCACCCTCTTACACATTTGCTGCTGCACTGTTCAAAATGAGATTCCATTTATGCATGTGCACACATAAATATAAAAATGCAATTACATCGCCATGTGAGCGTATAATTTCACATATATTCACATGTCATGTGAATGTTCAGCAGTTTGAATCTGCGAGTTACCTGCTTATCAAATACATTTGCAGACTAGTATCTGTTTACCTAAAGGCTACCCTTTCTTGGTCGCGTTTTCAGACACAAACGCATACTGCATTCAACTGTACTCTGACTATTCAAACCAAGTTACACACGAGTTCTACGCACCATGTCTAACATTCCCACAAACTCATCCACCCTGGTCAGCAGGTCTTCCAGACTCTCCTCAAAGCTTTCTACCTGCAAAACACATTTAAGTGCTGGGTGAAAACAAGCAAACACACCGAGACGGCGTCTCCGGGAGCGGGGGACCGCGGCGCGGCGCTCACCTGCGCGCTGTAGACGGCGCGGTCGGGCAGCAGGTAGGCGGCGTAGGCGGCGGCGGCGGCGCTGAGCGTCGCCTCCAGGGCGCCGCCGTCCGCATCGCCCTGCCCGCCGAGCCCCGAGGCGCTGCTGGGGCTCTGCGAGACGTGGCCGCTGTCGCCGCCGTCCCCCTCGGCCGCCTCCGCCATGGCGCCTCGCTCCGCGGTCACGTGCGCGGCGCGCGCCGTGACGGTTTGGGGCGGGCCCCGCCCGTAACGGTCAGCAGCGGGCGGGGCGGGGCTGCGGCCGGCGCCCGCGGCCCATAGCGCTGTCTGTCTCACTTTTCCTCACCGTTTCTTGCTGCATCTTTCCCCAGCCAAGCCTTGCTCCAGCTCCACGCCAGGCTGAACTGGAAGCGAGTTCACAGCCCTCCCCAAACCAGACCAGATTCATGACTCTCATGCCTCAGGTCCCCATGTGCATGGTGCTCCTCACAGAGCTAGAAAGCTTGGCAAAATACTTGTCAATGCATAAAAACACAGGTGGCAGCACATTAGAAAAAAAAAGTTTGAAATTTTTCTGAGGTGTTTTACAAGGAGGTTGCATCCTTACGTTTTACATGGTTGCTGAGCACAAAGTGCCATCTGGGCTAGTGCCTTTCAAGGAAAATCAGTATGATTCGGCATCAAAGAAACCTTGCTCCTTCTAAAGGAAGTTTATGGAAGGTTCTAGGATTCATTTACCACTCTCCTCTCAGTCACCCTCTTTAAAGGTTTATTAAACAATTGAATTTTATGCTTGAAGGTTCCTTGATGCATTTCAGCCCAAACCTTGTCACTCTGGTTTCTACCTGCATTTTCCAGTTGTAGCAGTTATAGGAGGGGGACGGGTAGAGGCGGCTTGTGTCTGGTTTGGGAGCGGAGTACATATTAAAAAAGACGTCTAGCACACAAGAGACTTCAAGGAAAACTTTAAGAGCTGGGATGAGCAGAGTTGTTGCACTGTGCAACAACTAGACAAAAGTGCTCCCCTTTTGCAAACGAGCACAAAATGCTTGCAAGCCTTTGCAGCCACACTGAGCAGTGTTACCCACCAATCTGGTTCTGTTGGAAATCTGGTTCTGTCAGTATTTTGTCATTCAAGCGGTCGTTAAAATTGTGGGTAAAATATGTTCCCTCTTCCCACTCAGATCTCATGGGTGAAATTCACCCTAGGAAGCATAAGCTGTATTAACCGTGCAGGTTTTGATAAGATCACTGCTTTATTTGGGCAGTCCGTCTCGGTCTTTCTCTGGGAAAGGTCTGCAGCTTGGCGCCACATGGGGAGACAGGGCTATGTTAAGTGTTATCTGAGGAGGCAGAGCTACCTTAAGCCCTCAAAGACTATATGTGACTTGAAAAAAGATGCCTTATGAACACCATTAAATGCTTGCTGCCCATGGAAATCAGTGCAACAGGGAAGCAGGACAGGGAAGAAGCATATGGAAAGCAGCTTAATAAAAGAAGAATCAATGTCTGTGCTGGTGCAGAGAAAGTCATTATTGAAATGGTTAAGCATCTGAAGACATCGTTCTGTGAGCAAGTAAATGAAATACTTCTACAGAAAGAATGCATAGAAAGGAGAGAAAGGAAGTAGTAGGGGTGTAAAAATAAGATTTGTTCACCTTTTATTGCAGACAGGTCATATTTTCACCAGTATTTCTCATGATAAGGTGGTCCGATTGACTGAAGCCCTTCTAGCTATTCCCATCCTACTGCACCAATAATCAGATTAAAAAAAAAACAACCCACACCTTGGGGTTTACAGTACATTTTTAAGACTAATGGGATCAATGTGCTATTCTTACTGTGCTGAACAAAGTAAGTACAGCTTTAACTGCTTTGGTATCTATGAGAGATTTAATTAAAGTGAAAGAATTTTAAAATAAAATGTTTAAAAACAAATCTAAAACCGTCCCAAATTCAATGTCCCAAACATATTAAATAACGAGCAGAAAAACCCGTGTTTCCCAGGTACTCTGAATCAACAATAACTGGTTAATCCGTTGCCCAGTCAATACAAATTCCAAACCAGAATATAGATTTTTCAAACCAAGACTCCCAAACCAAGACTCATATCTACACATTATTAATGAAATGTCTATTCCACCATATAAAAAAAAGCTTTAATGCACTACAAAGTTAAAAAAAAAAAAAAGAAAATGACAAACAAGCTACAAGTAGAAAAATACACTGTAAAACATTTAGTTTGTTCCTTACACTGATCAAAGTATGACAAAATATTTTAGATTAGACCACTTTATTATAAACTCATGGCGTTTTCAGAAGTAAGCAGTTATTGACTTAATAGTGACTGGTTACCCACTGACCAGCATCCAAGGAAGACTTCTGGCAATCCCAAACATCCAATATATTTTAAATTTCAAGAAGCTGTGTGTAGATATTAAGCTTCTTGATTACTGTAAGAATCAAAAAATAACAAACTATTTTCAGTGAGGTTTTAAAATCACCCAATATCCCTCACACATATTGCAGTAATCCAGTCTTCTGTAAGGGAAAACCTTGGGGATTCAGGTTGCCCAAATATACAGCAAGGATCTGTTTCAGTTCTGAGGTGTGAGACGCAGTCCCAACATCCACTAGACTTTTGCTGTGGCCTTTTATATACATATATCCCTAAAATTTGCATGATGTACATTAAGGGAAAAAAAAAGGAGATGATAGGAAAGCCAGCAGTTTGAAAAAGAGGTATTATCTAATAAATATCAAAAAAGAATGCACTTCCCACTTACGGAGCCGAATGTATTTTTATACCCTCCTGGTAGTCTCTATGTCTTTGCCCATCCAGTAGAAGTGTGAGTCGCCGGCAGGACTGCCTCTGACCAGCTGGTGGTGCTGGTCCCAAAGCAATAACAGCATCAACGTACACCACTCTCCCCTCCTGAGGTTTTAAAAAAATATATTTCATTTATGTTTCATTTGGTCAGTTTTGCTTGGGGGAAAAAAAAATGCATCTGCAGCATCCCCCTTGCTTTGTTCCACCAGAGGAGGCAACTGCTGCTTTTCTGGAGCTTGTCTGGATTAGACATAACATGGGAAATGCGGTGTAAACCAGTTAGTGGAAGGTCTGTATGTAACGGGAGGAAACAGATGGCTATTTCGAAGCACTCTGCTTAAATGGGTATTAGAGGAAAAACAGACTCCACTTCAAATAGGCAGGTCTGTTATTGCTATTAAAAACCTAATTCATATATACATGCATGTATAAATACATCCACCCATGCATTCAAACCCAAGTATGTAGCACTGCCGTTGGTAGCCTGTAAGATTGCTTCGATTTACACAAGCCAAAACTATTGCAGGGCTGGGATATAAACCAGGTTTTGCACGCTGGCCTCCCTGATGAATTCGGCAGTGCAGGACAGTTTTATGTCTAATTCCAGATGCCACGTTCCCTAAAAAGCAACATCCTTTGCACCTGTGAGACCCGCGAGAGCGTCAGTTCTCCTCGGTCTGTGCACCACATGTTGCAAGAGTCAAGAGTCCCAATTGGCACTTAAGACTGAGAGCAGAGCCGCAGGAACTGCCCCTAGAGCGTGATGACGGTGCCGTCCTCCTCGATGCCCCCCCTGGGGATCACCAGGCTGTGCCGGGGGTCAGTTTTTAAGGAACTGAGGAGTTTGTGGATGTTGCCATTGCTTTCTCGGCCGGAGCTGTTGTTGAGCACCAGGTCCCTTTGAAGCCTGTGGCTGAGGCTGCTGCCGTTGAGGCGGGAGAGGCTGCTGGACGTGAGGCTGTGCAGCTTGGGGATGTGCTGCGGCTCCAGTCCGCCCTCGATGACAATGTCAGCCTCCTCGTCGCTCTCCATTTCGTCGGGGTGGAAGTTCTGCAGCACGTGGGACGTGGGCAAGCTGTGGTGGCTGGCGGTGCTGTCTGTAGACTGCCCGGAGCTGCCAGACATCCGACTGCTTCGAATAATATTGTTCCTCTGGTTCGCCGGCTTGACCGTGATGATGAGGTTGTGGCTGTTGGCGATCATCATGTCTGTGACTTGGTCGAGTGTCTTTCCCGCCACCTCGATGCCGTTGACCTCCAGGACCTCGTCGTTGACGGCCAGCAAGCCCGTGCTCTCCGCCAGGCCCCCGGGCACCATGCGGGAGATGAAGATCCCGGGCACCTTCTCCAGGCCGTGCGGAGTCACCCTCACGCTGGTGCCGTCGCGGATGTAAAAGCCCAGCGGCTTCTCGCAGCCGTGCCGGTAGAGCCTGACGCGCCGGTGCGTTTCGGGAAGGATGTCCACGTCGATGATGGAGGAGACGGGCCGGAAGTCGTGCGGCAGGCTGATGTTGAGGTGCGGCCGCCGGCGCAGGTTGTCGTTGCGCAGCGTCACCAGGGCCTTCTTCTTCCTCGACAGCGTGTTGGTACCGAAGTTGCTGTAGTCGACCTCATCTGAAAGAGAGACACCGCTGCATGAGCCACGCGGGCAGCAACGCAGGCGCGAGGGCTCCTTCCCCTTACACCCGGCTCAGCGAAGCCCCACTCCTCAAGGAACGGGCTCCAAGGAATTATTCTGCTGAGCCAAAGCCCGGGTTCCGTTCCTGAGTGTGAGCCTGACCAGCGGTTGTTCTCCACGACCAACCACACGCTGGGGAGCCCCGGCCCCTGCGACTCTCAGCAGTGCAGAGCACGAGCGCCCGCGGCTGCAAGGCTCACACTCCGGCTCCCACCGACACCAGGATTTCAAAGGTCTGTTGAACATTTACACATACATCTCAAATAGGCAAAGCTCACCCGTAACCTGCTAAACTGAACTGGGGACTACTTCAATACTTAACTGACCGCGGACCTTAGCACAAATGTGAAGGCAGGGAGGGAAAGGGGGGCTGGATAGGTGCTTATTCCAGGTTATTTTTGCAGGAAGAGGTTTATGTTAACATGCACCTGTCATTACTTTTCACTTTGGAATTTCCTCATTCACTTCAACTGATTTTGGCAGCAATAAAAGAGTGCTAAAAACAACAAACTGCAGCAAGCTTTGCGAAAACAAGTGTCCAGGTAAAAAGGGAAGCAAAGAGGAGGAAACCACTGTGTCGCCCAGTCCACTTGCTCTCAGAGAGCAGAGAACACGCTCCTGCCCCTGAGGAGAAAATCCAGAGGACAACAGTTTTTGTGGGGCTCACTTGTGCAGGAATGCTCTACAGGTTTCAGGCTCCAGCTTTCTCTCGAGGCCACGTGCCATCAACCTTACGTGAGCTACCTAACACCACAGTGTCCACCCGACAAGTTATTCCACGAAAAGACCTTGGGTTGCCATACGCAGGAATAAATACGTTACAAAACCTACCACTGCAGTTCGCCTTAAGAATACAGTGCATCATATTTGAAACATGGGGCATGCACTAGCTCCAAAAATATTTCACCAGAAGCTACACACAAACCTTTCTGGATAAAAGGTAACAGGCTTTCCATTTATTCTACTGTTAAACACAGGATCAGAAAAGTACTACCAGATTTTTTTACTCTCCTATATCTCTCATCATATGAGACTTGCTCTGCATTATTCTACAGCTTATTTGCACTGGCTCTGCTACCACCGAGGGCATCACAAGGTATCTAGGAGTTTTTTCCTTCAGGAAAAACCTGTGAAAACCACGGAGTTTACAAGGTTTAGCTTAATGCTCACCTCTTGCCTCATTCCCACGCTGATCAAAGTGACACCCAGCGACAGGTAAAAGTTGGAGAAATGGGTGTTAATTTGGAGAGCTTTCAAGGCAAAAATAAAATGAAGCAAAACTTCCCTCCTCCCCAGGGAGGGAGCTCAGCCAACACCTTTCTTCCTCTTTGCAATTCCAGGGCGGCCAAACGGGCTTTATTATCAGTTTCTAGCAAGCAATAAACTGAAGCGAAAGCTGCATAAGTTAGTGACACGCATTTAATAAAGGCGTGTGACACATTTAATAAAGGCCAGTGATTTTTAAGAGGTTGTCAGTTTTTCCCTGCTATTGGATCACAAGCAGGAACGCTGCCTTAACTAATGAAGAGGATCCCGTTTGACGCTGGATCTCGGGGAAGACAAGTGAATACTGCCGGCGTTCGGACGGCTCGTTTCTCACCTTTCATTTGTCACAATATTGAACTGCCCTTTTGCAGAACAGAAATAGTCAACAGGAAGCTGCCAGCAAGTGCCCAGCCACTGGTGTGTCACAGGGCACCGTGTTCCCTCGCAGTCACACAGCCCGGGTCTCGCAGGAGCCAAGTGAAGGGTCGTGCTCAGGTGGCAGAGGCAGAATTAGTCTTTCGAGCACTGAGTACCAGCCACGTTTCTTGGAGCAGGGAAGATGATATGGAGCGCTTCCAGGCACAAAATGTAGTGTTTTGAGACAAAGATGTACGTTTAAGACTGAGATAAGCGTGCCATTCCCAACATGCTTTGGAAAACCTGGACCTTTGTTGCGCTTGTAAGTTGCCTCCTATTGAAAATACAACTTTATTTTATTTATTATTGTTGTGAGGGACACGATACATTTGGAGAAGGAAACCTCAGCTATCCAGTTGTCTTGCATGACCCAAAGGTATGTAAAAAAATACTTCTTACTCTCCTATAGGCACCGACTTCTTCCCTCCCCTAAAACCTTCAGTTTAGTGCGTTTTCCAAATGTTATGTCACACAAAACCTTAAGCATTTTGGCTGCACATTTTCTATTAATAGGCAACTATCTTTCCCCCCATCTGCAGATCTCTCCATGCAGCCTGACTGTGCCTTCGTGGCAGGGATTTTACAAGCACTAACATCTTTGAGGGGCTCTTCGAACAACCCTGTAACCCCGCTGTGACTTTTCAAGACGTCCCATACCTTCCCTATACGCCGAAGCCCACCGCAGGGCCACGTGGTCGCAGAGCGGATTGCAGGGCTGCTTACAAGGGGAAGGGACACTGCTCGCGGCACCTGCTCGCAGCCAAGGAGCCCTGCATTTCTCCCATTTACATCAACAAGAAATTACAGACCTTAAAAAAAGAGAAGGAAAACACACCACCAGCAGCACCACTCCCACTGCTTGGACAGCTGCTCTTCACAGGAGCTGTCTGCCAGATGAAATACCAAAGCTTAGCCAGATAAGATTATGTAAACAAGCTGAATTCCACCGAGGAGCAGACTGCCAGGCTCCTATAGGCGCAGCGCGTCTCAGGCTCCGCTTGTGCCGTGTACAGGCACTCATGGCTTATTATTTCCTCTGGGAACTGTGGAACATTAGTTGACAGCTCTGGAAAGTACTTCAAAGGCAAAATTACTTCCACAAGGGAGAGCAGCACTTCAGGCAGCTTGGGAATGAGGCCAATGAGTCATTAATAGTGAAGGGTAACCCCTCCATCCAGCGGATCTCCATTACCGAGCACTGGAGTTACGAGCAGTCATAAAACCATTTTAAGGGAACATGTCACGTTTAACCCTTCCACCTTGCTAAGCCCCAGCTGCAAAGAGCATCTGTGTTTCATACAAGTTGCACTTGGGTCCAAACGGATCAAACCCAGCAGCATTTGTGAAAGCAATCACCCAGCAAAGGAGCCGGCCGGGTGTCACCCGCGACCTGCGAGACTGACCACGTGCAAAGGGATTTCAAAGGAAACAGACACCCAGTGAACTATGGCTTAGGAGAGTTCCTGCGCCACAAAAATCACTCACCATGGAGCATTTATCACGGGAAAAAATAAAGCTATCTGAACGCTAACACTGCACTGTGCCTGTTCCGAGGGCACTGAGAACAGCCACCTCGCTTCCAGCAACCGCTGGGTGAACCAACCTGGAAAAACACACGCGGAGGCAGAACTTGTGGCTGCTACTCCGGTGAAAGACATTCAATGTAATCCCTACGCGTGCACATTCCTCTCTGCCCCTTCAGATCACTGCCACAGGGAACGGAGCTGGAGCTTTAGGCTGCCCAAACAATACAGTTTAGCTGTGACATCCACAAGGCTTATGAAGCAGGCACAAGATGGAAAGGGACAAGCTCATATTAACAAAAGAACGCGCTACCCGAAGAAAACACAAAACTCGTGCTTTTCTAAGCCTTACTCCCTCAGAGTTTTTGTAAGAGCCACTCAGAAGCTTTGCTTTAGACTGTAGAGTCAGCGGCATATTTCTGAAAAGAAATCTCACCAAACGGCTTAAGGAACCTTGAGCACAACTTGCTACCTCGCTCAAGCCCTGCTATGTGCAGCGGACAGTAGCTTTGCAAAGATGATCTTCTACAGTGATTCAGTATTAAAGAGGGAAACTGCCCTTCCAAATTAGGATGCTCATCATCAGGTCAGGATTAAAATGTGAGGAACAACTGCCCCTCTCTTCTCCAACAACTCACAATACCCTGTCCTCTCGCATGAAAGAGGGAACATTTTGCTCCTTGCAGAAAGCACCTTGCAAGGAGCAAACCTGTAACCACAACAGGTTCAGCTGCCGTTAGCATCGGAGGTGCCGCCGGGAAGCTTTCCGGGGTGCACACCAGCCCTTGGGAATTCAGCCGGCAGTGCCTGCACTTCCCACTGCCTGGCATGGGAGGCCACTGTTCCCCTGCTGGGCCTGCTCCCTCTCCAGCAGAGCTCCCGTGCAGCCAACCTCTGGACTCTGTTGTTCTTTCCCGCTCCCAGCACGGGCTCCCAAGGGGCAGAGGCTCTTGCTGAACATTCACGTTTGCCCCAGGGATGGGGACAGGTCAGTGGAAGGAGCTTTGGGAGCCTCCCAAAGCCATCTGTGTCCTCCGAAACATTCCCCCTCAGCAGGCAGCTCCCCACACTGCTCAGGACACACCGGTAAGGGGCTACGAATCCTGCAGACCAGGTCAGGGCAGGTAGTTGCTCTTCAGCTCAGAACAGCCAGAGCCACTTGCTGCTGCTCTGTGCTGATGTGAAGTGGTTTTGTGCAACTTGCTTTCACCAGGTCTGAGACACATTCTCCTTAGATAAAGCATTTCTTTTTACCAGAAACGCTTTCATTTGGGTCTCTCTTTCCCCTTTGTGGGAACGCCACCAGGACAAACTGCATTTAAAGGGAACAACACCAACACCAATCGCCAGGGTGCTCCTCCTGCCCAAGTTCCAGAACTGCCTGTGTGGAGGTGCCCGCCGGCAGCGGCAGCAGCCGGTGGGCTCCGCACGCGGAAAACGCCGGCACCCGAGTCTGCAACCGTGAATCCCGCAGGAGCCGGCGCCCCAGCGCTGCCCGGAGCCGCAGGAAGCGGCGCTCGCCCAGCCCACGCTCTCGGAAACGGAAGGCTGTCAACCCTAAGGCCCAAGGGTCTTAGAATATTTTTCCGCGCCCAGCAATCGCTGCCACCCCAACCTATAATTACGAGCAACCTCTTCAGCAAGGCGTCATTATAAACTCTACCATTTAAAGCTCGGCTTTAATTATTTTATTTCACTCCCTCTGTTTTGACCTGCAATAAACACATTGCTCCTTTATTGTTCCCGCACAGGCTCAGGCTATGGACAGGTACATTTGCTCCTGGTACTGACACAGAGCGAGTCCCTTTGTTCCAAAATACGTGTGTGTACCACGCAAAGAAAACACGGCACAGCAACACGAGAGACCAAACTATAATCGCTCCTACTAAGCACAGCAAATACAGTAAAAACCTTATTAATGACCTCAGTGACAGCAGCAGCTGTGGATTTAGCTAGGTATTCCATGGGAACTGCATGCAACTATTTCCCAGCTGGTAGCAGGAAAAGAGCTACTCTTTGCAGAAGTCTCAAGTTTGGAAGATAAGCAAGGTAAACAGAGTTGACACACTGAAACAAAGAGCAGCTCTGGGAGAATACTGTCCCCTTTTTCCACGGTTGTAATATTTGCAATAATGCCACAACCAATGAAAAAATCCCCCTTAAGATTACTTTGATTCAGCATACAAACTCGAGAGCTGTGAGGAAACAGGAGGAGGCTCAGAAGGAGTGTCAGTGAAGCCTGGGAAGGCAGCACAGCACTGGATAGCGGGAGCTGGAAGTCAGGACAGCGGAACAAAATAAAGGCAGCATTTTTGAGGAATATTTACAGAGAATTATCCACTGGGAGTTACCCTGCACTCAGGTAACTGCCCATCGTGTTTCTGGAACATTCAAGGCATTTCATATTCGAAAGGAAGGGATATCCTAGAGATGGCAGCATTAGCTTTAACGAGAGATACCTGTGGACTACCTGCATGGCTGTGGGCAAACTGACTCCACGGGGCTTTATTTTCTCCCCTTCTACAAGCCTTTCCTATCTAAGACTATGACTCTCTCTCATTTGTTTTCTTTTTTAACGCAGTGTTTCCAAGTCAAGCACGTTAAAGGCCGAGCTATCCTAAAACTGCGGCAAAGGGGCCATTCAACTCTTACAAACATTAGAATAGTGCCATGCCAGGGTAGGAGCAAACACGAGTTACCGCGGAGCAGAAAAGGCTTTTTGTCCCGCGTCCTTGTGCTGAGTAACACCTCACCCACGCCAAGCTAGTTCAGACAGGCAGGTGGGAAGCTCCTTCTCCCACTTCTTCCTCTGAACTCCCAGCAAAAAGGAACCAAAAAGGCAGCCCCCCAGCTCTGCAGGAGTTCATATTTAATGAAGAGTTAAGATTTGGAAGGAACAAATGACAGTGTCCTTTACAGACCTTTTTTTTTTCTTTCTTTTTTTTTTTACCATGGATTCTTTGAAAAGCCATCACCACCACATCTTTTCAGATTTGTTTGGGGGGGGTTAGGTCTCCTTGTTTCAAACACCATTGAAAACTCTCCAAAGTTCCACTTTTTCCCTTCAGAAAAGGCCCACAATGAGGCGTTCATAGCCTGGCTGCTGGGGTGCAAGCCCGTGCACCTTGCACTGCAGGGGCAAGGAGAGACGAGCGGCCGCGGTGCTCCAAGCGGCGCTTTTCCCATTCCCGGCCTCCGCGCCAGCAGAGCACAAACAGAGCCCGGATTCTGCTTCTTAGGGCAGAATTAGACAGGCCTCAAAAACACGGGCGGCCTCAGAAATTAACTACGACAGGTGGGTTTGGAATCGTGAGAAAAAGAGAAAAAAAAAGAGAAAAAAAACCCCCAAACTCAGAAAAATACACAGATGTCTATGCTGTTTTACAGGAGTCTATGCTGTTTTAAGAAATACAGTTTCTCTGCTTAAATAACTTCTGAGATACTCTGTGGTTATTTAACTGTCATAAACTACATGGCCTGTGCACGTTTTCCTTTAGAGAAGTGTTTCTTCCCCAGAGCCTAGGATATAAACAAGGGAGGGGCAGATAGGAAGTGATTATTCAGAAATGAAAAAAAAAATAAAAAAAAAAGATCAGATCAGGTGCCCTGGCATAAAACACGACAAGTGAAGCTGCGAGTTACTGTTGCCAAGGCAGGAAAATGTTCTACTTACTAAGCCAAGTCCAGCGCTCATGTCCAGCCCTTGTCTACTTAATGAACACCAGTGCTGGCAGCTGCAAGCCCAGATGTGTCTCCTGGGGATGCCGAGCTGTTCCGTGCATGTCACCAGTGGGACAGCACGGAGCGGCAGCACCGACGGTCCGTTCCCACGGGAGCAGAGCAAGCCGTCGGATCAGCAGCGCCCGGCCGCACGGCTGCTCCAGCAGCGCTGGGCACGGGTCCTGCTCGACATCAACACTCTGCTCAGCGACATGGTTTGGCCTTCAACAGCCTCCGAAAGGGCAGAGGTTCCCAGCCCCACGGTGGGGTAGGGCTGGTATTCCTACCTCTGTGAATTCCCTTCTTGGTCCCACAGTTTCCTGTTACAGCAGGAGATGACACAGTCATCCCCACGTAGGGTGAGAGCGAATCATGATCATTTATTAGTTCATACTGCTTCGGGGCAGCAGTGCGCGACACGCACACGCTCCTCAAAGAATGTACAGCATTCCCAAACAGAGCCCTCCCTTGGGATGGGACACGGGCTGCGCTGGGACATGGCTCTTCCTGTGCCTGCAAAAATGGAGCTGCGGTCCGAGCACGGAGCAGGGCCCTTCGGTGTGCACCGAGGGATTTACTGCCATTGCAAAGTCTGGAAAAGTCACCCTGCAGAAAGGCACCCTGCTCAAGAGGCATAATTGCATAAAACACTTTTCATCTGTGGATCCCAAAATGCTAAAAACAAAAATTCACGGCGCATGGGAGACTAGCACTCCAGCGGCAGAGCTGAAAACCTGGAGAATACATAAGGGGTTACGTAAAGCCCAGCAGCTTTAAAAGGAAGGAGGTGGAATTTGCAGGGCTCAAAGGCAGGAAAGAGCAGATGCAGAACACGAGGCTGCGTCTCGTTCCCCTGCATAGCTTGTTTCCAAGAAGGCTTTCAACACAAGCACCTCTAAACACAATCAGGCAAGTGCTGGCTAAATGAGCGCAGGGAAAGCTTTAACCCAAGCCGTGGTTTTGCCCAACAGTGTTCAATTGCTACCAGTAACTCTGGACCACCACTTATTTCATGATGCCTTCCTCCACCTTCAGCCTCTGCTGGGCTACTGCTGGTGAGCAGACAGCTCAATCTTTGCTCCTCCGATAAAACAAGAATACTACTTTATTATTATTATTATTTGGACACAAGTTGAGTGGTTTTCTTTTCCCCTGTTTCTTTCCTCACCTCACTCTCTAAATTGCTAGACAGCATCAGGAATTGGCAAGGCCTTTAATAGTAAGATCAGGCAGTGTTACTAAACTCATGCTAAATTCCCACAGTGGGAGCCAAAGGGTGACCAAGACCAGAATTATGTGATGATGCACCCCATCTTCCGGAAGAAAACAGTTCTGGCAGGGTGAGCAATAAAAAACAGTATTTCTATAAAACAAACCGTGCTGGAAAACAGGTTTCTAAAGCCTACAGCATGTGTGTTCCTGCTGAAAACACTCCAATGGGATGCACACACTTGGTGCCAGGCTGTGCTGCACTGTGCTTTCATTAACACACTAGCTGGTAAAAGTGGCTATGTGTGAAGTGTGCCCATGCCACAAAGTTTTGTGGCTGCAGTAGAGCCAAGCTTTAAGAACCCACATCCGTCTCCTGAAAGACATGTTTGTGCTGGGCCTATGTTAAGCCTGATGGACATATTTAAAGACGGCCAAAACGGGAAACGGTTTAGTGCTGTGTTCATAAACACAGCATCAACACCTCACATCTTCTGCAAAAATGGAAGCAACCTGAAAGCTTCCTCCCACGCCGGGAGCGGATGAGGCGCTGAGGAGACAGGTTATGCAGGTTTCAGAGGTAATGACACCCGCGCTCGGCTCTGCAGCTAACACCACGTCAAGCCAGGCAGCTGCGGTGGGGACAAGCAGCAGAGGCAGGAACAGGAGGCCTTTCTGGGCTGCTTTTCCCTTTACCCACTTGGACTGTATTTATTATCCGCTTGGCCCCAGTTTTTCCCTTGGGGTGCATGCATTTTAGCACACGAGAGCTCGCCTTGGCTGTGTCTGTACCGCTTCGTTTTTAATCCATAGCAATTCGAAAGGTGGTTTAGCTCAAAGGAATCATGCTAAACCTTCAATATTTACCTTTAATATACACACTGAGTATTGAAAGTTTAAGAATGAAAATGCAGAGGTAAAAAAGAAAAAAAGAAAAAAAAAAAAGGCAGCAGCCTGTAGCTATGAATCACCTGCTTGTCTGGACAAGACAGAAATCTGGAAAATCCTGATCCAAAGACTACCTGAAGCACCCTGAGAGCACAGCAAGACTTCCAAGAGCAGGGAGGCATTACGGATACCAGAATGCCAGGGACCTGAGCGCAGAGAGTCACCTGCAACACGGATTCCTGCTGGAAACGCCCCGCAGTCCTGTCTGCCTGATCTGACGGGAGAGAGAGGCAAACAAGCGCCGGCAGAGTTAGGTGCCAGCCTTGCCCTCGCCCGCCTGCCCAAAGCACCGGGGGCTGCTGGAGCCGAGCTCGGCCCTTTCGGCAGCCTCACAGCTCATCGAATCAAAGAGCCTCTGCCCCCGGCGAGGCGGCCCGCAGGAGCTGGGCAGGAAGGGGATTCCTCTCCCTGTCCTAACGGTGCTCAGGAGGTCGCAGGGAAGGCAGGAAGCGCCGCGGGAACCGCACAGCCATCCCAGCGAGTTGCCCGAGGAGCCGGCCCTGCAGAACCCGCTGATAAACCGAAGCGTGGCTGCCTGGTGGGTACTGGGCACTGCTGGGCCACCCTTGGGCTCCCCTCCTCAGGACACACTCCTAGGGGAGCAACGATAGCAGTACAGCCATCTCCAGCCTTAGATTTAACAGCTCCCCTCTCGGAAGCACTGCAAGCAGCGAGCCCCTCTGGATGCCTTGGCAGTGACCTGCAAACCAACAGGGAATATTCACAGTGCCACCAGCTGGAGAGGCAGCAGCTGTTCAGCAGCTTCAGCAAGCCTGTGTTTGCCCACTCTCAGCTTGGTATGGCCAACAGCGAATCTCCAGTGCAGGAGTCACTACCTAATGTGCTTAATATTTAAGAGTTACGCCCATTGTTTAGGAAGAACATGAGAAGATCGGATGATACAAAGGGCTGAGTATCTAGGCTGTGCCCTCGTCTCAGTCCAGACGGGTCTTCAGCAGAGAGGGGTCAGCTCAGAAGCAGGACGTGCACTAAAAGTGGGGCCAGAGCAGCTGCCCCTCTGGGCAGCCAAGGGCTCCTGACAGAGCCACTTGCTATGAAACCTGCAGCAAGTTGCACATTTGTGCCCGGCCTGATGAGAAGTGCTGAGAGAACACGGGGTCCTTGAAGCCTTCCTTACCTCCCTTCAAAGAGGCTCTGAAACAGCCCGCTCCTATTCAGAGCCCAAAGTTTGCTTCCAAAGAGCTCTAGCAGACCGGCACTGACTGCACACCACTGCAGCAGGCAGGGGACCAGGGCAGAACCCGACGCAAGCCTGGGCCGGGCAGCCGGACAGGCAGCTGCCTGGGAAGCCACAAGAACAAACCAAGGAGCCACTCCAGGGAAAATGTGTCGCACAAGCAGGGTACTTAAAAGCAGGCAGAGGAAAACCAGCCTAACGGATCTATTATCCGCAGAGGATTTATTTTTTCCCGGCGCATGCAGAGTGCCTTCAGTGCTTTGTAAAAGGTAAAAGCTGAACACTCCTATGAGCCAGGATGCTCTCAAACAGTTTCAAAGGCTGGTGACCCGCAGGAATGAGGACACACAGCCTTTAGATTATGTCGACTCACAAAACTGAAGATAGATCTTGTTACCTTCCCCCAATCCTGAAGGAAAAAAAAAAAAAAAAAAAAAAAAAAAAAGATAAATCTGTCCTCAGGCGGTTTTTAGACTACACAAATACATTAGCTTTTCAACCTGGCTTTTTCAGCCATCTCTGGTGTTTTTCTTGAGGCCTCAAATGGAAGAAAATAATCCTTAGCACATCCTATTCCCCTTTCTTGTCTAGAATTTGTAGCTGTCTTTAAAAGAAATCAAAATAAGGTAAAACTTTGCCTAACCCTTCAATCCTCAGGTTTTATTTCCCTTGCAGAGCACAGGCTGTGCCCTACCAGCTTCCAAGGGCTCGCGCACAGGAACCATGGTGGCCTATGCTTTTAACACGGCATCCCAACTAACATGAAGTAAAAGCCTTCCAAGAGCCACGCGTTCTTTTCCTTTCAGTGCCACACCAGTATCTGCTGCCCACCCTGGAGGTCATTTCAAGCATTCTTGTCCTCCGAGCAGACACAAGGCCCGTCTCCGCGAGCACAAGGCACCGTTTGCTCTCACAAGGACCCGGCTTTCCCGAGCTTGCTGCGGAGGCCGCGGGCTGGCGCTCGGCCCGGGAGCCTCGCCGGCCTCGGCCGCGCTTGCCGAGCGCCCGGGCGGCTCGTGCAGGCACCCCAGCTGTGGGCAGCCGCGCAGCGCCAGCCGCAGCCGGCTGCACACGCTGCGCAACAGCCTGCCCTTGCACGACGCTGCCCCTTCCCGTTTCGGGAAACTGCTCCCGTCACAACGGGGACAAAGAGGTCTCAGGGACCACCTTGCCAAGGCATTTAGAACTGAAGTAACTTGTACGATTTGAAAGCTCGGAGCACGCAAAATGCTTGCGCGGCAGGGTGGCTCTGGATGATTAGGTGAGGGCTAAGAGGGTGGAAACAGGGAACCCCCTCCCTCGCAGGGGGTGTCAGGGCTCTCTCGCCTACAGACAGCTCTCACTCATGCACCAGCAGCCACCACCACCTAACCACCCACCTCCACCTCCAACACCTGCACTGAGGCCAGCAGCACGGGGGCAGCTACCACCAAAAAACGAAGCCCGTTTCAAGCTTATTTCCCCCGTCCGCTTTTATTTTCCCCCCGACCTCTGCAGCGGAGCAGGAAAGCGTGCTGCGGGCACAGGCTGCGCGTGCCAGGCGCACAGACAGGAGCTCCTGCTGCAGCTCACAGCCCGTGCTGCAGCCTGGCGGCACCTCCGGCACGACGCGCGCCACGGCCTCCTCCCCTGCAGGTAACTTCCATCACGGGGAGCCACGCCGGCAGCAGGGTGCAGAAGCGGGGGAATTCCTGATTACTTGATTTTTGAAAATGTACTTGGGAGGGGGCAATTGAAAGCGAACACCTGAAATACCACACCAACGGATGTGTCATTAACACATGTGTTTATCTAGAAGACCAACCTCAAGCTTTGTTGATGAAAAATCATTACATGAGGTGGGCAGTAACCAGCATGGAACACGTGGGAAAACATTGCTCAGTATTTGCAGGGGGTAGGAAGCCCAGGGGCTCACGTGAAGTAACACGAGAGAGGAAATACAGTCGTATCCTCTCCAAGAGCACACAGGCAGAAAGGCATGCGCTGGTGCTATTATCCTCAGGACCATTCCCCTACCAGTTTCCAAATAAAAAATGGATCCCCAACAACATTTCCCCAACTGTTACTTACCAGAGAGTCATCACACCTTTCAGAAGCAAGGCCAGTAGGATCATTACAGTAATAACTGGCTTCTACAGAGCTGTAATATGCACACATGTAAAACACCAGATTGGAGTTCTGGCTATTTGCAGATGACCCTTTCATCTTGACATCATATCTTCACCAAAAAGACCAAACAGGCTCAGTTTGGACCTTCCAACACCGCCACGTTCTCATAACACACCTTATCTTTCCTAACTGACCTCCACGCAGAAGCTGACTCCGTTGTTTTGACAAGAGGCTATGTTATTCAGGACGCTCCAGTCTGATAGGAAACTCCTTGTGATTACTGCTGATAGCATTAATACAAGCAGCACTTCAGCTAGCTGCCTCCACACAGCTCACAACAGTTGAAGGGGAAAAAAACTCACACCAAGAAAATCAAAGCCGTGGGCAAGCGAACAACATGGGGAACCCAACCGTTTGCCATCTTGTTGACCTGATTGATTCTGAGCATGAACTCTGGCCAGCTGTTGTACCCGACAACCCCTTCTGTTGTCATCTCTTCAGACAAAGAAGTCTTCACAGCAAGGACTGCGCCCACTTTGCTGGCACGCTGCATCTTTAGCTGCTAAACACAAGAGATCACTCAGGCCTGGGCAGAGAGGAGGCGTGTAAAGCCCTGGTTTGCAAACAATCTTCAAAACTCCTCTAAAAAGGATGCAATTTTAAAATTATATATAATTTCTTCTGGTATACACGTGAATGTGTGATTTGCAATTTTCAAAGGCTGGGCTCCCATTTAGTCTCAGTGTAACACACAAAACATCCCTTTTCCCTTGGGAAACCAGGGAGAACAAACTCCTTGCTCTCTTTTCCAAAAACCCACTTAGGCACTCACATTTACGTCTCTCATATATAGCATTTTTCAGACTAGGGCTCGGAAACAATCTGCGTGCCCCTTTCCTCTCCCCAAACTGCATCTCAGTCTGAAAACTTTACACATCTGGTTACTTGCTGCACCCAAGCTTGAGTTTAGTGAGATCTACAGCTAGGTTTTATGGCCAATACACTCAGACCCCAACTAATCTCTTGGGCTGTAGTAAACTACAGTATGACCCCAGCTTGATCTCAAGACTGTTACAGCAACCAAACGCGCTCCCGTATCTCTTTTTCTCCAGCTTGGATAGTGGTTTTTGTGGCTGTGTAAATGAGCCTCTTCCTCGAGCGCCTCCGAGGACCAGGGAGGAAGTTGCTCCTAGTTCCTGCAGGTCTCCAACTATGGCTTTTTGCCTCTCCCTGTGGGAGTTGAGAGGTTTAAGATTCATCAAGTTAATGAAATGGCAATGAGGCTTCCAACAGTTTCAGCGACTAAAATTAACCAAGTTATTTTAATCGCACTCCTTACCTGACTGTGCCATACCAAGGTATATCATGTGGCCCTTCTTTTCAGTTTTCCTGTCTAAAAAAGTAAAGTCTTCAGGACAAGTAAATTGAGCCAGATTGGTGTTAAAAAGCTCTCTCAAAATTACTACCATAATCTTAAGGACCTCAGTTCATTGCCTTTCTGCTCCCTTCCTAAGGGATTTGGGGGAGACAAGGCTTTTTCATACAGTTCAAGTTACCACTCAATGACCATCCAATAACAGATCAGGTCCAAATACTGGTTCTTACATGTAAATGTTTTGTATGTTGTCTTAGCCTTAAAGCCTGAACCTGAAATGTTCCAATAACCAGATTCTGCAAACTTCACTTTGCAAAGAAGTCTATTCAAGTAACGCCTGTTATGTAAGGCCAAGCATGTGGGAGGGCCCCAAATTAACTATTATTACTCTGTATAGTAACCATTTCTCCTGTGGACATTTTCACCCGACTAGGAACAACATCTAATAAACTACTGAGGAAACTGGGCAGGAAAGAAAACCATGACTTCTACTTTGCAGATAAGGGACTTGAGGAAAAACACATGAAGGGTCATTAACAACAACAACAAAAAGATAGGGAGCTGGTAATTGGCTGCCTATCTACCATGGCTTAGGAAAAAAACCTTTTAAAACTTCTGTATCAAGTCCAGAAGAGCCCAAGATCAAAAGGCTGGTGAAGAATCTCTGCTCTTATGAAGTTCCTCCTGGGAAAAGTATGTGTATACACACACATTGGGAAGAGATAATGGAAAACTTGAAGTTAGGCAACGTGGCGAACATCAGAGGGAAGGCAGCTGCATGTGAATGTATCTGCACACAACCTCTGGAGCCAAGGTACTGGCTGCACGTCCTTTGCTGCTGCTTCTACCTTTGCTGACCCTGTCTACACCATGTCTGCAAGCTTCTCACCACCTTCTCCTGTGGCACGGGGCAAGGCCTGGGCCTTTGGCACTGGCCGGGGGAATTCCAAGTGCTCCAACGAAGCGGACTCTGCTTTAAATGTGCAGGGATGCCCCAGCCCCATCTGTGAAGAACTGAAAGCAAGTTAGTAAGTATGAACAGAGAAACTGTGACGGGGACAGTACCACGGCTCTCTTAGGCAATATGGCCAAATTTGAAGTGGCATCTTCTAAAGAAAAGGCAGCTTCACATCTGACACGAAGTGAGATATGGAATAGGACTGGAGGACAAGGCGGGTGACTTGTTCCAGTGGGTTCTGACAGGGGTTAACCGCAAGGCTGCTCTCCAGCATCACTGATGCAGGTAAACATTGCTCTCACGATACCTGGATGACACCATGGACACTGGGATTCAAATCAGCATAAAGCAAAGAAGCAAACTCATCAAAATGAGGAGTGCTGTGCCCAGCACTGGAGGAAAGCTGCAGAGCAGGCTCCCGGAGAGGAAGGAGTTGAAACCATGGCTAAAAGCTGAGAGAACCTCTACAAAGGCTCTCAGTAGGTTCTCTGTCACCTTTTATCAGTTTGAAACATGTTTTTTCTTCATGAAGATTCCAGGAAGTAGCTGAAGCAGCTCACAATTCATGCCACCTACATTTAAATTGCTAATGTGTTTGTATCCTCCTCTCTGTACTGTATTCAGGCAAAAATGCTATCCCAACCTACCTGACACCAAGAACTCATTTTCCTAGAGAAAGAAACCTCTTGCTTTCATCTTCAAATTGTATGGCAAGAGCTGTAGTTTGCAAGCCATCCATCTGCTGTGACTACAATGCTTTAAAACTTACAAACAGAACCAGTGCCAAGTTGGAGACAAACTTACTATCTGTCTTGCAGAAATTTATCCACTCTCCATCACGACAGTGAAACCTGACTTCTGTTTGTGCCCAGGCCCTCAGTGTCAGGGCCAGGTTCCTCTTCCTAATGGTCTAAGAGCATGCACCAAGGAAGAGGTGGGCTTTCCATTAAGCCAGGCTTGAACTACAGTGCTTTGATCCACACTGCAAATCCACTGGTCTGCACTGGGGCTCTCACTTTGCTTGGGCGCATTGAAGGCAATGTGATTCCACAATACAATTCAGCTGATTGGACTTCACGGTCCCTTTCCCGCTGCAGAATGCAGCAGCTTCCGAAAGATTTGAGACATTTACTCCAAGCCTCACTTACTTCAAGTCTCCCCAGTCCAAGGAAAACGGTTGCTTGAGGTAGCAAAGGTGGCCCCAATCCTGTGCCAGGTGCCTGGCTCCCTTGCTGTAGGCAAAGGACCTCAGTGCACTTCAGTATTTCTTCGTCTGCCACGTAAGGAGCTTCAAAGACGGCTCCCATCTCAATTGCCGCAGATTTTGGCACTAACCACCCCTCTACTCCTTGCGGAAGAAGTTGCCGAGATGCCCTCCCTGAGGAATGCTCCAGGACCAGCTAGGCAGGAGCCTCCACAGCAGAGACTTGCCCCTGGCAGCTGGCAGACAGATGGGCCACGTGGCCCAAAGCTTGGGTAGCTGTTCAACGAATAGCACTCATAAGCTCTTCAGCATATAGTGCAAAATCTTTCATGTAGTGTCTGAGGACTTCTCTATGAAGACTGAGTGCAGTTCAACAGGGCAGGAAGGGGTCACCCCTCTTCAGGGGGGAGACACGGGAGTAGCCTAAGCCCAAGCAAACGAAATGGCATCTCCAGTCCAGCAGCACAAGATGCAAAACAGCCTCTGATGCCACCCCAAAGCCACCTCTGGTCTGTTCCCCGTGAGCCACTCAGTCACTTGAGTCCTTTTTTACAGCACCGTTTTCACAGCAGAGCACAGAGACTGCCCTGCCAGAGGCAACGGGGACGGGAGCTCTGACCAGCAATTCTGCTGCACCCGCAGGGCTTTATAGCAAAAAGGTCCAGCAAGAATCAAACACAGAGTGCAAAATCTCTAAGAAGCTGCTCAGCAACGTTAACGCTGGGAGGAGAGGCAGGGGGTATAAAGTGTTCCCATGGAGCTATCAAGAGAAACAGGAGGGAGGGAGGGAAGGAGCGCACACCTGACAGACACGTCAGGAGATGCCTCAACACGAACAGGCCGGGCCCCAAACCACCCTGTTGGAGAGCAGGGGAAGGAAAAGCAGCTCTGCCACTCAGAGGCCCTTGGCTTTCACAGAGGTGTGCACAGCACTGAGTTACTCGATAAGCTGTTAAAAGCCAGGAACTGAAGGATGACTCAAACTGTAACTGAGCAGGCAGGGAGAAGGCAGGGATCGTGCACAGAGAGGACAGCATGGGCAGAGATACTAACACCACGCTCGGGAAAAGCCCAGGTACAGGCTGTGCTCATATTCCATAGCATGGCCTGGAATGGTTCCTGCTGCTCCTTCCTTGGAATAACTCGTGCTCTGTAGCTGATTCCTCATACTGCCACTTGCATCAGACTCTCCCAGAGCATCTGCTCCTCTCCAGAAACAGGGACTACCAAGCTACCACCAAACCTATCTGTGACGCAGCTGCTGAAAGAAGGAGGCACCTCATTTTCTATATTCAGGAGACCTGAAAGTCACACAAATAAGCTAAAAGAAACTAATTCCTGGAGCCATTCTGTGAATATGAGGATTTGGTGCACACAAGCCTGTTGAGCTTCACGTCACTTCACCATGCAACACTTGGGTCGGCTCCATCCCAAACTGCAACAGCCCAAAGGAAGCGGTCAAGTAAAACGCTGGAGAAGAAAGCAGGCCAGCTCACATCGGGCTGCAGACTTAATCCTGCAAAATCGACACCGCCTTGCGAAAACATATTCCAGCCTAAGCTTGTTTAGGTAATTAAGACTAAAGATCTTCCACCCTACCTTTGCTATAAAATATTCCAGTACAACTGTACCCACTTCGCCTCAGAACATGCCCGTTCAAGCCTAGATACTGAATCCAACCCACTTAAAAAATTCTTCTGCATAGTTTGAGAAGCAGACCATACACCTCATTAACAGCTGGTCGATTAGCATTAATCAGCTATTTCACTCCTCTCCCATCGTCCTCATAGCCGGAGGGCCCTCTACAAAAGCTCCTCGACTTAGGGAATTCTGCCCCATGACGAAGGCGGTGAGATTCCCGCCGAGCCCTACCCGGCCTTACCCTGGCCGCAGCAGGCACATGGCGGCTGCGCAGGCTTAGCGCAGGCTTAGCGCAGGCTTTACTCTCACTCATGGGGCTCATTCCCGCTCCATTCCCATTGCAGATCAAGGCTCTCAAGGAGCCTCTCCGCTAAGCAGTCCAAGGCTTTCTCAGGCAGCTCCTTGCGGGAGCGACGGCCCCAGCAGCGCCAAGCAGGAGCCTGGCAGCCCTTTGGGGCCGGTGGGGGCAGCGTGGGGGGCCACGTCCCAGCCCCTACGAGCACGGGCAGCTGGATCGCAGGTTGGTCTCCCACAGCCACCGAGATCCCTTCCTGTGGTCTGGCTACCGTGAGACCGGCCCAAAGCACCACTGATCTGCTGCTGAGACACCAAGTTGGAGCGCTTTCAACTCTCTCCTTCCACCATCGCACCCAGCAGTGCGCTTTAGATGTTGATACTTGTAGAACTCTTCTTTACAAAGCAGCTAGAAAACATGTATTTGCCTTCTACACACCTGCCAAACCAGGAGCACAGTCATCCTTGGGCTGGTACAGCCAGATCTTTGGCCTCTAATGAACTGCCATTGTGTGTTTCTTAGTGTCTGGATAAGAAATCCCCTAAAAACAAAAAGGGTCTCAAGGTATTTGCCTGTAAGAGGCTGGACTACAAAGAAGCACATTTCAGAACTGCCTTTCCATGAGATCACCTACAACCAAGGCAGAAGCTTTTGGTATCAAAGTAATGGCCATGGGTGCTTTGAGTTCCTGGGAACTTAAGCTGGGAACTTAACAAAGCAGAGCTGGGGGTGGGAGGCTGCAGGGTCAAGTGTAGTTTAAAGAAGTTCAATTCATTGGAATTCGTACCAGAAGCCCATTTTGACAATATTAATATTAATATTTTCTGGCAATATTTAAAGCACCGCTCTTCTCTTTCAGAGGATTTGATAGAGGAAAATCCAGCCCTTTGCTTACTATACTTCTTGTCTTGACCTTCTTGGAGGCAAAGAAGAAAAAAAAGAATGAGGAAAGGAGCAAGTCCCAGGCCTTAACATCTGTGTTTTCTCTCCCTCACTCCAGTACTCCTTGGCATGTGAGACTCGATCAAAAATTACTCCAACACGCTGTCTGTGCAGCTTCCAACCTGCCAGGTCAGCGTTACCAGCGGAGCCCAGGGTCTCCTCCACACCCTGCGCAAAGCTGTTCATCACACGAGCAGCAGCTGGTGCAAGATGGAGCGGCTGGCACCGCCGCCACCCCTTCCCAAGCCAGGGACCTCTCCCTCCACTCACCTTTCTGGGCATCTCCAGCACGGAGATCTCCAGTGGAGATTCCAGGGATGGGGAAATACACAGCCACAGTGCAGCTCCACATCCATCCTTTCTTTTATTGCAGCTCATGAGGAGGAGATACCACGCAACATTTGCCACCAGCCTCTTCCAGGCTCCAGTAACTGCAGTATTTCCAGCCAGAAAAGATGTTTCCCCACAGTCAGTGTCCCACGAGACCACCGCAGTGGTCAACCTGCATCCCACCTGCATAGAGGCCTTTGTCAGGAGCAAGAGACTGAGAAACCCACACGCGCATCCGCAGAAATCACGGCCTCGCCGCACACACACGGAGGCCACGCTGGCAAGCAGGGCCGGCGCCGAGGCCGGCAGCACCCGGGGCATTCCCGGCAGCACCCAGGGGCATTCCCAGCAGAGGGAAGGCGACGGCAACACGAGCTGCTCCAAGGCAGAGCCGCTGGGCCCGGTGGCACCAGCACCAGCACCGGAGCGGCCCGCGCGCTCCTGCGTCCTGCCGCCCGCCGCCGAGGCCGCCGTTGTGCCGGGGAAAGGCGCCACCGGAAAGCCCCGACCATGGCGGCGATGAACGCTGAGGGCAGACTGCCTTGAGGAGCCCTGTTAGCAGAGCAACTGGAGCCTGGCCCCCTCCCGCTCTGCTGTAAAAACATAAAAGTATTTGTTATTAAACTCCGCTTGCGAGTGATTTTGGGGAGACTGGGAGAAGAGCATGCTTAATAACAGGGCATGGCTGGAGGGGCTTTTCTAGACCTGGTTAACAAAAAAAAAAGCAATAAAATATGTGTTTTTATTTAAGAAACAAACTTAGTTGTGGTTTTAATAAAAAAAAAATCCAACTCTTATTTGCTTTGGAGAAGGGAGATTTGCATGCTACTCCCCTCGCCTTCCCAGCTCCGATCCCATGTCACTGCTCCCAGTAGCAGCCAACAAACTGCAGCTCATTCCCAGCAGAGCTTTGCTCCCAAAGGTGAGTGGGAAAGCCAGGCACATGCTGGGCGGAGAGAGGAAAACCACTTGGCGGTTCTCACATTGCTTCAAAGATTAATCTGACGTTTTAATTTTAGACCAGAAGCAGCACAGCAAGATAGGGGGTTTGTTTTTGAAGGGCAGTTAAGAGCCTTCCTCCTCCATTTGTTCTCTCTTTAGAAGAAAGATTACCATTGTCCTGACTTTTTGGAAAGGAAGAGCCCCCCTGGGATTGTTTTACAGCGGGTCTGGCCGGCAGCAACGCTCAACGCCAGGCCTGTGCTCTTGGTTTTATTTTAGATGCTCAGCCTGGGCCGTGCAGGCATGAAATCATTCGCCCAACAGCTCAGCTACTGGTCACTTATCTAAGAAGAAAATCACCCAAGATAAACACCAGGACGTGCACAATGCAACAACCTTTAAAGAAACAATAGGCTCTTTTAAAAAGAGCCCGCACAGGAATGACCCAATGATTTTCCACCTTAGTCACTGTCTCTGCCATAGTCATAACTTGGCATCAGCCTAGCTGAGCTCATTTTACTCCTATGCAGGATATCAAAATATTTTGCTTCTGGAGCACAAAGAGGTTGGAAACAAGCTACCTGAGAAAGCACACTGGCACACTGGTAGGCTGAAAATGCTGGGCTAAGTGTCCACTACCTGCTCTGCTCAATTGGCATCTGAAGAGCGATCTTAAGAGTCCTTTAATCTCTTATCTTGACAAAAGTTGCTAGTACAGAATGAAGTGCAGTTGTGTTGCCCGCTAGCTACGGTCAAGAGATCTGCAATATGTTGCCACGTGATTTTATCAGACATAAGAAACGCTGAATTCCTCACAATAGCCAAAATGCAACATTTGCAGTGAAAAATGGGATATACCAAAGGAAAAAGGAAGACGAAGTCCCTAACTTTAAACAGTTCCCTTTGGACACCTTGGGATACTGAAAAACTTGCTGCCCAAGAGGTGCCTTTTTGCAGCAAGATTGCAATTTATTTGCACCAAAAGGGTCAAGACACATCAGGACTGAATCCATTGCATTTTATAGGCAGGCCCCTAACTTATCCCGTGAAGCACTCACTAAAAAGCAAAACCCCCAACCCCTAAATCCCCAGGATTTTAGTCATGGATAAGAAAAAACTTGAGCATTTGATTCTAGGTCGATTTCTCACAGTGATTAGAATAATTTATATAAAAAAAAATTCCCTGGTAAGACACAAGAGTTGTATTTACCCCATTGATTTCACACCATGGCACTGACAACGCGAGGCCTTCCTGTTAAAAGCTGGCTCTCCCTAACCCTTCCACTCAACCTGCTGAAACTTGCATTTGCATCCGAGGCCACGTACGAAAGCATCTGCCTCAGGAGCTGAAAGAGATGCTGTTGAGCAGGACGAGTTTCCCACCTTTATTTTCTATCCCCACAGACGAACACAAACAGCACGTGGTGCCAGATCTCATAGGCTTCGAGATGGAGGCAGCAGCTAGGAAATGCTTCCTTAGAAGTGGGAGTAGGATCAAACACTGTAAATCAGGCGCAGACCAATGCAGCTGCCCACAAAGTTGTAATGCAAAGCAGCCCTAATTTCACAATAAATTAACATTAAACCCGGAGAAGTGCAGGATGCTGTTGAGGTCTCTTCTGCTTACTAAGGTAGACTAAACACCCAAGGGTCTGGTGCGAACCCTGGTTTAGGTATGAAAATCAAGGAGAACCGCAGCTCTGAACAACATCAAACCCCAGAAAAGAGCATTTTACAAAGTTAAAAGAAACTGGGCTGAACAAGTCAAAATTAAACATGTTCAAGGCAATCCTGCCCTTTCCTGCTGTAACAAGCCATATTTAAATGGAATCAAGTTTGTATGCCTCGATCCAGGGAGGATTTCCTTTTCCAGAACAGAGAAACATACTATTTCCGTCTCTGAAGTAAAGGCAGCAGAACCAGGTCTCCTGCATTTAACTCAATGCAGAAATACAGGCATTGAGTGACAGTCAAATAATAAGGGAGAAACTTAAAAAAAAAAAGATGGAATATCATAGCTTGCTGCTCGTGGACTACCTCTATGTTAGGATTCAGGAAATGGATGGCAGAAGTTTTAATATAACTAGAGGGGGAGCATTTTTCTTTAATAATCTCCACAACTGAAGTTACTCAGGTGTGTCTCCAGCAGACCTCATCTCAGACACACTGCGTAGCTAGGAGATGAAGTCATCGGCACTGCAAAAACCAGTCTGGCCACCAAAGGGAGGTTTTTCTCCCACTCATCTTCACAGCAAACATCTGGTGTACCTGCAGAGAGCAGCGAATGGCCAACAGCAAGCAGCAAACTCCCCAAGAGGAGACAAGATCACCAACGCTGGCTGCAAATCCAGAGCCCAGTGGAAGGAAGACCACCAAGTCATTGAGCCATGCACCACATGAAGCCATCACGAACCCTCTGAGTCATCACCAACCTCCATGCACCCGTCTCAAGTCAACCACCATGTCTTGGGACATCAGACCTGGAGGCCCTGTGAGCCCTTATGACCACCCTGCTGTCTCCTCTGCCAGAAACCCTGCGCCCCACAGCCGCAGAGGCCGAGCGCTCATGGCTGGCCTAATGCTAAGCACTGCTCCCCAAGCTGGCCAAGGCAGCCCCACACACAGCGCTACGAGTGCCATTTCAGAGGGAAGGTGCTTACTTTAGGTGAGGTTATAAGATAGGCGACCTGCTCTCCCAGGCACTTTGGCTTTTGCTAATGCAAGGCTGGGCTTGCTCCGGTGACAGCAGTCACTATTCAGGCAAGTCAGTAGCATCCCCTCCTGCCTGATCTTAGGACAACCAGAGTAAAGTGGCGGAAAAGCAAGCAGAAGTAAAATGGTCCCTTCTCTTTCGTCCCCCTAAAAAAAAAAAAACACCAACAAAAACACTCCCCTCCCCATCAAAACCACAAACAAACAAATACAAAAACACTGCACACACACAAAAATAGGATGTACAGCTCTTGGGTCATATTTTTAACATTAAGCAAGGAAGTTTAGAGAGTCAACATTTCTTTGGTCATGGGAAATAGTTACACAGAAGGTGCTGGGATCTGTAGTGGTGAGGTCATGACCGAGGCGCAGAGCACTGCACAAATTTTCCAGCACACCAGGCACTTGCTGCATGAAGCAAGCAAGATTTGCACTTCAGAGGGCTGGAATAACACCACAAATCTTCAAATCAAGCATGTTTGAAACCAAACTCACCCAGATACGTGGAGAGGGAAAGGGTGAGAACAGCTGCCTCCAAAGACACAGCAAGTCTCCACCATGGACCTCTAGTGTGCAGCTTTGCACACTATGTTGCTGTGGAACAAACCCCACCAAGGGGGACCTAGGAGAAGCTGAGCACTTTCTTGCCTCACACACAGGTGAGAAGCCTGTCCAGGCAGGCACTGCCCATGGCAAACGGCAGCATTGCCCTTAACAAGGCAAAACAGGCAGTGCCCATGAGGAAAGCTCCTGCTTGGCCGCTGCTGTGCCTGGCCTTCCTCACAACACACTGCTTATCTACCCTTTTCTACAGAGAAGCAGGTCCCTAACCCGTGCACCTCATGTTCAATTTGCTCTCAGGCATCTTGCTAAGTATCTAAATCCGGACAAGACACTAAGTCTGCAAACATGCTCCTGGCAGATCTTGCAAAGCCGCTTGGACGCAGCCCTGTGCTCTAGGTGACCCTGCGTGTGCAGGGGGGTTGGACTCGATAAGCTCTGGAGATCCCTTCCAGCATTGAGGATCCTGGGATTCTGAGCAGCTCCATGGGTGCGGGCAGCACGGAGCGGAGCCCTGACCGCTCACCCCCTGGCAGCGGCTACACAGGCAGGAGCCGCAAAGTGCCTCGGGTGCCATTGAGCGCGGATCAACCACTGGCCAGGCCAGGAGCGGAGGCAGGGACACAAGGAGAAGAGCGCTCCTGGCTGCTGACAGCGACAGGGCGACAGGCAGCTTCAAGAGCCCAATCTGCTTAATAGCAAGGCGTGCATCTCCGCTGGGAAGGGCCCGGGATCGGCGGGCGGAGAGGGCTGCAGGCACCACTTCCTTGCCCCGACACAAGCAGGCTGCCAGGCTGTATTTCAGATGGGCCTGGTCCCCGGCCGCAGAGTGAATCCCTGCTGCGAGCCAGGTGGGCTTGGGCAGTACAGAACTGCTGGTTTCGTGCCATGCAAAGGGGACCTGGTCTGTGCGCTCTGAAGAGGCTCTGCAGGGTGAGCCAGCGCTCAGCAAGAGGTAAAAGACAGGAAGGGCCTTTCAGAAGGGCCCTCCTGCTCCAAACCGAAGCACAAATCAGATATACCTTATACATTTCAGTGCTTCCTCTCCTGCCACTATCAGACCTATCTCCTCCTGCCTCCATTTATTCAATTTGGGGAAAAGCTGCTCCTCTGGGCTCTTCCCCGTGGGCAGCCCGCAACATCAAGGCATCAATGCCGGGTCACTCGTGGAGCGGAGGATGGAGCTGGTGGCCGGGAAGCAGCAGCTGGGGCAGGGCCACCCGCACGAGGGGTCCAGCGGGGACCACTGCGTGGGGCGAGCAGGGAGGCCGGGGTTGTGCAGCAGCCCCATGCTCTCCAATGCAGGGCTCCCACGCCAAGCACCCTCCCCAAAAAGGGCACCTCACCAGTGGCCTCCTCCAGATTTTTCCAACGCTGCTTTACAAGGCCACAAGGCAAGAAAAGATGAATGCTTTGCTAGGCTGCAAGGTCTGAAAGTACAATTTAGCTCTTTATAATTAACATTTTTTTTAAAAAAAGAGATTGAGACTTGTGGGAAGCTTTGGCAGAGAAAGCAAATTCCTTCAGTTCACCCCCCCGTTTGCCTTTCATACGCTTGTAAGGCCTCCAAGCACCAGCCAAAACGCTCCAAGGCTTTGGGTTGCTCAGGACCACGCACCTCTCCCCTCCCTCCCACAGGCCCGTCCTGCCCCTTCCCACGGGGGCTGCTCGGGGCACGTGAAGGCGCCACGCTGGGGGCAGCGGCGGCCGGGGCCGCACACGCGGCGCCACCAGCAGATCCACGGCAGGTCCCCACAGCCCACGAGGGCGGCGTCGCAGGAGGGCACGGGGGGAGCTGCGAGCTTCCCTCGAGGCCGCAGGGACCGAGTGGGAGCGTGTTGGTTCCTCTGGAGGGCAGAGGACGAGGGGCCGCTATGAGCGCACGGGCGGCAAGGCAGAACCCACGAAGCTCGCGCGGCGCCCCGGCCTCACGGAGCAAGAGCCGCTCCCGCGCACGGCGCCGGGCCGCAGGGGAGAGGCTGCAGCAACAAGGCTCTGCCCAGGATGTCTAGGGACATGGACTGTGAGCGATCCTGTGATCTGTGGTCCTGGGATCGGGATCGCGGGGGCAGCACCACTCGGGGGAGGTGGGCAGCTCCCGCAGCCCCGCTCCTTGCGGCCCGCGCTCCCTGCCCAGCGAGGCCGCCTTCCCTCCCGGTCGGTCCCCCCAGCCGTGAGTCACCACCGCAGGATTGAGGTTAGCCCTTGGAAACCACCAATTTTCTTCCTTCCTGCAATGCTTGGCCATAGGTCCCGTATGAAGTTTGCAAGGGAGAATCTGACTCCGCAGGGCACGTGTGCGTTAGCTGCTTCCTAGAGATCCTTTGGGGTGCAGATACCTGCATTGACCCTGCCATCCATGCTAGGAACAGTTCCATCCATGCTAGGAACAGTTCAGTGTGCAGTACAGAATGAACAGCTCTGTGCGGCGCAGAGGATCTGGCACAAGCGACACACTGCAATTCCCCCGCTCCTCCTCCTCCCCATGAAACACAGCAGTGAAGAGAACAAAGAAAAAAAACAAGGAAAAAGCGCCTTGCTTTAGCTTCCCCCTGCAGCACTAAGGCTAAGGGCACTGCGGCCGATCCGCCGCAGGCAGCTGCTCTCCCAGCCCGCTGCAGACACCGGGCACAGGAATCCCGGCTTGGCACGGGGCTAGCACAGCTATGTGGAGTCTGGAGCAAAACCAGCTCCCGTCCTGCCAGGGAGCGCGAAGGGAGCCAGACGCAGCTGCGCGCGCCCGTGCCTGCGCTAGCCGGCCCTGGTGCTTTCAGGTCGAAGATTTTCTTCCCTCAGTAGCTGTGATAGCCAGAAAACAGCAGGGGCACCTCTCGATTCACTCACACGCTCCGTAAGTGATGGCTTTGCAAATAAAAACGCCCAGTGCTGCCAGAGTTAAATAAAGGGGCTGAAGTTTACCTAATTTGGAGAGTGTTAGCTATACCATACTTCCTTGGGAATGCTCGTTTCATTCTGCAAAGTTATGAACAACAGCTCATAGTCCCGTAACACTGCCTCCCCAAGCCTGGGAGAGACACACATCCCCCGCTAATGCAATTTTTCTGCGCCTGGAGTTTTTCCTTGAAAGTCTCCACCCCCAGCATTGCATTCCCATGCATCCGCCCCCAAGCACTTGGACTAAATTAAGCCCCAAATCAAAGCCAGCTGATTATTTATTAAACAAACAGGACACAGTTTGTCTTTGGTAGAGTCAAGCACTACTGGTAGCTGCAGAGCTTCAACTTTACTCTTTTTTTTTCTTTTTGGTGGTGGTGGGGTGTGCGATAAGAAGCGGTGTTTCACTGCAGGGAGCACAACAAGCAGTTATTTTAATTAAAAGCCGTCTGCCTATAAAATGGAATTGCGCACACATGTAAGATTTAACAAGCTAGCAAACAAGCATCAATAGCAACACTCATAGTTCAGCAAGAATAGCTGTCTTTGATCAAGTTTCTTTTCACCTCCCACCCCTTGAACTCCCTCACCTCCCAACAAGCCCATCTCCTACATCGGTGGATTAAAAGAGGTGGCAGGAATTGGAATTAGTGGGGCACGGGGCGGGGTGTGGGGGGAGCTGGTGCACTTTGTTTCTGCGCCAAGTGCTTTACCAGGATGCAGAGAAATGCACGGGACCCATCCCTAAACAAGCAGGGGCCAATAAAATGTGCAAACGAAGAAGCTACAGTCATGTACAGACATTCCTATGTCTTTTTTTTTCCTCCCAGAGAAATTCTGGATGCTTTGTCTCCTGTGAAGAAGCGAGCACTTAGAGATCTCCAAATCAGAAATGAGATAAGAAATGAGGTATTTCGAGAATGCTAATGAATGGAGAACTAAACGGTGACTATCTGCTGCCTACCTCACCGAGAGCAGCAGTGAGGGAGCGCCTCAAGAGCAGCCCTCTGCTTCTGTTTGAGTCACAGCTGGGAGACAGATCTCCTGCCTGCAAACAGAGCAAGACCCAGAGCCAGTTTCTAAATGGATACTGAGAGCTACATGCGCAGCCACAGGAAGACAGAGCTTAGAAACCACTTGCATCAGGGATTGTTTTCTCCTTTTGGTTGGGGAAAGAGAAAACATTTCCAAGACCAGAATCCATAATAAAATCGGATTAAGGCACGTTAGTCACTCCTGGCTTCCCCTCAAAACAGAAGTCAAGGACTTTCCGACATTCATTCACAAGACGTATAAACACTGAGTCTTGCTCAGAGGGGAAAAAAAGAAAAGAAGAAAAAAAAAAGAGGATAAGAGTCAAAGGAGGCAAAATCACGGCTGCTCCCCTCAGCTTACTAACAAGCTCCCGGGAATGCTTGTCCTCCATCCACGTGCTGAAGCCAAAGCAATCCCTGCAGCATCAGCAGGCGCTGCGGTCAGGGCTGGGTCCCGGCCAGGCAAGAGCGCAGCGCGGTACTAAATACGCTCATACTTTCCCACTGAGACACGGCCCGGGAAGCCTCACCACGGCTCTGTCTCCCGGGCTGCCTCTTCCCAGCTAAATGTCCCGGTGCTGCTCAGCTGGGGCGCCCCGGCTGCTCCCACGTGTTTATCCCAGGGCGATGTGCAGGGATGCGGGCCGGAGCAGTGCCCTGCTGCCAACGTGTCCCCCTGCTTAGCGCCTGCCTCGGCCGCCGCCGCTCGGCACCCGCTTCCACAGCCACCGGCGCGGCCGGCAGAGAAGGGAGGGCTGTAATCGAAGCCGCCAGAAATAACCCTTGGCAGATGACACTTGTTATTTTGTACAGACCCCCTTCAGCAGTTTTCACGGTCATGATTCAGCTTGTGCTCTGGCAACGCTCCAGAATGAGGTCTTTTTTTCTGCCTTTTTTTTTTCTCTCCTGCAAAAGTATCACAGAGCAGCCTCGGAGAGACCTCATGCCCAGAGCTTAACCACTCTACCACACGCTGCATCCCGACCACAAGAGGAAAATAGAGGCACACAGAGAATTGTGTTAAGCCTTCCTAAAGCCTCTCCCAGAGAGCCCTTTCCCCACCAGCAAAACAAACCCAGGCTGCTATTCCCAATAGTTGATGAGTCAAACAACTTTGTTATGAAATCCTTGCTTAAGACCCAGAGCTGTTGTTTAAAGAGCTGGTATCTTACCTGGCTTGTAAAGATAATAAAGGTGCACGAGGCAACACACCCAGAGCTTGCATCTTCTCTTTCCCTATAGAAGTGATGTGGTCTGAGGTATCTTCTCCTTGACTGCTTTAACTGTCTCACAGTGCAGGAGCTGTTTACCCAGCTTTTGCTGGGACAATAAGGATGGATACAGCAGTGTCAGAAGCAACTGAATGATCAAAAAAACCACCCCCTTTTAATGGATAAAAATAATTTAAAGTGAAAATTCTTCATTTTGAAAAAGGGTCTGGCTGAAAGAGTTACTAAAAGGCAACACGAGGTAACTTCTCTCTCCACCTTTACTCCACAGAAAGCAGAGGGGTAACAAATTTGCCCTAGATTTCTAGTAAATACTTCCAATTAAAGAAAAAAAGGATTGAAAGCCACACAGTTTCCAGAGGGTCAAAACTCACTTCCTTCCTACTAATCTGTGCTTTAAATTTCAGACTCAGAGCACCATTTCCAGAGAGACACACAGAGCTGACCACAAGACAGAGTGCTGCACCAGCCGACTTGCCCTTCCCGCCTCCTTCTCCTTGGAAGCCCAGGAAAGCACATCTGAAGTCTGAAGAGAAGCAGCTCCCAATTTACACATCCAGCCACGAGTGCCCTTTAAAGGAGCTCCCACAGGCACGAGTCTCCTCAGGGGCTTTAAAGGGTTGGAGTTCAAGGTGGTTCCCCATCCTTTGCATCCTGTCACCCTTCAGAGGTCCAGCCGCTGGTCACTGCTATGAGTGGTACATGGTATATTCGTATATTGGTACATGGAAGGAGCAGGGTGATTGCATGTAATATTTGTTTCACCTTACAACTTGTTCATCTAGGCAGTAGATTTTGGTAGCTTAGATGCCAGTCAAATGCGACAAATTCTTCAACAAGGTGTGCAAAGGGAGAGCGGAGCAAAGCAGCTGCATCGTGTTGCTGCTGCTGCTGTGGGGAGAGAAAGGCAGGCACAGCTGCTGGGCGCTGACACACTGGGCATCTGACAGCTTCCTAAAAATCAAATAAAGCCACTCAAAGATATACTAGTGTTCTGAGCAGATTTCTCATCGTAACTAACGACTTTAAAAGCTATTAGCTAGCAATTATTTCCCAGCCAACACAAACTCTGTGAAAGGTGCACTCACTAGACAAAATACCAATATGTTGAGCTTTTTCTCTTTTGGGCATTAAATTCACTAAATAGCATGGGATCAGATGTGCCTTTAAAGTAGCCAAGAAAGGAAAAATCAGGCCAGAGCAGAAACTGTTCACTCAGCTTTCAGCGGCATGACAACAATTTCTGCATATAATTGCCCACTGAAAAAAAAATATATATATAAATGTATATATATATTATATATATATAAAAAAAAACAAGCTTACCTGCCTCGAGCAGTTGGGAAAGCAGAGCTCTGCCTCTTGCAAAAGCTCACATGCTTCTCCACAGAGATGATTATCCTGCTCAGGAGGTACTGCTGGCAATGGCTGTGCCACCACACTGGCACATGCACCACCGTGTGAGCTAGCAGCTTGGTGACCATGGGCCTCCCACCCTCTGTTCCCAAGAGAAACAGCTTTACAAACAGGGAAAAGCACTACAGGAAAAGCAAAATTAGGGAGTGTGTTTAAGGCGGTTTGCTGCCACAGGCAAACCATCACACTTTGTTGAAGAATTTGTCGCATTTGACTGGCATCTAAGCTACCAAAATCTACTGCCTAGATGAACAAGTTGTAAGGTGAAACAAATATTACATGCAATCACCCTGCTCCTTCCATGTACCAATATTCTCAGTGCCACTGACACAGATAAGAAGTATGAAATGAATTATGTTCTTTCTGAATTTAACATTCAATCTCACTGGGATCCCCTCTTTGGGACAGCATCTCCAAAAGCAGCTCTAGCTACATATCAAGTGCATCCTAACAACTCCTTGGGCTTTTCCCCTTTCTGCTCAGAAGGGCTACTGATTTTGCAAATGATTTTTTAAGCCAGTAGCTCACACATGCTAAGTGCTATAAAGAAAGAACAATGCTGAATAATGTCTTAAAAGTATAACCATACTTAAATTTAAAGCGAGTCTTGAGGCAAAGATCTAGGAAGGCAGATTTTGTAGATGGAGTACGTAAATCTGGAGCCCAAGTCCTCACTGAGCTCCTTTTCAAAACCAGAGAGATTTTGCCAGTCTCTCTGTTCTTTCCCCGTCCTTCCCATGCACGTCCTCCATTTCCAACATGTTATTTCTCCTTCTGCCTTTCAAGCTGCACCAGAAGATCCCACCCAGGGGCAGGAGGCTCAGGAAGGACCCCAGTGGCACCACGAGGGCAGTGGCAGAACCACTGGGTTCCCTGCAGAGGCTAATGGAGCAGATCACGTGCCAGGGGTTCGTTACCAACACTCGTGCTATGTCAAAGTGCCAGGAGCCACTTTGTGCTATGGAGGAGGCACCAAAGTGCTATGCAGTGACAGGAGGTCTGCAAGGACTTGGTTTGCTCCAGTTGCTCCACGAGTATCAGGTGCACAAGAGCCGTCACACAGAGCGCTACAGTTAGCTAGCGCTCAGAATCAAGCTAGTTAACAAGGTTTGCACTAGCAGGCATAAAGGCATCTTCTCACACAGTTGCTACTGATGCACGTATGAAAGTGTCCTTTTCACAATTCTCTTCCAGCTTTCCTGGGACAGCCGCGTGGATCTGAAGGAAAAGCTGAGACACAGGCAGTAATTTGTGAAGGCTGCTGGAGCTTGACTCTGATCTGCTGATAAGGCCACCCACACCCCTGAACCAGCAGGACGGGCCTTGCTGCTCACACGCAGGCGACATCATCGGGGCCGCAACGCAGCCGTGCCGGGCCCTGCAGCTCCAGTGCTTCCTCGTGATGAGGCAACACGGCCTGGGACGCAATGGCGACGGGAAGGGTGTGCAACAGAGACGTTCACCAACCGAACTAGAGCCAACCGAGGCACGACACGGAGATAGGAAAGCAAAGATCCAAAGCAGCTCTGAACAGGGAAACACTGCTGTCCTGCCTTGCTCCGGGCTGCAAAGGCAGGACGAACGAGCCGGCTGCAGGGAGACCATCTCCCCGCATGGCCATGGTTTGCTGCTGGTGGAAAGCCACCGCAAGATGTGGCCTGTGCTGAGTGCTCTCCCGAGCTGTTACATGTGCCACGTGCTCTTCCTAAGAGCCATCTGAGCAGGGCAAGACAAGTCAGTTGTGGCAAGCTGCTCCTCGTGCTCCATCTCATGAGCTGTATCCCGCAGCCAGCTGCTTCTGGGAACATTTCGGAGAGGGGAGAGTGGTTTTGAGGTACTGCCAAGTCGCTCTGCCCAGAGCAGCTACATTGCAATGGGTATCAGGCCTGCAGCTTCCCTCCACGCTCCCCCTCTCTCTGCTGCCTCCAGATGACATGGCAGGCCCGAGCAAAGCTTAGGCACTCCTCCCCACCTCAAAGGGATTGGCAGCACTCCCACAGCAAAGGTCTCCATAAGGGTTGAAGACACAAGAATCCCTCCACAGTTCCTGCAATTCCCTGAGAGGCCACAGGTCTCCTGTGAGGCGGCTGGCAAGCGGAGTGGCCCAGCAGCAGGAAAGAGAAAGGATTTTCTCTCTCTCCAAGCCGAGAAGCCGCCAACAAGCTTTCTGCCTCCCCCGAGCGTCCTCAACTAAGGATCTCACTTCTTTCATTCACATACAACTGCATAACACATCTCCCAAAGAGCTTCAGGGTTTAGGGGATGCTAGGGGATAAGCTGCTCTTTCCACCTCTCCTTTTTCCATTGCTGTGCTACAGAGCGAGACTCCAATTTAGGACATTCTCTCAGAGGTGGCACGTACAAGAAAGGGGAAACATTTCATTTACCCCAAGCCAAGATAATTCTGCTGCCCTCCTACTGCAAGTGCAAAGCAAAACCCTTTGAGAGCTGTCAAGAAGTCAGCCTACACGTCAGAGGAGCCAGCTCAGCAAACGCCTCCAGCATGCTGTGCAGGACTTGGGCAATACAAATTGCTGCAACTTCCTTTCCAGGTGGAACATGCCAATTAAGAGATCCCTACAACCAGAGGAAAGAGGCCAAAAGATTAGGGAAGGGGGAAAACAAATCCTGCTTAAAGCAATGCACAGCAAAAGTCAGTGCTTTCCTAGGGACACAGTGGCAGCCCTCAGGGCCATGTGAAGACAGACATTAAGTGCAAAGAATTTTCAGGTCCCAAACTTTATGCTGTAACAGGAGGTGCCAGGTAACACTGTCACACAGACTTTGTTCTGAAGCTCAGGAGCCAAAACAAACCGGGAAAGGGAAATTCTGCAACATGCTCACCAGCACCTTTGCATTCACAAGCCAAAGGCGAGGGAATCAACCAAAAACCTCAAATTCAGCAAAAAACATTTCCTGTTTTTCATTATGATGGACCAGTGCAACGAGATTACCTTAAAGAGGTCACAGGCACCAGTCATAGAATTACTGTAATCCACTAAAAAGAATTCAGTGTGCTTCTGGGCTTGTCCTATATACACAAGAAGGGACACTGGAGAGATACAGTGGCAACTTTAACCAGAATAAGCATTTTCAGGTATCCTTGCAAATGTAAAGTTCACTAGCAACCCCAAAGCAGTTCCTGCCTCACTTAACAATGTAGGAGGACATTGTCCAACAAGGCATGATCTTTCAGGTCCAACAAGGTGGTAAGAGGAGGCATCGTATAGCTGCCATCACATGGCAAAGTAACTCTGCCATGAAGCAATCTAACAGATAAAGAAGCGACCTTTTAACCCGAGCATCCTAAGATTCAAGTTCAGTGTAAGATCTGAAACAGGAATTTGTTCTTCTGTACGAGAAGAAGATTAAACCAACCTAAATGGTCACCTGTTGTTTTAGAGGATTGAAGCTTGAAGAAAGAATTCATTTCTTGTTTAGTTCCTAATTCAATTTAAAATAGGTGTTCTTCTTCAAAACTTCACATTTTCTAAAAACTTAACTTCTCCACCATTTCTATCCCCAAAGCATAATCAGAGAAATAGTTAGTCCAAGATCTATTGCAAAAGGCAGTCTTTGCTTGTGAACTGATGTTTCCATATGTGTTCTGCCATCTCCCTCCCTCTCCATATTAACATTATTCAATCAGTCTCCTAATAAATAAAAGAGTCACCAGCAAGCACTTGCTTTCAGCCAAGAAATGTAAAGCTCAGTGAAGAGCAGTTCATAAACAAAAGATGAGGACTATAAAGCAGAGAGCTGAAAGAAAAAATAAAAGGGAGAAGTGAACTAGAAAAATTAAGAGAATGAAGTGGGGGGAGAAGGAAGGAGGAGACGAGTGGTGTCAAAGTTATTCATCATGAAGTTCTCAGAGGTTACTTAATGTCAGCATATGGCAGGGGACTCATGCAGAGCAAGAACAACACTGAAGTTTTCTAGGTTAATAGTTTCCTTAATATTCCCATAGGATTCTTCACTACTCTAAACATAGCACAGAGGAAAAAATAGTTCATCATTAGGGGTAGGTTCAAGAAAGAGTTCGTTCAACCTCCCTTAAATTGCCTTCTCTGAGAATACTGAAAAAATATCCTGGGTTCTCATGTAGTATTCAGACTGAGCACTCCTATTTAAATTTGGAAAATGAAATGCCAATAACACAGGCAGTCTAGAGACAGATGAAGAGCTTTGAATCATTTAAGAAAAAGGTTAAAGGAGCATCCAGTTGGAAAGTTGCTAGTTTTTAATGTATTATCATCGATACCCAACAGAACACCACAGCACAGCTGCTTTTACCGTGAGAGTACAGCCCCTAAGCAGTTACAACAGCTTTAAAATACTTCAAAAATATTTTCTAATAAACTTCGGCAGGCCTGAACACTGAGCTAATAGACACGTTTGTACTATGCTACTCTTCACAAGGTCTCTTCAGGTGAAATCAGGAATGTGTATCAAAGAAGTGAGATGTCAAGTGCATTTCTCCATTATCTGCACATTGTACGTGTTTCCATCATCCATGGAACGGAAACGACAGCTAGGCAGAACAGGAAAAAACCTGAGCCATGAGCAGGAAACAGAATCTCTTGTTTTGACTACTAAGGTAAGGAAAGATAAATAGTGGAAAATTCCCTCACACAGACCGTAAGGGAGATGGATCATCTGACAGCTCTTCCTCACCACTGTTTTCATACGGTCAAGCCACCTGCTGCAGCAGTTTCCCTACTCTAAATAAAAAGAGTCAAAGCAAGGAAGACTAGGAATAATTCTGAAATTATCTTTAGGCAGACACAATTGAGAAGTTTCTTTTATCATTTTAATTTTTTAAAACAAAAGTTACTGCTGTGCCAGTTAGAGGACAAAAAGGAATGTGAGGATTGTTATTTCTTTGTTCTCATGTGGGCTACAGTAAAAGCAAAGCATGGAGTTGAGTAAGAGGCTCTTAAAGAACTGCCTGAGTTTGCAGTGTAAGCTAGCTCCTCTAGTCTAAGTTCAGCTGAACTTGTGCCTCCAGCACCAGCTAGATATAATTTTTAAATATCAAGGATAATTTGAAGTGCAATTTTTATTATTGCTCATGACACATTAAAGCTAAAAACAAATCCCATGTTGCTTTGACATAAACGCCTCAAGTATTTTCTACCATAGAGCAGCAGCATTTGTGCAAGGCTTTTATTCCGCATTCAGTGTACGGTGTAACTACTAGTATTTACCAATCTCACAGTGGTAAATTTAGGCGCTTTTGCCTCCTGTCCCTTGGCATTCAGGCTTGCTTGCTATTTTGGCTGTAACTAAAGTAATAGGTGGTGAAAATCAAACATCCTCATGCTCTAAAAGTAGAGCTTTCAAGGACAGGGAGAGAAGCAGCACAGTGCTAGCACTACCAAGGCACCAGATCTATTACTAACCAGGTCTGCAACCAACTCCAAGGCTGTTTTGTGTTTATGCTTGACAAGCCAGGGGAAAGATATGGGTTTTTAAAGATGTTTAATAAAGCAGTTCAAACACAATTATTATCCAGTCTCATCATTTGCACACGAAAGGTGAAGTAGAGGAGTAACATTGATTTGTTGCCAGACTTCACTGGAACAAACGGTTGCTTTTTAACTTATCTTCAGATATCAAAAGACTTGAGTAGGACAAAGATTACTTGGCCTAACAAACATTCAAAGGCCCCTCCAGCTCAACACGCAGAGATGTTTCTGATGAAAATCATGAAAGGATTTAGCTTAAGCCTAGCAGCAAATTCCTAGTATATTTGCATGAAGTCTACAGCCATCCCCTAATCTTGTTAAAGCTAAAACAAGAGGCTCTGCCTGCTTTTTAATAAAGGCAGTGGAGCTGCACGCTTCCAAAGGTTGCGAGCAGATAAGCACTTCCTCCCGGGAAGCTGGGGCTCCACAGCAGTGCAAATCCCATTTAAATCTGCTGGTACCTCGGTACCTCCTCAGCAGCACGACCAGCTTGGGGCCAAAGAGTTGGCTTGGAGAGCTCAGCAACAGAGCCCCAGCACCGTCAGAGCTGGGGCCCAGGAGCACAGGAGACATCAAGGCACCTTCTCCACACCCTTAACTTTCCTCATTTCCTTCCCACACCCCAAACTCAGAGGCTGTTTGGAAAGTTTGCACAGCAAGACCTGAAGCGCTTCAGAAGTGCTCTCCTCCACATCTGCTCCTACCTGTTTTATTCCTCAACGCACCAGGACGAGTATATGGCCCTCCTCCTGCTTGGAAGGGTAATCTTTTCAGCTAGTAAAGCTGATGCTGGCATTCACAGCAAACAGGAAGGCTACCAAGGAACCAAAAAGAGGACGTGAAAGATGTTACTTCTCCAGCTGTGCCCACTTGGGAAGGCTGAGCAGAGAGTTAAAGCTTTGCAACAGCGAGAAACAGGTTTCATTTTAGTTGCTGCCTCAAAGCAAGTTTTCCTGTTTAACACATGTGGTCCGACAGCCAACCACCATTCCTGGGGATTATCTGCTTAGAGTTTGAAAGACAACAAAACAACCTACCATCAGGTTTTCAGCCAGACCTGGGCATGATTCCTATTTGCACATTTTTATTTTAGAATTCTCAGTGTGATTGCTAGGATTTTGTAATACAAAAGCAGCTAAGCACAGATGTTGGTGCTTTGAGCAGAACAAAACTTTGCCAGGCAAACAACAAATTGCAGAGGTCTGACCTGCTTCTGAGCATACAGAAAAGACTGGCTTTTGCATGGCACAGCAGTTTAAACACTGTTACTGTAAACTCCTGAGAGTAAAAAGAAAAAAAAAAATACATCTTCCAAACAGCAAATTAAACCAAGCCAAGTTCAAGACCAGATTCAAAAGCCAACCGGGTAAATGCACATTTTTCCCAATTGTTGCTTTTGGATCAGGTTCTAAGTGAGAGCCCATGGCAGGCAGCAGCTAAGCACTCAGGGAGAAAAGTAAGGCTTGCTGTCCAATATACTATTTTATGGTTACAGCAATAAACTATCAAAATATCATGACAAAAGAACAGGCACTTAAGAAGTACCACCTTCAGAAAGTCTTTTATTACTATTTTATTTATTATTATTTTTTTATACATTAGTGGTTTTCCAGACTGCAAAATTCATGACTATAGGGGAACCAGAAGGCATCAAGAACAAGTAAAGATACCAAGGCAGGTACCTAAGGAGGTTTCTCCATTCAGATTTCAGTTTCAGTCTACGTGAACAGCCCCAATTCACTTATGGCATTTACTAGATTATTTTAAGGTCCTTTTTCCCTTAGCTTTATAGTGTGCTTCAGGGTTGTTTGTTCTGTTAGAAAGCTCTTTACTTTCTTATTTTTTTGCCTTTTACCCTCCTGTAAGAATTCTGATATTTGACAAGATATGTTGAAATACAGATCCAGACCCGCTATTCCCAGGAGGAACGCCTGGCACTCCAGCCATTTCACCGATCTGTCCTTGTAGGGCACTTACCACAAAACAAGCTATGTTTTTAGAAAGCTTTAAAACTATGTTTATTGACTGAGAGATTGTGAATTTGATCTGCTCTAGGCCACATACAGCTCCCCACATTCATTAATTTATTTTTTAAGGAAGCTGCCTAAGAGCAATAGCAATACATCTGCTGATTCACAGGATCAGCAGCTATGCGCACGCAACAGCCACACGTACAATTTCAGCCCCTACAGACACTCTACATGTCTTGTCAAGACCGCCTGAGGATTTAATTAGGTTTGTCCTTCCTCCAAACCCCAACTCCTTCAGGCTTTTCTTGGGAATTGTTCTGCTGGGAGGGACACCTTTTCATCAACACGAAGGGTTTACAGGAACAGGGACACCTGCTGAAACTTGGGCAAGGCAAGCAGGGGTTCCAAACCTCAAACCACCACCAGGAAACACCGCTCCAGAAGGGAATTAGTTGACCGCAGGCTGGAGTCAAGGCTGCATGGCCTCTTCGCTGCCGTAGCTGCAGCAGATCTGTTACTGCCCGTGCAAGCTCTACAGACCTCAATGAGCAGTGGGAAGGGATGGGCTGGTCACCAGCACAGCTCCCACCGCTCCTCTCAGTCAGGTCATTAGCCTGGATCTGCATCAGCGTGCACAACCATAACTAGACCCAAACACCACGCCACTCGCTGGGCCTGCTGTTCTTCAGCTTCTCAGTCCTACACCCACCTCTTGGTGTGGGGATAAGCGTCGCCTGGAATGCTTGTGAGGTGACCAGCAAGTTCCTTCTGCAACAATTCCCAGAGGAATTTCTAACCTTGCCAGGTTAAAGCACAATCGTGGACAACAGAGCTTTCAAGATTTCCTCTCCTTACCTGGATTATCTGGTAGGTCTTCACTTAAATCCCTGTGTCCCACTGGCCAAGTTCAAGGAGTGGTTTCAAGCAGGCATACAATGATAGAGTCATTACACTTCTATTTATTTCATTTAACAGCCTCTAATAAAGAGCAGTTTGACCTCATATTCTTCTAGGCAATAAATATTAAAAGCAAGATTTGATAATAACAGATCATTCAATTTAATGAAAGAAGGAAAAAAATGCAGTGCATTCACAGCATATAATATTGATGCCTTTCAATTTTTAATTTTTTTTCTACTTGAACTCATAGCTTCCATTTAAACATTTTTGCAGTATTCACTAGACCAACTGTCTCAAGTGCTGAAGTTTAAAACAGACACTGTCATCAGATAAATTCTTCCTTCAAGCAGGTCTTGGTTACAGTACAAGAATTAGTTATTACAGAGTAAGTAAAACACATGCATCATCCCTTGCATTGTTTTATGGTCTTTAGGATATCCGTCCTTTCCCTAACAGCAGGCACCTTCCACAAAGAGACTGGGTACATTTGATATTGGTTAATGGCCAAGTGAATAAATTCTTGGGCTTGAAGCATCAGCTGATTCACATCGCTATTGTGCTTAGGAAGCCAAAAGAGCCACACAGGTTTAGAGCAGGCAAGGACACAGCCCATACTGCAGCCTGCAGAAGTAAGTTAAAGGAGATATGGCTTGATTTTCTCCTTATGGCCTCATTATCTAGTTAGAATCATGTTCTCGCATTGCAACTTAGGATCATGAAGCTGGAAGGGGGCAAGAAAAAAAAGAAATAAAAAAATAGAAGAGCACTGAACGCTTTCAGTGGATGGGTCAGGTCCCTGTGAACTAGAAGACTTGTCACAGCTGAAACTGCTCTTCTTCAAGCTGCAGACATGCTAAGAGCATGCTTGACAAGAAGCTGCGAGAGGAACAGCGTTAAGAACCTGGAGCCAGCTGCCCAAAGGCACTGAGTGCTCAAAGGCCACTGTGATCCTGAAGAACATGGTGCCGGGAGCACTTGAGCAAAAGAGGGAGCAGAACACAACTGCCAGTCCTGTACCTGGGCAGCAGCCTGGCATGCAGGAGCCCAAGCAGCACGCACACCGTCCGCCCCGGGGGCGAGCGAGAGACGGGCTTTTGAACTTAACGTGGGAGACTAGCTTCAGATAAAAACAACAACAGCAGCAAAGAACTAAACAAAATCAGATCTGTCAACCTTGTTCCTTGATATAGGAAAAATAGAAAAAAAAGTTACCTATTTTGTCACTCTGATCACACAAATACCTAAGCTGTTTTAACATGATTATAATCCACTTGACAAAGAATATAATGCAGCTACTGAACTGGAAAAACAGATAAGACTAACTAATCATGCAACTGATTAACACTTTGCTCTGCTAGAAAAAGACGCAAACTTTAGCCCTTCTCAGAGCTTTCACGCCCACTTGCCTCTGGCCAGTTTCCCCAAGCCACTGCACCCCTGCATCAAGCTTTGGCAGCCATCCCAGGACTTTGCCCATGAAGGACAGGGACCCATGGTCTAACAAGACCCCATGCTCTGCTGTCTCCTTCCATCTCACAGCTTCAGGTTTCTCCACTGCCCGCATCACTGTATTTTTCTGCCTCCACAGGCAGAGCTTAGGATACGATCTGAAACACTGCAGACCACAATCATCTGAATGGCACAAGAGTTTCCTGCTCTCTGGGGAAGGAGGTGGACAAAGGTTGAGAAAACATTCAGGCTTTGCCATGGGTAAGGAGTCAGGGGCCTGTCTTCCCTCTTGCATTTAGCCTCCCGTCTTGTCAGTTTTATTCTTTCCACTGAATAGCAGGCAAAAAAAAAAGTTTTAAAAAAGAAAAATACTGCACTTAAATGTTACACTCACAGGTTGGAAACCTTCACTACTAGCATATAACTTCCTACTGAAGAGGAGGAGGAAGAAGGAGTATTTTTTTCCATGTGCAGTTTACAAGCTTTCTCCCATTTGCCTGCTCTTGAAGCAGTCTGGTGGCACACGGTAACATCCCCATGTTGATACAGGGTTCAGAAACACTCTAATGCTTTCAGCAGTCTGCCAGGGCAGAGCAAGGACAGCCACATTTTGAACAGGGCTGCTCCGGTGCAGAAGACTCATGAATAAACTAGAACTGACACAGGCATGACAAAGCCATGCAAGGGATTTCTCATGACCCAACTCAAAATGAACATTCACAAGCCCAAACATGTGCTGTAGGAAGACGACGTAATGGAATTTGTCATCCAGCTTTGCATTTTCGGCACAAAAAGGGAGAGCCAGCAATCCGAGCCCTCTCTCAGACTTTCCCACTCATTTGATAAGCTCGCAAAAAAAAGATCATAAATAAATCAAGAATCTGCTCTAGATCTTCTTCTCCACTGCTTCCTTGAATATCATTCCTGTCTACCAAAAGGAAGGCAGCCAATATGCTCCAACTGGGGTTGGATGCAGCTTGGCAGCCAACCACACACCACACCACCTTGTACCAGTGGGCAGCCTGGAGCCTCACGGTAATTCTCCGTCCATACAAAGATCTACACAGCAAAGAATCCAGCCCCAAAAAGCCACATGACTGCTCTAAGTCACAAATCAAATCTCATTTCTGAGCCTGTTACTGACAAAATTTTCACTCCAAGCCTGGGCTATAAATCACTCCATGACTGGGAACAAGTGTGGAGGCACTGCTAGAACAGCATTCGGTTCCCCTGACACTTAAGGAACTCTGCAGAAACACCTTGCTATAAAAAGCCACCAACTGCTTCAGACAAGGGTTCAGACAAGATTATCACAATCTTTATGAAGAAGGCCGGGTACATTTTCAGGTATCTGCAGTAAAAGCCTTATGAGAGCAAAATACAGACACTTAAGGCTGATGTCACCCTGATACTTGGGCAATTCTGTCCAGCACTTGCTTAACGATTCAAAGAGGGAAAAAAAACCAATACTCCTTAACATAGGAATAAGGGGTAGAACTATAATTTATCTGCTTGATCAAACTTAAGTAAGACCTCCTTTGTGGCAGAATTTCATTCTCAGAATATTTCAGAATATTTCAGAATATTTCAGAATATTTCAGAATATTTCAGAATATTTCAGAATATTTCAGAATATTTCAGGTTGGAAGGGACCTCTACAGATCATCTAGTCCAACCTTCCTGCTCAAGCAGGCACACCTAGAGCATGTGAGGCACACCTAGAGCATTCTCCTATAACTTGGTATCTGCATGCCTGTTTTCACTGTAGAGGCATGGATCATTTGGGTACAACACTGATTCCCAGAATGGGTGGATAGGTAACATTTCTAAATAAGCAGTACAACACTAGGGTCCTCCTCCCCACAGCTCCCTCAAACAGGCAGAGAGGGGCAAGTGGCACATTCAGATGACAACACCAGCAAGACAAGATAGATCCCCCTGAGAAGAGTGGCTCATACTGACAATCTTAACACCTTACAGGCTGATGCCTGTACAGGCCTTCCCCTCAACTGAAGCCATTCCTACATGCTGTAATGAAGTGCCTCAAATAAGTCTATGATCCTCCTGAAACTGGGAAGGCTCCTGGGGCCCTCTTACATTGTCTTGGTCTTTAAATGCATCTCGAAAGTGCCAGAGATCCACTGACATCAAACCTGTATCTTACCTTGTCTTTGTATGAAAACCCTGAGCAGCGGGTGAGCGCTTGAAACAGCCTTGAAGAAGTTGTCGTCATTATTAATAGGGAGAAGGTCTCCATGCACATCAGCATATCCAATCATCACCTCCAGGCTGGCTATGTGATGAATGTGAAGGATGAGTTTGTAGAAGTCTTCAAACTTTCCTGGCTTGTAGCGATCCAGGGAGAACCGTCTGAACTCTGCCCCAAACTGCAAGAGAAAACAAACAGGGATAGATTTCAAGCCTCACTAGGTTCCAGTACTCCATGTGGCAACCGTGTACGCTGCCACCACTCTTCCCATGATGAATATAAGCCTAAGATTTCTTTAAATACCCAGGAAGTTAACTACATTTGTCAGATTTACATTTGAAGCTCCATCCTTCCTTTATGATCATCTCATGGATCCCTGGATCTATTTTTGCCTGTTCATTGGACTCCTTTCAAAAGTGGTTACTCAGTCCTTCAAACAACCTTGGATAAAACACTTCACACATTTCCCATCAATGCCACTGGGATCCCAACCACAAGACATCTAAGGAAGTGTGATGCAAGTACGAAGTTTTTGTGTTACTCCATCGGTTTTCATTTTATGAAGTTTTATGGATCTGTAAATGGCTATAAAAATCAGTTTGACCTCAGACAATTAAAAATACTTAAAATAACCTCATGAATTTAAACCAAATAAGAAAGTGACTGTGGGAAAGTATTCAATTAAACTTATTTCTGATATCAGAAACCAAATATGTTATTAAGAATGTGAGAAAAAAAATTAGATTCTCCAAACGTGAAAACCAGTAAGTTGAGGGAAGAAAAAAACCCAGTTTAACTTAATTAGCTTAAGCCACTTTTTTGCTATGCTTACTTTTACAATCAAGATGAACACACGTTGTATACTACTGGTATATGGTTGTTCATTAGCTGAACCTTTATGTCATTCACATGTCAAAAACATGGGAAGCCTGAACTAGGATCTTGTGGAAATTCTCATTTGCAAAGTCAGTTAACACCAGGGCAGGAAACTAGGGGAAAAAAAAATCCCACAAACATAAATTGCCTTCTGTAGATAAATGCTTCCTCAAGTAATAATAATAAAAAAGAAAACCCTGAGAGTTTTCTATAGACACACTCCTCAAAACAGAGGAGGATTTGCTTAGAAAAGCTCTCCGCTGTTCAATCAGCTTATACACACAAGGCAGCCTCTTGCTGAGACTAACCATAGTATGAATCATCACCATAATCATCTTCAAGCAAAGGAACCACTGGCTCTGGGGGCAAGCATGTTCCCAAATTATTTCCGCAGTCATGAAAATCCCTCTCTTCAGCATCAAAGCCTAGTTGGGATCATCTGAAAGCTTATTTAGTCAAGTCAGGCTGCTTGTTTGTGATTTCAGCAGCCAGTTCCAGTTTGGATTTCAATACAAAATGCCCATCCAAATGCAAAAAGAGCAGAACAAACCACAGCTGGCTCCAATGGAGGGGGGGGGGGGGAAATCACTCTTTGCCCTTCACTCTCGTCTCAAAAAAAAAAAAAAGCAAATGAGATCTTCCATTTCAAAATGTAAATGCTGAAGCATTGTTATTTAAGAAAAAAACAACCACAAAAAAAACCCCAAAGGCATCTAATAGATTCCTTTTTCCTAGATTCACAAGAGAAGAAGCCACCTTCTCTTGACAAATTCAACATATGGTAACTAGAGAGGCAAGAATATGATCACAGAATCACAGAATATTTAAGGTTGGAAGGGACCTCTAGAGATCATCTAGTCCAACCTTCCTGCTCAAGCAGGCACACCTACAGCATGTGGCACAGGGTGGCATCCAGGCGGGTTTGGAAGACCTCCAGAGTAGGAGACTCCACAGCCTCCCTGGGCAGCCTGTTCCACTGCTCTGTCACCCTAACAGTAAAGAAGTTGCTCCTCACCTGGAGACGGAACTTCTTGTGCTCCAGCCATTACCCCTCATCCTATCGCTGGCCACCAGTGAGAACAGCTTGTCCCCTTCCTCCCTGCATTCTCCCTTCCTGAACTTATACATGTTAATCATGTCCCCTCTCAGCCTTCTCCAGAGAAAACAGGCCCAGCTCACTCAGCCTCTCCTCGTAAGAGAGATGTTCCAGTCCCTTAATCATCTTAGTTGCTCTTGACTAGTGACAGGAACAGGATCTTTGTAGGCCTTGGGTAGAGCTCTGCACCTTCTGCTCCACATACCTGACTAGAAGCAAAGGATTCCAAAAGAGCTCCTAACCAGGCCAACATACTTGGGTGCCAATTGCAATAAACATTTGCTTCATGACAGCTTGTTCAGAACCACAAGCATGCAGGGCACTTGGCAAGGAAACGGATGCTAAGCAGTCCCAACCCAACCAGCACAACACCCAAAACCATCCAGGTGTCCATCCTGCCCAGGCCAATGATGGAGAGGGAACCCACAGGTCCTGCCCTGCCAAACATGTGTGTTAAACCATTGACCACATCCAGGACCAAGATGCTGCGTTTGGTGAGAAAGGAAAGGAGGAGAAGAAAAGGCAGCTATTTACACGTTGATATGACCCAACCTTCATCTTGAAGCACCACAAGAGACAGACACCTGGTGAAGAGGCCTGGCCTCCCAGCCCAACCCCTGCAGGCATGTCCATGTGCACATTGTGTCTCCTTCACCCCACGCAGTTGTGCCCCACGGGTAACAGTGCACCCACGGGGATGCATCTGCAGACTTCAGGTGCCGAGGTCTGATGTGAGCACCGTAGAGGCAAACGAGCTCCTCGCTGAGCCTCAGGAAAGCCCAAGAGGCAGCTTCCACCGTGTAGGAACAAGACAACACGAAACAAATGCAAATATTTCCACTTGTGCCTTTGCACCAGGAAGCCCTTTAAAGGCAAGAGAGCTGGGAGGTGATTCTGCACAAAGAGGCATGAGAAAGGAAGAACATCAGAGTGCCTTTGAGAGAGATTTAAATAGATAAGCAAGATTACGTTTGTTGTTTAAAGGTTAGTATTACTGTAGCGGTAGCTTGGCCGATTAATTTACACTGTGATATACACGGGCAGCAGCCATTGTCAATGGGTCTTTTCAGGGGAGGGGAAAAAAATGCTTCAGCTGTGACCGTTCATTCATCATCCCTAATGAGGCTGATGGGGAGCATCCCTGCAATAATAGGGTTTGCATTTCCGCACAGCTTGGAGACTAGGCGCCCTGCATTGTATTCAGCAGGATCGCACGATAACATGCCCACCAGAACCTGCAAATTCGGAGGCCTTTGGAAAGATAGGCACAGTGGCTATCTGCTTTCCTAAGCCACAAACACAGTTTATATTTAGTGTATTGCTCCAAAGAGAGAGACACACGGACTGATGCTTCTGTCAGAACAATATTGTATTATCTTGTTTGATTAACAGTTCTAACAAGCAGATTAGACTCCCATAATGAAGCAAGGTACTCCGAACTATTTATCTAATGCAAACATGCTTCCTACTATTGCAGAAGTCAGAGGACCGGGGGTTGAAGGGAACTGAAAAGAATTTAGTCTGATGGAGCTAATTATGACTAAAAAGAAATGTAAAGAGCACTGAATGCATCGTGGCCCAGAGACCCTGCAAAACATCAGCCAGCCACTATGCCTGCTGCTTGCAATTGTAACGGGCTGGCCAAAAGCCTTCAAACAAAATGCAGTACAGAAGCAGGAACCCTGTGCAAAAAGGCACCCCGCACAAACTGCAAAAAGTTTAGAAGGTTAAAAAATAAATACATACATAAGAACTGTGTTACTGTGTTTTTGAAGTGCCATCTCTGTAGTTTATTGCTAGCTTTGCATTCAGGCTATTGTAATAAGAGAACATTAAAGCGCTGCATTTAGCAATAAACATGAATTACGTTAGCCACCTACTTTTCCCATGAAGTAAATACCAGAGGCAAAAAGAAAAAAAAAACCAAACCACTCTCATCCTTGAACAGACGATAGTTTCTTAGTTTCTGGTTACATTTGAGATTATCAAAACGGGGAAGGCCTGATCTGGGCTGTGTTATCAGGGAAAAGGAGCAGAGGTCAAGGAAGAGGGCAGAAGACAAAAGCTAAATGGTTTTGTGCTGGCTGAGGACCTGGGACCTCAGGTCTTGGCTTCCACACTCATTTCTCTATTCCCTGTTCTTCCCCCCAGCAACATGTTTGTTGCCTCACCCGTCATGCTCTCGCTCTGCTCCCGCACTCACGGAGGGCATTTTTAGCAGCAAGATGCTATTAAGCAAAGCTCGGCAGCAAATTCCCTTTTCTTCAGCTCCACGAGCTCTGCAGCAGCTCTCTCGATGCCACTGATCAAGCAGGCTCATTCTGCTCAATCCTCTGCCTGTCTCTCGACACTTCTTCCAAGAGATGGTGACAGGAGCAAACCTTACAATTTCTATAAAGGACAAACTGAAGAGAGCTATCACAGACAACCTTTTAGCTACTTTCTAACTTTTCTTCCTTGCTATGTGCTTTCCGTACATCTTCCTAAATACCTTTTCACTTTACAACCACGCAACTAAAAGGGTTTTCATAAAAGCTACTTTCCCAGACCATTCCTCCGAATTCACTCCTTCCTTTTTCCTCCCTCTTCTCCATGACTCCAGCAGCTCCTCTTTTATCAGGGTCACCAGGTTAGCTGCTTTCTGCACCAAGATGTGCCCCCAAATGGCACAAAAAGAGCCAGCCTTCATCACTGCCTCAACCTCCCTGGTCCTTGGGCCAAACTCTCAGCAAATACCTCCACAGCCACAAACCCTGTTGGTCAAGTAGCCCTTCACAGCAAGGCTACAGAAATAAATCTTTGCCTTGAGCAGATGGTCAGCCTTTCTGCTGACAGATTTCTTCCCTTTCTCTCCTCTCCTTGTGGTCTTTGGAGATAAGTTGGTCTATTTGCAAAGGGTGGGTGAGTGAGGTGGTCCTAGATTTACATGAGAATGCTGAGGGCCACATGGGTATACTCAGTGCACCCCACAGCTCTAGCAGGAATACACTGCTGGATGTACAAGGTGCAAGACCTATCAACACCATCATCACGAGGGGGAAAGGACACTTGGCACCTTCCCACCCCCAGGGACAAGAGGTCACTGCACCAAGGGGTCTTGTCATCGCTTCCTACAGCGCTCAATCCAGCAGAAAAAAAGCAGTACATGTCTCTGGCAAGAGACAACTATTTCTGACCATTTTCTGAGACACACCTGTGTCATTTCAAGACATGCAACCAGTCAGAGTTTCCGCTGGTTACAAACTTAGATAAGACCCTTTAAGCTTCTACCATAGCCTTCCTACAAACACGGGGCCTACAGGAGCTGCAGAGTAGTGTGATGTGCTGCACATGCACCTAGCCAAACCTGACGGGGGACTGGAGCAGCTGTGTGGGGTCACAGCAGGAGGGACGGCCCCGAGCTGGGTGGCCCCCATGCACCACACCCTGCCCCAGACATTCCTGCCTCAATTAAGCATCAGGAATTTCCAACGGGAACAGGACTAGCTCTGCACTGAGAGATTTGGCCTTCACTTCGAGGGAGGGGAGGTCTCAGGAGATAGGTCCCATCTTTAACTTCTGGCCTGCATCGTAAAAGTAATTAGGTGCATGCAATCAATCTCTGCAAGAGTGGTTTTCTGGCTACTAAAAGGCCAGGTTAAGCACACGCAAAGCCTCTTACAAAGCAACGATAAGAGGGGGACAACTGAGGAAAGCGCCATTAATTGCAGCCCTGAGGAGCTCCCAAAAACTGCTTGGTCCTGCAGGCTGCATGCTGAGGTTGAGACACCTGGGAAGGCTCTAGCAGCAGAGGCGCCTTCCCGACTTCAGCTGTAAACAGTTCTTCAACTTTAAACAGCATCGCAGCAAATTAAAGATCCACTGCTCAGGGTTCCTGCTTTAGTTTCATTATAGTGCTGGATTTAAATGGGCAAGACCTTAAACTACAGCCCTGGCTGGTGCAAGCTGGCGAGTTTAACTCTCCCCTCCGCAGGGCTCCGAGCAGGCACGTGATGATCTCCAGTGCCTGGGCTGACCTACAACACCTCACGGCACCGTGGCCATTCTCTGCCCACTCTGCTGCCCAGCTGAAGTGTTCAGGTTGAAGTTTAAGGGGCAGGACCACTTCAAGAAGTCACCCTACTCTGAAAAGCCAAAGCTCATAATAGAGGAGCCAATAGTTCAGTAGATGCTGTGCAGTAAGCGGTTACCAGAAGCAGTGCAATACCTGCCACCAAAAAGTCAAATAAACTGGGAGGGAAGGGAACAGGGGCAAGACGTCTAAGGCAGACATTAATGTTTGCCAGCTGAAAACCTCTCCCTTGATGCATTTTCCAAAGCTGCAGCCTTCCTGAAGCTGATCTTGCTGTGGCACACGGTCTTCGTTTGAGAGGGGAAGCACTGTGGTTTTCTGAGTCCATGCTACATTTGGTTTGCATAGAATCAAATATGTTTTGAAGCTCGAAAGTAGAAGTTAAACCAGCTGGTTACAGGACTTTTCACTGGGCTTATTTTAGTTCTGTTCTAAGTATCACAGTATGATTTTAACTTGGGAGAACCAGAGTATTACTTATAGACTTTAAAATAGATTTAAGATTGTTTTAAAACCTTGTAGGTTTAGACAACACTTTTTTTTCCCCCCTATCAGTTTTCAAGTGTGCTACACATGGAAAACATTTCTGCTGAAACTCCAGAGCGCTTGTTAAGACTTCAAAGTACGACCGAAATCAGTCACAGTACAAAAGGCTGGTGAACACGGTTTGTAGACCTCTCTCTCACTTGGCTAACACCAGAAAGAGAAGAAATAGACCATTTTAAATTTAAAAAACTCTTTACAAGGGTTAAGGTAAGGTAACTCTTCACAAGGTAAAGAAAAATCTTTACTGCTTGTGTTACAGTTATGGCATGATACGGTGTTACACTTTATACCTTTGGAATATACATATAAATATACATATACAATATAAATATATTTCTAAAATATATAAATCAGTAACAATGTGTCACATAGACACAATGTTGTGATTGTTAAGGGATGCGTACAGTAACAGCGACCTTTGGAGAAAAAGGACGGGGAAAGCCTAAAACTGCTGTCTGTATGCAACAGGTACAAACATGCACTCTCACAAGAAAAGATGGTCTGAAGAGGATAAACCAGCAGCTGCTTCAATATTACATCAATCTAGCGCTTGCTTTGGGAATGGCAGGCTTGCTGACCTTGTACTTGTCCAAGACCCAAATATACCACTTTATCTGCAGGTTTCCCCAGAGCACACACATTCTCTGCTTGGAAGATCATATTCTACATCATAACCAATATCATGCCTCTACTTCAAACACACCAGAAGCGGATTAAGAATTTATTTTTAAAATCCCATTGCATTGTTCAGCTCAGCACCAACATTTACTGGAACAAAGCAGAAATTGCACAGAACAGAGAAAAAATATGGTTATAGTTAAGTAGATGCATTTATCTTAATGGGTTTGTTTATTGTAGTAGGATGTTAGTCACGTTCTTGTTAATTTGTAAATCCATCTGTAATGCAAGAAAACAGACCATTATTAAAAAGGCAGAAGAGTCACAATCTACCACTGAGTATCCAAAACAGCACCAAGTCAGGCAGTCGGGCTGTATGATCCTCAGTTATTATTAAAAGTTCACATTTTTCCAAGAAGATTCAGGAACTAAACCATAACTAGCTCCCAATCCCCCAGTATAGCTTTTGGGAAACCAAGAATGCATCTATCTACTTTTCAGTGTATAAAAATGAATTCTTCTCCTATCTAAAGCTCTCAGGAAATAATGTAGTAGCGTAGAAAAAAAATCCTCTCTGTTGCTTTTAAGCCAGAAATGTGAAGCTGTCAGCTTCAAAGCTCAAAAACACTCTTCTACAAACAATTCCAAAAGCTACCATTTAAAAGCCTGAGGGAATCTTATAGCTCTACTATTCCAGAATTTCCCATCAACTGAAAAAGAAATACACACTTAGACTGACAACTACCCTCTCATTTGAGAAGCCGTACGTACGAGTTAGAAAACTCAAATCTCTGTTTTTAAGTCATGCAGGAGGGTGGGAGAAGATTAGCAATATGGAGCTGTAATTAAAGAGGGACTCTCACCATTAATGTAGGTATTTCTACCAAAAAAAGAAAGGGGAAAAAAACTGCTCTTCTGCAGGCTCCCACTTGTGCAGGGGGAGGCCTGTAATCTCTCTCCAAAGCCAGGCAGGGAAAATGAAACAAACAAACAAACAAACAAAAAGGCAGGATTTTAAAACAAAACAAAAGAAAAATAAAAACAAACACCTTATACAGTGTAAAAGTCAACCTGGGAACTGGATTTGAGATAATTTCCTGCAAAGGGGACAGATACTTCACTTGCCACCAGACTGGGGAGAGCTGAAACCAAGTGCTAGACTCAAGTGAATACAGAGTTGATAGAAGCCAGCAAGGGAAGGTGTTCCCAGATCTTGTCTGGAAAGGCTGTAACATTTATTCTGAGCTCGAGACAACACACAGATAAGAACTGAGCACTTAATTTATCCCGTAGTGACAGACAAGAGAAAAGGATGAGATGTAACAACAATTCAATTAATATTTTCCTACAGCATGTGCCAGTTTCCAAGCAGGTTTTCTTCCCCCTGTTGCCTTCCTATCTAGTGATCCGTTCTCACATGCTTTGACTGTAGCAAGGCTGCCTTTCCGCAGGGGTCGGAGGGAGGGAAGAAGCACAGGGCCTGAAGCAAGATGACGACTTGAAGGAGAAGACTGCAGCAATCCCCACGTCTGAGAACAGAACCACACACGGGTGGCTTCTCTTCCATTTCTCCCTTTGGCATTTGCTGCAACGTGGTGATCCAAGAGCTTTCCAAAGCACCTCTAATTGCCCAGAGAAAAGCTAATTTCTCGGCGCGCACCAATGCCTGTTCCACACTGTCAGGAAACTAATCTTTCCGCAGAGATCTCTTGCCAGAGAGCGCATCATTCTGAGCGTTTCCACGGGGCAATCACAAGATGTTAAAACATTCAGGGCATGAGCAGCAGGAGCCTTTTGGGGCCACCTTTCCAACAGGCACAGTGGATCAAGCAGCCTAGGCCCAGAGCAGGTACAAACAGAGCTCTAAAAATCTGACCTCCCACAACGCTCACAGACACTCTGGACGTGCAAAGGGGAACACTTTGTCCAGTTCTGGGCTCACCAAAAAGCGATTTGATAACTGGAGCAAGTTCAGTCACCGAGACAGTCCCTTGCTGTGTCAGGAGGAGCTGAGGGAATGGGGCCTGAGGCAAAATGGGCTCCTGGGGACCCATCAGCAGCCTGACAGCAAGCGAAAGGCTCCTCCTAGCAGAGCATGGAGGGAGGACATAAGGCCTTTGAGTTCCCCCATGAGGGGCACAGGGAGGAAAGAGTTGAGAAAAAACAGACCTGCTTGCACTGAGTTCTGGGAACTAGAAACTTAATCCATTAGCACTGCCTGTTAGCACGGGACGAGCACGGTCCATGCCGTATTATTTGAGAAGAGCTGAAGACTATGTACTCTGTTTATTGAGAAGAGCCCCAGAAGGCGCAAGACTAGGTAAGATGTTCTTCCCAACACCTTTCCTCTCCTACTTATAAAAAGACCTAGCATCTTGTTACCTGCCCTTCCTCTCTTTTTAAAAAACAAGCCTCTTACACACCAGGAATCTTAACATTTAAGAAGATTTATGGATTGCCAGAGAAGTGTTTTATCTAGTACAGTACTAAGCATCTGGTAAATTTTCCTCTCCAAAGAAGAGCTCAGACCAATCTTCAAGAACTTTCTTTTGCAGGGAAGGAACTAAACTCAGGCACAGTTGGGACATCTGCAATAATCCTGCTCAGTTTTCTGCAGAGGGACTTCTGAATCACGCACAGTGCAGTAGACCAGCTTGTTTATCCGTGAGGAATCACCTGGTTATCATAACAGAGGCAGGGCTAGCAGAAAAGCGCTTGCAGATTATCACCCATCTGACTCCCCACAGCTATTTTTTCAGAGCTCTTTCCACAGCTGACTCAACCTTCAGGGAAGGAGAGAAGCTATTTCACGCAGTTGTGCAAAGCGGCGCGCTCTCACACTCGGCTCCTCCACTACAAGGGATTCCACCTGCCCACGGGCTGCCACTTCCCCAGCCTTTGGAAAGCCGCCTGAGAAGCCCTTGATGCGCAGCCAGGAGCAAGCCCAGCCCAGGCGCAGCACAGCACCCACCCTGTCCGCCTGGCAGGCTGCGGCAGCAGGACAGAGATGCAAAATCATGAGTTCTCAGACTCAACTTTCTAGTTCTCGGGCAGGCTGGGACAGGCCTTGTACTTACAAAAGAGAGGCAACTGGATGTTTAAAAGGCTGACTGCGTTAGGCTACCAAAGTGAAGAGAAGGCGCTTAAGCTCCCTGTCCTTCCCCCTCAGCTCCAGACAGTCCAGCTACCATTGGTCACAGCTCCTCCCTGGATCCACTTCTGCACCTGAATAACCCTCTGAGTAATCCCACGAGCCTTGCAGACAGGAGGGAACCGTCTTGCCCTTTCGGCACCAGCCTCCGCTCCCCAACAGCTCGACGCACGCAAGTCACGCTACCTGAACTTGGGCAAAACCACCCGCCAGGCCCACGTGATGCGGCCGCTGGCCTCCCAAGGGAGCATCACGGGCTGTAGGTCCCCCACGTGCTAATCAGGTTCAGCCTCTACTTCACATTTCCACCCCACTGAAGCAGCACTATTCTCCACACCAACTTCTATGCCATAAGCAGTAACTCCTCTGAACTGCAGGAGGCCTCCAGTAAAACCCTTCCGTGCCCACAAGTTTGTTCCCAACAGATTTCCTTCTCTCTGCATGTCTGCAGTCATTCCTTCACACTCACCATCTACCTCAGCCACTCTGTATCTAAATGACGACATAGGATTCACTGAAAAGATTACTACTGCTGTAAAAGAGGTTATGAGGTAGTCAGTATAAGGTTGCTTTTAAATTGTTACCAGCAGAACAAACATTACTGCAGCACTCATGCAGAAGAAAGTAGAAGTATGAACTTAAAAATGCCTAAAAAAAAAAAAAACTACCTGAGGTCAAGATTTTTACTTAGAGGCTTGTGCTGGGTGTCAGCCTGCGATTAGAGAATAGGACTCGGAGGATTTGGGGGTCACACCGAACATCACAGGGGGGACTACACCTCAGGACAGGCACAAAGGGTCTTCCAGCTGCATGAATGGGAATTCCCCTTTGGTCTTTACAGCACTTGAGTGGGAACAGGAGCCCTGCAGGGCCTTCCACCTGCATGGTTGATGCCGCCTTTGGAAGAGATGGGAGAGTGTCCCACATGTGAGCGGGAGCCATACGGGGCCAACATCAGCATTAACAGCAGGGAGAACAGGCACGGAGAGCCCTCAGTGTCAACAGGGCAGCCGGCACCTTGGCTCCCACGCGGGGTAAACGGGGCCGGTGCCGGTTCCCCTGGGCGTCCCAGCGCTGCTCCTCACGCTTCCAACCTGCTCCCCCAACAGACCTCCTCCACAGCTTGCACCGAGCATTTATTGCATATAAAATAGAACTCGAGGTGGGAAAAAACCGCCAAAGTTTCCCTCAAGCACGACGTAGCTTCCCAGCGAGGAGCACCGGACAGGCTGCTGCCTCCCGGAGAGCCCCGGCCGGGCAGCCGCCCCCACGAACGGCCAGAGCGACACCCCTCCGCTCCAAAAAGAGGGGATGGGGGGGGAAACAAGCAAACGCACCAAAAGCCAACCCCGACACGGGTCAGAAGGGGTTTCCCGGAGCGGCGGGCAGCCCGGGACCGGCCCAGCACGGCGCTGGGGGCTGCTCCCCGCGCCCGCTCCCGGCCCCGCGCTGCTCGCCCGGGAAGCCCACGCCGGGAGCCGCCGCTCTGGGAGCGGCAGCGCAAACAACGCGCGGTTTCGAAACAGAACAAAAAAGGGAAGAAAAAGGAAAGTTAGCGCCGGAGTCCTTGCGGCGAAACAAAAGACCGAGCAGGAGGAGCGGCGGGCACGGCGCCCCCGGCG
>NW_020454661.1:243548-499389 GCF_003342845.1 Nothoprocta perdicaria | reverse complement strand
CCATGGCCTCGGCACCGCGCTGCGCCGCGGCCGCGCCGGAGCCGTGCGGGGCGGAAACGGGGCAGGGGTGATCGGGAGCGGGGCAGCAGCGGGGCCCTGGGCTGCGGCCGCCTGCACCGGAGCACGATCCGCTTCCGCGCATGTGCCCTGTGCGTACAGCCCTCCGCTTCATCAGCGAGCCAAGTTTCTGTGTTTTGGGAATGCGGCTGGTGTCATTCCCCGTCCTTCCACGCCACACGGCTTTAGAGACAGTAGCTCCTGCTTCTCGCTGTGGTTTTTATTCGGATTAAGAGGAGCCGCTTTTCCCTCCTGCTCCCCAGTTTTTGCCTGCTCTTTCAGCTTGGAATTGAACCCTCATCAGGGGGAACACGGTGAATACACTGATAGGAGAAAATACACTCCCTACGAACACAATTTTAAAATCTGCTGTTGCAAATTTTATTGCAAATTTTAGCAAAAAAATGGCTATTGCAAATCTTAAAGAGCCTATTGCTACCAAAGTAGCTATTGCTAACAAGGATTCTTTTCAAAGTACTTCAACAGAAGTTGTTTTCTGATGCTTGCTTTTTTTTTTCTGAATTTATTAGTTTGTCTCTTAAAAAGTTCTACCCACAGGCCTGAATACCATATATTAAGACATTTTTGTTGAGATTTTAGTACATGTTTTCACAGCTTCACGTACAATGATGTTTGCGCCCGAGACTTTTAAACACACTTTTTGAAACAGGCTTTTAAGATAAAAATGTGGTTTATTTAAATGTCATACAACTCAAGCTAAAATTCCATTATTTTGTAAATTAAAATGAGCGAATTTTCCATTGTGATCAGAGGAATGATCAGTTTTTGGGTAACCCATTGGTTATGCTAAAATAGGCATGAATGTGGAGAAAAGGCCTGAGTATGAATATCTGATTGTATGTTTAAAGTCATAGAAGAATACAACAATATTGAGTAAGTATATAAAATTTGTTGTATATGAATGTTTCTCAATCTAGTCTATTTTTTATACTTTTGCTAAGATGCAATTAAAAAAAAATCCAAATTACTTTCAGATTTAATCTCCTCTCTGCAGAGCAGAGCTGGGACAAATGATTAAGGCAGCTTCAAAAAACTTGTTCTGCTGTTGTCTCCTCCTCGCATACCTGTGATGTACCTCAGTGAGCAGTGACTTCATCTCCATTTGTCTGCAGAAACCCCAAAATGCTCGTTCTCCGTCTGCCCTGGCTCCCCAGTGCACCAGGCGCTGCAGCTCCTTCCAGCCACATCCCCATCAGCCTCTTCCTGTCTTCTCAAGAGGAAGATTTTTCAACAATGCAGAAGGTTTTGTTTTAACTGCTTTATTCTGACACTTTTAGGCTCTTTTCTCATCATTTGACACCACATTTCTTTAGAAACTTCTCTAAATCTTTGCCTGCTTTGGTAATCCATGATTAGCTTTTCCGTTCCTGCCCTGCAGAGCTAATATCAGCGTTTCTTCCATGGGAGCTGTGTCCCAGCCCTTGCTGATATGGCCGGAGCAACGTGGACTAGGTGCTCACGCATCCCTGGCCTGGCCCATTAGCCCCTTTCTGCCCCCACCAGAGCCACCAAATACCCCCATTTCTTGCCCCAAGTATGGCAGGGATGCTACAGCCCAGGCATCCTACCAAGTGGTGTATTTAAAAATAAATATTTACATACTCCTCTGCTTTAAAAGCATTTCGTTTGTTGGGGGAATGAAGGGTGCTATGCTCCATGCCTGATGCACTGCTACAATGGGCTTTCTCCAACTACCTGCATGCCTCATTGATGCTAACAGCAGTTGCCTGCATGTTCTGAGAGGCGAAACACACCCCAGACTCACATCCAAGGGTTTATTTTCCCCCGCGGTGCTGAATGTGTGAAACGTAGAAATGGTGAGTCTGAACGGCCTGGGGGAGCTGCTGCAGTGATGGACTGGCTGGCTCTGATTTCTTTAGACATAAAACACAATGAAGCGTGGTACAGAGCAGAGAGGAGCAGGGATGAGGACTGTTGTTTGTACATAGCGAGCAGTGCTCCTGGCGCGTGGGTAAGGGTTTCTACTCAATCAGCTGCAGAGAACAAGGCCAGGAAACACCGACTGCCCCCGTGCAGGACACGGCCCAATGGCCAGCAGGACAAGTGGTGCCACCAGCCACAGGAGAAGTGGGCACAGGGGCAGAGGAGACTAGCTGCCCCGGTGATCTTTCTACCCTTATGCTGAAATATCTTCTTTCTCTTGCCTTTTAGGAGCTTTTGCCTTCAGGCCTTCCAGAGCTGCATGCTAGTTTACCAGGAGAAAGAGCAAAGAGGAAACCCTGCGCAGCTTTTTGACCAGCAAGATGAAGCATCAAGGTAACCTCTCTCATGACTTAACTATAAAGTAGTCCCAAGATGAGAGGCCAGAGCTCCTGCTGAGGGGATGGCACCTGCTGAGGAAGGAATGGCACCTCCTGAGTTGCTCAAGGGTGAAAACGGACGCTCTCTATCACGGCTTCCTGCGTTTCCTCCAGTGCTGCCGGGACCCTCCACTTTGCTTTACAAGGCAAAGTGCTTCTGGAGAGAAGCAGGCAATAAAAGGATGCCAGGAGCAGTATAATTTAGAGCTCGACGTCTTTGTGTTTTACAACAGCGCCTGCTGGGAAGGGAGCGGTGTGCGTCCTGCCAGGCGCAGGCTGCGCAAGCCTGCCCAACGTGAGCCTGTGTACGCCTGTGTGTACATGCCACCCAGCTTGCCGGGGCTGGCGGTGGGTTTACACGCCCCTTTCACTTATCTGGTGGGCACAGCATAACTGCTTATGTATTTGCAGCTACTAGCGTGCACATAACTCAAGAAGGAAAGGGGGTGAGACACCGCTGCCCTGGGAGCTAATCCCCAAACGTCATCCAACAGAGATTAGCAATGGGTTATCAGACTGATTGTCCTCTTTCCAAATTACCTGTAAGTGGGATTAAACAACAGCACTTTGCAAGGGTGACAAAGGTTGATTAGCAGAGGCACGTTGGGGGGAGGGAGGAGAGGAGGTTGTGCTCGTAATTCTGCCCCCAAAGAATGCTCTAATCATATAAATCACCAAAATAAGGGGTTGCTCACACAAGATTTGCAAATTTTCAGAATACATTTGCTCTGCAGAATTTCATAATTTTTACTGTTTCTACTTGTGGGGCCAAGCCCTCTCAGAAGAGGTGGTCGGTGGTGTTACCTTTAGTAAGGGAAAATAACAAGAAACTGCACCAGCAATGGGAGTCACAGAACATGCAAGTCTTGACTACTCACTCACTTATCTGAATCTCTTAAAAAATGTAACATACTGTAGCCGAAAGCTTCTTAATAAAAAAAATTATCATCAGATTACTTTTAAAGTCTGTTCTTTGCAAGATTCCTCTGACAGATATGCTAAATCAGTGATCATATTGAGATAAGGACAGTTTCAAATATTTAGCTCCTGATTAATAATTAAAGAAAAAAAAAGAGAAAAAAGGTTAGAGGGAGAGGTCTCTCATATTCACACAGCAGAATTCATCCAATGTTTGCCAAATCCTTGTACATAACTGTACCAGGCTGAAATCACCTGACATTGTCAGAACTACTGAAGCAAACTTATTTATGGAAAAACACGATTAAGCCCTTAATTGTCTGAGACTCAACATAATCTCTCCCTCACCCACCTGATTTGTGAGAGGTCTGCCAAGGAGCATCTTACTGCATGAGAGAGTTTCTCAGGGTACATTTATACCCTATAAACACCGAAGTCCTAAAATGTCTGTTTGCAGGTGCTCCTTTCCAGAGCTTTCAGCAAGGGCCATCAGTGGCATGTGAGGCCCTAAGGAGTCCTTCAAGGCAGCTGCTCAGAAGCGCATGGAGCTTGAGGAACATCGTAGCCTTCCTCCCACAGTCCCTGCTCCAGATGTTCAGCAGGTGTAAAGCAGCATGGCCTCAGGGTGATTTTACAGGGAGGCTGTCATGTTTTATACTGGCCAAGAATCCGGCCTGAGAGTTTGAGCCAAGTGAGTTTTCATGACCTCTGCTGAATAGAGACCTGATTTTGTGATCTCTGGACTAACCTCAGTACTGCATTGACCTTCTCCATGAAGTGCAAAGGCACATGCTATGTTAAGGACTGCAGGTTCAGGGTGGTGGAAAGAGCAAGAAGAATTTCATAGAACTTTCCTGAAACTGTTTCTGCCCTCCAATTTGCTGAAGTAAACACGGGCTTTCGATTGTATATTGCATTTATGTATTTTCCTTCCAGGATTTCTGTTGTTATCAAAGTCTATAGGTTCTTTATATCTGTTTAATTTCCAAAGCAAGTTCCCTTTTGCACCTTTTGTAAGATGAAGAAATAAGAACATTTCTATGCAAAGATGATTCACTTACTTTTTTTTTTCTTCTCTGTAATTTATGTTTTCCCAGAGCATGAATGAGGAATACTTGTGGGCGTATGGATTTCAGAATCAGAACTTCTTTCCGTTTTGATAGTATCACGGGAGGAGAAACTGTTTCCCAGAACCAAACAATTTGATTGCATTCCAGAATCATGTGCAAAACAGCGATCCCATCTGTTCAACAGCATTCCCGGTAAGGACGACTCTGCTTCTCACTCACTAGCTTAAGCAGCTCAGCAGAAAGCTTCATTTTGCAATGGTAAGATTTTCTTCAAAACTCAAGGCTCCAGGAAAATTGCCTTAAGTATTTGTACATATGTTAGGGTGTATTTCTTTAAATACTATTTTGACTGATATGGTGACTGAAGAATATTATGCTGCAAGAACCATTGCTCTAAAATTAAGGCAGTCTTTGAGATCGGCTTTGGAAATGTCTCTAAATTTATATTAAATCCATAAATAATAAAATTATGAACCTCAAAAATTATGGATTAAAACTGCTTTTTTTTCCCCCACAAGATCTTGTGAGATTAGAACAAATAAGTACTTCAATTCAACACACTTGGTTTTGGCTGGCTTACCAAAAAGATTCTTCAATATAAAGATCATAAAATTAAAGAGAAGCAATTTAATTTATGAAATTCAGGTAGCTGAGAGTGTACATAGGATTTTTGTTTAACATCACTATGCTACATCACTATGAACATCAATGAGATTGCTTAGCAAGTACAACAATGGACTTCTGGAAACTCAAGGTAAGGACTTTTTGGTTGCTTAATTCCACATATCTCCATTTCCAAGCATGCCTAATGAGTCACCTTAAGCACCTTTCAATGATATCTCCATCTGACTGCCCAAGATTCCTTTAACAGCTTTGGAAAAGATAAATTGTTGTTTTTTTCCATTCAGTGACAGATCTGAAAAACCAAATGCAATTTTAAGGGGTTCTTGTTAGTGAAAGAGATCATCACTTGGCTGAGAAGTTAGGACATGTTTCCTGTGCCTTGCTGGTGCACTTGCTCTGCCATCAAGCAGGAAGCAAATGCCCACCCAAGCTGCTTTGCTCCAGCCTCCCCATTTCCACGTAGCCATACCCCATGTGCTCCTGCAGCTGTAGGAATGGAGGCAGTGCTGGGGCTCTCAGAAAGAGTCTGCTCATGCATAGGGGCAAGAGGACTGAAAGGGAGAAGAAGTCTAGAAGAAAGGGAATGAAATTGTTTTGTCCTCTTCTATGGCTCTTTGGAGGGAGAGTAGGATCTCCAGTGAGACTTAGTGGATTATTCCACCCTTTTCTTCTGCAAGTCCCCTTGGACATCTGAGCTGCACCAGCTTGTTTTTGCAGCCATGGCTACTCTTCCCTGTAGTCTTCCTGTGCACACAGGTCTGGAACGTATCAGTGGTGGCTATAAGCAGCTTTCCAGATCATTCAGGATGTTTTATGCAAGGCATGAATTATATAACTATCATCCAATGCCTAGATTTTCAAGCTAGACACCTTTGTACTGGCAGTTGAGCTTTTCTCATCTTCTGTACCCTTCATAACGTGTAAAGGAGGCAGATCTGACTTCCACTTCTTGGGCTCATTCATAGCTGCAAAAACCATGAGTGGGAAGTGCTAGACAATGAGAGAGGAAAACAACTCATATGCAATTAAGAGTAATCTCTGTCCTGACTAATGACTCATACAGGGATAGGTGCCATCAGGTGTGCAGTCATACTGAGGCAGCAACTGACCATTGGGTTTTTGAAAGGGAGTAGGAATGGTTAGAGGTGTTCCTGGGGCACGCAGTGGGAAATAACATAGATCAAAATCTCTATTTTTTTAATCTTTGTAAGAAAACTTGTTTAAGATTTTGCAGAGGCACAGAATGCAGTTTACTGTTATTAGCAACCGATCAAAATGCTTCAATCTGATAGATGGGAAGGCATCTAGTGGTTAAGGCATAAAGGCCAGGGGAGGGTGGTTTGGGCTTTAGGCCTGAGTATAAGTTAGTCTCTCAATTTCTTTATTTGTATAGCAGATAAAAAATGCATCTCTGTATCACAGGGTTAGCTTAAGGCTTAATTAACTTGTGTTTGTGACACCCTGTCGGAAAGGTGTTAAGATAATTAGAAATGTAACTCTCGCATCTGTTCAGGCCTCCTCCAGTGGGGCCACAGCCTATAATTAAGATTTTTAGCAGATGTCATAATCCAAGTGGAGACTATTAATAAATGGAACTACAGTAATAAGAAGAATGACTGATTATCCTGTCTCTCAGAAAATACATGCTTGAGTCTTCACACTTGTCCAGACACCCTCAAATCCCTTCCTTCCTTCTTCAAGGAACTGAAATGTACACTAACACTAAGGTGCTGCTTGACTTGGTTTTGAAAGAGGAAGAGATTTTATTCTGAAACATGGTGCTTTATGACAAATGTCCAGCATTTAATTAGCATCTAAAACCAGGCTAACCCATTCCATGCCTTGTACCCTCTCTGCAGAAAACTGCAAAAAGAAGTTCTTGCCATTGGAAAGCATGTTTACTGATGCTGTTAAGCAGTAGAGTGACATCATTTACAATTTTTTTTTTTTGAACAATGGCCTTTTCCCCATAACTGCTTTGGCTTTTGTTCACTTTCCACTGGCGCCACATGACTGGCGAGGATCTGACATTATTCTTGATGTAAGATGCCAAAAAAAAGCTCTTTCTGGAGAGCACTGGGTGATTGTGAGGAGTCAGCAAAATGCTGGCAGTTTTTCATTTTTTTGCATGTATTAGGGTGAGGGTGAGGAGAGTGTTGGTATTTAGTATTCCTATTTCATTATGAGAAATTGTACCTGCGAAAGAGGGATCCAGCTTGTTCGTATCTGAGGGGCTGCAGGTAGTAACAGAAAGGATCAGAAGTGGAGTGTTGAATGTAAGGGCTGGAAGCTCTCTTGATTGGAGCCAAGTTCCTTGAGTCCAGCCATCTAGATGAGTTCAGGTTATATTGAGGGACAAAAATAAAATGGAATTGTAATATCAACAGCTTCTGTCCTCTATTTTCTCTCCAAAGTTGCTCAGCAGATCATCAAGGTTGATCTTGGTTTTCCTGGTCTTCTCTTCCTGTTTTCTCTGATTTTCTCCATTCCTTCACTTCATTTCTCCTCTGCAGACTGTCTTGTCTCTTCCAGGCTGTTTTTCTTTTCACTATGCCTTGGTGGTTTGTGGTGCTCACAAGAGAAACAGGCCTCCTACCCCTGTTCAGGTGTTTAGGCCAGACGTGACCTGCAGGAGCTAAACATGCCTGATCCAGAGAGTATTTTTTGAAAATGCAACCATTCAAACCATCCAAATTTGCAACATGGTCCTCACAAGGTTAGAGTCTGGGTATGCATCTGGGGATGGCAAAAGTCTTGAGGAAAGTGAAGGCAGGAACTTGTAACTGGAAATCTCAGGCAGCCAGGCCTTGAGGCCAGCAGCCAGCCTTGCCCATTGCTGCTAGCCTGTACATTTGGTGATGCATTTCAGGTGCTTTGGTTGCACGCTGCAGGGTATCTCTATTATGGACACATGTGTCTAAAAAGCTCTACTATTTTTTTTCTTTAAGAAAAAATATTTAGGGCAATCAATGCTATGTAATTTTGTATGAAAATAAGGTGGCATGGGGTTTTGCAGTGACCTAATACTCAATTTCTAAAACAGTGGTTTCCTGATACTGGTTCATTGCTCACTCAATAGTAGATAAAAAGAAAAAAAAAAAAAAAGGACTAAGGACTCGGGAATGACTAGGAAAGGGAGATAGAATGAACTGCAAAGCATCACCAGTACCATTATCCAAATCCTCGGTGAGCTTATAACCTGTATATCTTGCGTATGATTCTAATCCTGTCTCTCATAAACTGAATTGCAGAATTAAGAAAGGCATAGAAAAGGGCGACAAAGATGGCCGTAAGTATGATAAGGCTTCTGTACTACAAAAGCTATGTCTCCTTGGTCTGGAATAAAGAGGAGTGAGAGAAGAGACTGTAGAGATTTTAAAGTTAAGTGAATCCGGAAGGTAAATAAGGGAGCGGTTATTAATACTTCATCCTAAAACAAAAACTAAGCAGCTTATCAGACAATAGCTTTAAAACAAGCAAGAGAATGTTTTTGTTTGTTTGTTTTCACATAACATCATTAAACACTGAATAGAAACAGTGAAGGTTAAAAGATTAAATTGGTTCAAAAGCACTTAGACAAACTTGTGGAAGAAAGGCTCGTGGAACCTTGTATGTACAAAGATGTAGACTCATCTTTTGGCTCTGGAAACTTCTATATTGCCAGTTGCCAAAAGAGCATACCAGGAAAAGCAGCACAGTATGCTTGTCCTGTTATCCATTTTTTCCCCCTATTATTCATTCCTAACTTCTTTCAGAGACAAGTGGAATGATATATGCCACGTATGGTTTTCTTAAATTTGTCACGCAATAACTGTGGAAATGAAGCATAGATCATTTCAAACAACTCTGAAGAAAACATGACTGAGACGAGATTCTCTGGATTGGAAGTTCATTAACATGGCATTGGGAGAGGTACATAATGGATCTATTTTTACTGTTTTTTTTTTTTTTTTTTTTTTTTTTAACTGCAAGTAACTGCTTGGAGCACAAGTAATTTCCAGCTAGGTTTGGTTGTATTTCCTTAGAAAGATTGTAGTCTATAAAAAAAAGTCATAAGCAGGACAATCAAAACATGGTTTCACTAAATGCAAGTCCTCTCTCTTTACAAAATATATGAGATTTGGAGTAAATGTGTAGTATGTTCTATGTTATGTTGTAAAGTTCCTTCAAGAACATTTCCTATGCAAACAATTCTTGGAAAATTGTGCCAGCTAAGAATTAATACTGATAGAACCCCTGTTTTTCTTTCTGAAGACTCTCCTGGGAAATATCTACTTTTGCCATTTCAATTTCTTTTCAGAAAATGTGCTACCAACTGTAGGTGTTTTGGAAATAGATTAAGGGAAGGAATAGGTGCATAGGAGTAGGTGCATAGGTGTAAAATGAGAATTCTGAGCTCTGTGTCACTAAGCTGCTGCCATGTGTACATTTGAGCACTCATGAGAAGACAAGCAGTACATTGCAACCTCTTAGTTTTTAAGCCAGCTGCCAGACTGCCAGAGCAGCTATCCCAGTTTAAATCAGCTTCCAGGTGGATGACGGAAGAATATTTCTGGAAATTTTTTATATATATATATATATATAATATATATATATATTCAGAGTTATCTTTTTGCTTTAATATACTACCAAGGGTTTTCTTACAACAGGAAGAGTTAGTCTACGTGGACTGGTAAGCCAGGATTTAAGCCTCAAACAATATACTAGCAAAGTTAAAACGTGTGAATTTATGTTGCTAACAAGCCTAAGACAAGTCATTATCTCATGTCAGAGGACCCTACCCTGCCTGCAGGCCAGTTTTGGCTGCTAATGAACCCGTGTGTAGAAAAAACAACAAATTCAGGCCAAGAATCTTTTTCATTTTCTTTTTCCTATAGAAATTGTCTGAAGCTTTTAAGTACTCTTCTTTCTGTTCTTCCAAATGTCGTTCTTTGTCGTCTTACCTTTGAACAAAGGACTTCAGGTCTGTTTGCTGATGGAAATGTGTAGCTGTGCACAGCTGCACCTTCCAGTTCCACCACGTTCTGCCTTGTGCTTTCCACCATCACACTGTTTTGAGGTTGTTCACAGCACTTGAATGACTCCCCTCACTGCATAGTCTGACGCAGCGTCAGTGCTCGATTTTACCTCCATCGTTCTTCTTTTCCACATGGAGGTGTGGGCATTTTCAATTCACCTTGTCCTGTCCCCAGCTGGGAATAACGCAGTGACTTCGGGACATACATGCAATTTCCTATAGAAGAGAAAGTCACAGGGCAAAGAAAAGAAGCCTCTGCAACCTGTTCAGATCTCTCATGTCTTCTCAGTACCAGCAGTGCAACAGCAGATTGTATATTCACCTCCTCAGACTTCAAACTGAGCCTTGGTATGTGGCTCTACTCAGTCAGAAGACCTTCCTTTTGCCTTTAATAACAAATCACAACCACCTCATCTTCCCTTCTCTGTCTGCATTTGCACATCCTCTTAGCATGGCTTGGACATAATACTTTATTTCCTTCAAACCAAATACAAATTGTTTTCCAAATGCCTTCTACTTGTTTCACCAGGTCCTAACAATTTCTGATTGCTTTTTCCCATTTCCATGTATATTTGACAGTCTGGTATATAACTTTCGAAGTACTGATTTAAGTCAGTTTTTAGGGTGAAGGCAAAGTGCTCATCTGGTTAAAATATTGCCCTATTTTAACACTTTAAAATTAATCTATATTTGTGCCACTGTAAAGTAATTTTATATCACACCAGCTTTCAAAATTGCTAGAAAATCTGGCCTGTGTTTCCCATCACAGAAAAGATTGCCAGGGTTCCCATAAGAATTAAGGAGTCTGTGTTAGATCCTGTGTTGTGTTAGAGCCTGCCTTGAAGTTACCAGGTTTTATATGCAACAGTATTAAAATTTTCAGTGAATTTGGACAGTTATATCACTGTCATTCGAATGCTGATAACACAGAGGAAATACCTGTCTATCCAAAAGAAAATATTCAATTAACAACCTGTAGGGGAAGTATCTATTTGGTTTAGCGTGAAGAACAAGCTCGCAAGGAATAGTTGTCTATTTCTAGTAGAAAAGAGAGACAATTCTTCATTTCTCAGATATTATGGAAAAAAAGAAGCCAAGAAGAGAGGGACAAATTTATGAAGATGACATGGTCAGAAAAATGGATTTCCCATCCAAACAAGATATGCAGACATAGTGTATTTTTTCCTGGAAGAACCTGATATTAGAAATTTTATCACAGCAGAGCTATGGGAAAGGAAACATCCTGCCTTCTCGTCTCAGCTGGGATTTAGCAGATAGGCAGAGCTGAAGCTGCCTTGCACAACAGGCGCAGGATGATTTTTCCTATCTCAGAACTGACGTTTTCCCACAGGAACTTGAATCCTGACCACACAAAGTCCTAGCTCTTTCTCTTTCTCCAGGGAAGCAGAGCTTCCACAGAGCTATGGTCCTGGCTGGGCACTGCTGAAGGTGATTGGATTTTGATCCCCAAGTCCCAGGTTGTATTGATTATCTTGGGAGTGGTTTTAATCAGTTTTCTTGAAAGATGGAGTGTAGGTGTTGGGGTACTGCTACACAGTTTGGGGATGGCACTGCCTGACTGTGAACAACCAGCTCCAGGACCAAAGAGCAAGAACTAGGGGTGGGATTTGCCTCTGAGCTTGGACAAGCAGCTGGGCGAGGAGTCACATATGGACGTTAATTTACTAGTAGAGACACACAACTGCTCGTGGTGCCAGAGAACTTTCCCAGGAGACAGCACTGGGTTGTTCTGTTGTTAAACAGTTTTGTTCAAATTGTTAAACAATTCTGAAATACTGTAAAATTGTTAGTGAAGTCCCTGGCATGGTTTTGGGTCTGGCCAGCAAACATCTTTTAAACATTTCTTGGGATAGACTGTTCCCAGTAGGCACTTTATTTTGAGAATCCAGAGAGATTAAAGGTATAGTTATAGGCCATTTGGTGCAAGAGGATAGATCTGGGCACATTGAATTTACTAGTCCTGGCACAGCTACAACTTCTATGGAGAGGACGGTAACGGGGCTTGGAGTAATCCTGAGCAACTTACTTGGGGATCAGTTTTAACATTTATTTTAACAAGTTAAAACAAGTGCAGCAATGCTCTGGATGATGCCAGTGTGTGAATGGCTGCAGGTGCTCTCTTCTGCTGCCCTGCCATCCACTCACAAGGGTGAGCGAGTTGATGGGATCCAGGCATGATCCCAAGGGATGCACCCCACCAAAGGGGTGCTAGCTCTGTGCTGGGGAATTCAGCTAAAACATGAGGGTTTTATAGGGGAGAAGGGAAATTACACACTGCAGACCCTATTTTTCATGAATACCTTTTGCTGCCGTGTTAATATGTCCATGTAGACAGTTCTTTTGAGCTGCTAGCATTTGTTTCTGGTAGATTAACTTAGATATTGCCATATTTGTTGTGCTGCCACTTGAGAAACTGAAAAGTGGAGATGACTAGAAGATCAGCTTGCAGCTAAGAAGATCAGCAGCTAAGCTTGCTTTCCCTGTCCAAAGTGGGTGCACTGAAAGCACACCAATGACACTGGAAGGGTATTGCATGATTACAAGACTCTATAGGATCATCCCAAAACTCAGAAGGAGACTAGCTACCCTCTTAGCCTCTCTGCTTCTTCTGCTGCTCTTGTTTAAATGTCGTCAAAATAACTGTGCCAAGAAATATAAACTGCAAACACAGCACTTTAACAAACCCCGAGTGAAATACAAAGCAAGCCAGAACAGATCTGTTGGCACTTGCAGTTTTATTTGTTTGCAAGACGGGGAGGCTGGAGGTGGGGGCACATGGGGAGGGCACATCTTGTACGGGTTTGCCTGGTGCCAATTAGCGGGGGCAATGTGAAAAACTTTCTGTGACTTGTTGCAGGCTGTAATCTTCCGTTTCAGGGCCTTGCACTGCTCTCAGTTTAATCACACAGTCCCCGTTAAGGAGCACAGAAAGCCCTAAGAAGGGTTTGTGCAGTAAACTTTTCTAGTGTCTAAACTATGTCTTGGTAGTGCCTCAAAAATGTCTTCTCTCCTTCTGCAGAAGGGCAATGTAAGTAATTGTAATGTAAGTAATTGAAGGGGGAAGTAAGGCTCTGCAGTCAAACAACTGTTTTTTTTTTCTTAACGTCACTCATGTAAATACAAGTTTAAAGCAGATCTAATTAATAGATTTGATCTGCTGGCTGGTCTGATTTGACATCGACTACAGTGTGGAAATGTTCATGACTTCCCACATGCAAAGAAAGTGAAGTGATGCCCTCCCTGTCCCCAATTTCCAGCCACCTGACCCTTGTTTTTCCTACCATACGCTCTGCCTTTTTTTATCAGCACCTTTGTCAACAGCAATGCCTCTGAACTCACACGGCTGAGTTCTACTTTCTTTGGGTGAAATCCCAGAGAACCTCTGAGCTGCTTTGATCCCAAAGGATCCCGAAGTTCTTTTGCACCAACTTGGGGCTGCCTCAGTGGCTACCCTTTCCCCAGCCAGAAATATCACGAGCTTGCAACTCGGTCACCCTTGTGGGCAAGCACTCCCCATCTCCCAGATCTGCCCCTCAGGTTCCTCCCAGCATTTGCTAACTTCTGTTTTCCTCCCAAGCAGCATCTCGCCCTGCTGGGCTCTCTGCTTTCCCTGCTCGCCCTGGGATAGGTATAAAGCACATGCCTGGCTCCCAGGGTACGAAGCACTCGATATTTAGGGAAGGGGCAGGCTCTGCAGCACTTGTTGGCAATTCCTAACGTAGAAGGGAAGAGCTGTCCTCCAGAGACATGTGCCTCTATCCACTGACTCATGGGGAAATCCTGACAACCCATAGATCAGTAATGTCCGAATATATTGGCCAAAGGATAGTGTGTGCATCCCTTGAGTGGGGTATTTCAACTTGCAGGGAAGATAACTCAAGTGCTATTTCTGGCAACCTTTATTGATTCCTGTATAATTTCCCTTGCTCTTCCTGCTGAAGTTCCTTCCTTTCCAGTAATACCAATTGAAGTAGCACATCAATCCTTATTATGTGTCAAACATTGCTTTTTTCCCAAGCCTCAGCATGATGCGGAAACCCTCGAACACAAGCTCTTCCTGTAATTTAAACACCTAACTGTACGTGTGATTCAAGTAAGATGGTGAGTGTAAATGCAGTTACCCCTGCACTTAACAGATAGTACAGCTGCCTGGAGTACTCGTAGGAGAGCCAGTGACCTGCAAAATACTTTACATTGTCAAAAGAAAGAAAAAAATCAGCTCAGCAAAGTCCAAATTCTGGATGAATCTGTCTCTGTATTTGTAGGCACTGACTCTATGACATCTTTTTTTGTGGTTATGATTTGTTCTGCCCTTCTGAAAATTGCAGAAGAAAAGCAGTTACTCACAATTTTATTGTGCTAACACTCAGGAAAGCAGGCTCTCAGGCCACTGGAAATCTCTTTGTGGAGCTGCTGCTTTTAAAACACTTCCACCACAAAAAAAAAAAAAAAAAAAAAAAAAGAATTGATGTTTAAATCTACCCAACATAATGGAGGGAGCCTGGCCACTGTTTTTGAATCCAAGGACTGAAAAGTGGAAGTGAAGCATCAAGTGCCAAGATGGAGCATTCCCTTCACTAGGTCACAATTAACAAAATCAGAGCATGAGAAATTATCAGTGTACATTTGTTTTCAGCCTTATCAATGATGTGACACAGTGGAGGTTTTTAAACTAAGATCTGTCTATGTCCATTTAGCCAGACAGCATAGACCTGAAGCAAGGTGTCACACAATCTAATCATTACCTGTTTTTTCCCCGTGCATTTGGTATTGGTAGATAGTGCTTTTCCAGAATACAACAAATATTATTGGTTTTGCTTAGGACAACAGCAACTGAAGGATCTTAAGCGCAAACAGCAGGAATCCCTATTGCCTTTGTCAGATGTCTGAGGGTCAGATTTTTATGTAGCACTCAGGACTTGAAAAATATCAAGACCCCTACAAATAGACTAAAAAAAAAAAGAAGAAAAAAAAAGGTTTATTCTCCTCTACTGAACACAAACTCTCGGCCTTAATCTGCTAATGCAAGCTTACTCTCAAGTATTCATTGCAGAAGCTGCGAGCTAAAGGATTGAACACAACCACATTAGTGTGCAGGGAGCTGCCACCTCCTGAGTGATTTACGACCCACAGTGCGCATGTGTGTGTGCTAGAGAGAGAGGGGGACAAAGAGAGAATAATGCATGAATATTTAACCGTTTAGGCTGCATTTGTGCAAAAGAGATGCCAACTGCAAGGCATGATGCTCTCAATTCATGCCTCTTCTGTGATGGGCAAAACCCTCCTGCTCTCTGATGCATTTGGTAAGTTAAGGGTCTAAGCAAAGTGACAATGATTCCATCTTTTTCTCTCAATTCTCACTCTCTGCCACAGCCTCAGAGCCTATTAGCACAGGACAGGCCCTTGCTGGGATGCTGGGCGGAGCAGGGACTCCTCCTGGCCACGGGCTCCTCAGGACTGGGAAGACATGCCTGGAGCCAGGATGCTCCAGATAAAAAAAAGAGAGGCAGGAGCTGGGCCATTTTTTCCTTCTGAGGATATTGCTAAAGCCAGGAAAGTGTGGAAAATACTTGTGAGCCTTTTATTAAAGTGCTTTCCAGGTGCCCATGAGCCCCATGGGGCCATGTGAGCTTAAAAAGCACTGAAACAGGCTGGCAATATTTGTTCAAGCACATGGGAGTAGAAGCTGACTTACTTGGTGTTGCAGAGTTTTCTATCCTGCTTGCCCTTAGGAGACCAACTTAGGTTTTGAATACCAGGTGCTTAGCAAGGAAATCACTGGTCAGTCATCTCCAATCCAATATTTTTTATTATTTTCTTCTAAATACTGAATAGTTTAAAATGCTCCATCAAGCTCAAGTAAAAGCTAAAGTCAACAAGTGCTAAGCAATTTGCTCAAAAATTGGGTTATCCACCTTACTTCACCGTCTTGAAATATTTTAGATTAATATTCTTGTGCAACACTAGCCCTGACTTCCACGGTGTGCATTAGGGCAGCAATAAATAAGTTGTGAGTTACACGGGTCTGACACAGTATTTACGCAAAGATCATATTTGCTCCTTCAAAACAGCCACCTATCAGAAGGTTTGGCCCTTGTACAAACGCATTTATTCCATGTATCCCTTTAAAGGTCAGGAAAGAAAATTTAGAAGATCAGTAATTGCGAAACTAGTTCTGTAAATGTGCTCTTATCTCCTGAGCAAGAGGCAAATGCCAAGGCGCTAGGAAAGTGAGGTAAAGCAGGCTCAGGGAAGATTTAAATTCCAGGACCCTCACGGTGGCAGATGTTACGAGAGGAATTTTTGCCTCTGCTGATTCCCAGAAGTGATGCCCCAGCAACCATAACAGGCAGTCCAAAGTGGGAGAGAGCCACACATGTTTTATCCAAACTTTCCCCCTTATCAATTTCTTGCAAGGGTGGGAGCAAAGGGAAGGTGGTTCTATATCTTAAACTCTCATTTGCACTGCCCAGTTTTGGTATGGACCATATTTTGAAATCCAAAACAAACCTTCCTATTCACACACACAATCTGAGCTAACAGCTGTTTCAGTGCCAGCTCCTCTTTCTGTTGACTCCAGTAGATTTAAGGAGTTTTTTGACCAGCATTGCTGTTAATATCCAATAAATACCTGGACTATCTGGTAAATAATAGTAACTCCCCCTGTCCTCCAGGCTTGTATTACTCCCACTTCTTTGGGGTTTTTCTCCAGGATTATTTGATTTTGTCTATTCTGTCTCTTTGTACTCACATTCTCCATGATTTCTAAGTTATCTATCTCCATCAAGCACTTACTGCACTCAGCGACATCATGGTGGAAACTGGTGTTTTGCTATGTCACATATGGAAATGGATCCATACATTAGTTTCAGCGCATCTATCATTGACCTTGTTGGGAATTCCAACCTCTGCGGAGTGAGCTGGCTTTCTCGGGCACGTGAAACACCAGCCTTACTCCCTGCTACGCTCAAGTCTTAGCAAATGCATTTAGCATGCCGAATTTTCGGGTCATCCCGTGGGGGGTTAAATCATGCTCAGCTGTCTCTGTAACATCTCTGATTTTTATAGTGCAGCCTGCACATGTAAGGGTGCAAGATTCAACCCGTGACCTGAAAAAGTTTAACGCATGCCACTCTGCTTTTTGCTGATCCAGATGGATGTGTTACTAGCATGTTGGCCCATGTCTGGACTTGTTCCTATGTGTAACAGGAGCTCTACATCTGCCCCAAGTGCAGCAGGGTAAGGGTAAGGATAAGGATGGACAAAGCTAGCAACCTTCTTGCTCACACTGAGGGCTTCAGGAGCTGTGTGTTCTTGCAAGGAAGCATAAACAAGAAATTCAGAGTCTCTGGAGTTAGCTAACAGGCATTTTGTGAGAGAGGTCCCATCTCTTAATCACAAAATGAGACAGCATGAGCTGCATGTTGGTGAAACCATGGAGCAGGTGAGCACAAACCATCACTGGTGCTAGCTGCACAACTCCCCTACAATGTCACATCTCACTAGTTACAGGATGGACAGATTGCTGCATAGATGTTGCTGCATGGACCTAAACCAGTCAAACAAAACACAGCTTTTTACAAAGCACTTTTTTTTTTTTTTTTTTTTTTTTCTCTGAGCTGAGACCTAACTTTCCCCGACCGGTCGTTTGTCATGTTCAAGTTACAAATTCACAATGAGAGGCGTGACGGAAACCACTGCTTATTCTCCAGCTACAGCCTGGGTCCAGGTCTGCTGCCAGCATTAACAGTGCCCAGGGTCCTGCATCGTGACCCGAGGAGTTAGTGGTGTTGTGTGGGTGTCATTGACAGCAGCGTCTGACCAGTTTTCTGACCTCTCACAGCTGCATTTGGCTGCTTAACAGCCTCCTGATACCGCTCACTGTCTTCACCTCCTTCCAAAATATTTCTTTCCCACTCTCACCAGAAGCTCGTGACGCCTGTCCTGGGTGGCTGAGTTCCCTCTGGGAGTTGAGAGCTGCTGGCATCGCCCCTGCCAGATCATGACCTTCGGAAGTCTCTGTTTCCCAAGCACTGTTATTTCTATTATCGCGCTTACAAACGCATTAATTGCGTCGCACTTCTAAGGACTGTGCTTTTAATAAACCACATAAGCTCTGTGTTCAGGCAACTGGAAATCCAGCATTTCTGTCGTGTTTGCAACAGTGCAGCGGAAGAAAAGAGCCAGCCACAAATCAAGCAGCAAAGCATTTAAGCACTGAATGCAGTATGATATACAGCCCTCCCCTGCCAAAGGAATAAAGCATTAGCATTCTGTTCTAAATTTGATGTCTGTGACTGTTAAAGGAAGAATAAAATATGAACTTAAAGCGTTTACACAACAGCCATCAGGATGTAATAAGATTTCTGTCCTGTGGTCTCTTGGATACTTTAGGCTGTCAAGTCCAACAGTTCACAACAGATGGTTTAGATTTATGTTTTCCACTGTCAGGCTTAGGGCATGCATCTGGAAAATGCATATGCGCTGGATACAGGTGGGCCATTGTGGAAAAATCCTTAGTATCTCAAGTCTTAGCTTTCCTCTGTGCTCCTGTATCCCAGCTAAAAAGCACTCACGTGAGATACTGTGTGTGGAAAGGTTACAATAATTACAAAATCATGGAGCTTCCCTCTTCAATGCTCTCAAACAAACCCATGAGAAAAATACTGGGGTTAAACACAAAGAACCCTAGTTACTGAGGTGGCTGCTTCAAACACGTCAAAAATATTTTCTTAGGATAAAAAGATAAGTACCACTGTTAATTGCCATGCACCTCACAAAATAGAAAAAATAACCAGTTACACTGTCACCATCATCTCTGTCACCTGTGCGAAAAATCAGAGCTTCACAGCACACTACGTGCCCAGTAATGAAAAGGGGGGCCCTTTTCCCCACATGCACCTATGGCCTGTGCAGGGGTAGAGGCTGGTGCTTGGCTGGGGGACAAGTCCTGCAGCGCGGCACAAGACTCACCCTGCAGCTCTGCTGAGGCGGCTGCTTCCAGCAAAATGCACCACTTTCAGTGGCACCCCACACTCTCACTAGGAACTACTGTGCTAGATCCCGACCTCCTCCTCATGCCTCAATTCCTCCTTTTGTGACTTACAATTTCTCAGCCACTGGGGAAAAGAGGAGATGGGGAGAACATATCCAGCTTGTGTGGCTCCGAAGAGTCTCCAAATAGTTTTCTCTAGAGCACTTTCATCTTAAATATGATATTAAAACTCACTCTTTGCAGAGGTGAGGGTTAGAAATGCTGATGGGTCAGTGCTGTCTCTAATTTTAGTACTACTAGCCACTATCTTTCTATTAAGTTTTTAATTTCCAAGTAGTGGATACTCCTAGTCCTCTCAGCGGCTCCACGTGACTACACAAGTAGATACAGAGACCATCACTGAAAATCTTTAGAGCTACCGAAGCGAGAGATCTATCTTTATCTAGAAATGGAGAGCAGAGCTTTTATTTATTTATGAATGGCTCTGAAAACGTAAATACTTGGTGCTGTTGCAAAGTGGGAACCATGGTACGGATGCAAAGAAAATAATAAGAGCCTGGAGGAGAGCTTTCAGCTGTACAGGAGATTAGAGACAGATGAATATTTGACTGTGAGCATATGGGCTGAATAGGAGGTTGTGCAGAAAGCCCATATGATTCAGATACCACCGGCACCAGAGGGTTTGGAGGGAGAGAACGGCAAGTCAAAGATCATCAATAAGCTGTAAGCAAATGAGACAAGCTCAATGCTGGTGGTGTCCACAGTAGGCAAGAGAGCAAGGGCTTCCAGGAAAATATTCCCCTGTCTAGTTCTCGTTCTGATTGCCCCCCCCACTGGTCTTGTGTGGACAACAGCACCTCCATGAAGATGTGTCAGGGTAAAAGGTGGGCATCACTGGTGATAACCATGGAAAAACCAAGGCCTGCAATGAAGAGACTCTTCCAGTGGTGGAGCAAAGCTTGTCATTCACCCCAGGAAACCTGCTGCTGCACCTGGAGGCTGCCGAGGAGGGTAGCTGAGCACTGCACTGTCTTGCTCAGGATAAATCACCGGTGAGCCATGCAATAGCATGGCAATGAACACAGGCCTGAGGCAAGGAGATCTTAATGCTGGTTGCAAAACTTGTGCTGGTTTTTTGACCTGGTTGCATGCCCTGCTGTGTCCTTGCATGCTATTCCTGGGAAGTTAGTTGTGAGCATTCTTGTCCCACATGAGGATCTGGGGACTTTCATGTTTGCTTTTGATCTGGGAATGGCTTCTCTGGCATCACTCACCATACTACACAGGCTTAAAACAAACTTTAAAGCCCAACAACAAGCTCTTTCCTGGAAACACTTCGACTTACTGCTGACAGAATAGCTGTTACTGTCTCCCTAGAGGCTGCCTCTCTCATTTGAAGGTCTACAATATTTAAAAACCTAAGTAAGTTCCTTTCCCTTGAGAGGTGCAGGTCAGACAGCATCCTTCTCGCTGTCAACAGAGGCTAAATAAAAATCTCAAGGACTCCAAATCTCAAAGTTCTGGCCAATATATTTACCGCCAGTTCCTGACGGCCACTGCATAAACTGGGACGCGGACTGCTTTCAGCTGATCTCAGCCCATGAAATCTCTGTATTTTTAGGCACTGTGTATTTAAGAGCAGAATTTGAGCCACTGGATAATGTGAGAAACCACAGACCCAGGGACATAAACAGCTTGTTCCAGATCATGCTTCTACATAGTGAATGTGCTAATGTTGGGACAAAATTTCTAGTAATTTGAGTTGATTAGTTAACCGTTTCTTATTGAGAGTTAAGTCAGATTACCCAGTGTTGACCTTGGGCCAAAAGCATCCACATGTATAATTATCATGAATCATGTGAAAGGCAGTGACTGGTTCATGTGTCTGAAATCCTCTGGTCCACAAGCTAAAATGCATGAGTTGGCTCAGGGCCAGGTCTGGCTTTCTTCATCCTTGGGAGGTTCCAGTGTGAAACTCAGTGAATTCAGCCACACTCACGTACGAATGTTAGTCTGTCCCCTCCTCAACACCGCACAGGCATTGAGATTTGGTTAAATAAATTTACAAAGATTTTCCACTATTCTTTGCCATTTGCATTTTCATAAAAAGAAAAATCTTTGTGAAGACCATCCGTTGACTGTATTTAAGGTCTTTAACTTCCTTCCTTTTATCAGTCAAAATGCTATTTTTTAAAAGTGTTAGCAGCCAAGTGAGCTTCATTTGTCTTTGAATATGACTCTGAGAGGAATAACCGAAATTCCAGCTCTGTTCTTGGACAAGGTTATGGTGGCTCAGCAGTCAGGACTTCAGTAGGAGCTGTATGAAGTCAGCCCATAATATGGGCTTTCTTTCCCTTGCTCTCCTTTTCTATTCCCATTATAAAGTGCAACTGAATAGGACATGATCAATAGTTGCCTCTTAATAGGAAGCATTTGTGTAGCTGTGCCATTTTATATTTAGAATGGGACTGCTTTTAAGAAGAAGGCTGGGACATGTCACCAAATATTGCCATTACTTGTTTAATAAAATATAGAGCTTACCTCACTCTTTAAATAGCAGAATTGCCTTGTACAATCAATTAAAGCTTGCAAGCCTTCCTCAGGCCCATAGATGGCACATTCTAACTATTTGTGTCATGCAAAAAAACAGCAATGGAATGGACAGCAAAAACAGCGTAAAAAGGCAAAACTAGAACAGAAATGTTCCTTTGTAAGCCTGAAAGAAAGGGAGTTTTGTGTCTGACTCCAAGGTGGAGCAGACGCCAGTGGAAGAGGTAAGAGCTTCCAGATGAGGCTCCGTGGATGCCCACAGCGGAGCCTCAGCAGGCACCGCTTGCCTGTGATGGACAGCGAGAGCAGTGTGGTGGCACAGAGCCTTTATGTTTTCCAGTGAAAACAAAGGCAGACTGGAAAATGAAGCAAAAATGTAACACAGATAGGAATGACAGAAAAAGCAACCAGCACTAAATCCTGGAAGAACCACAAGTTCTCCTTCATTCCAATGCCCGGAGTGCTGCAAGTGCCACACTGGCCAAAGCTTGTCTGGGAAGTTCTGTAAAACTAAAATTGCCTTTTCCTCTCCCACTCATTTGCTGGCATTGCCAGTTTCTATGTGTTAGAGAGCAAATTCCTTCTGAAGGTATGCTCTGAACACAGCAAGTGTCAATGCCTATAGCATGTGGCCCTCAAGCAGGAGAAATTCAGGTGTTCATAACACGTGTGAACAAACAGGGGGAGCCAGAATCTGCTTAAAGAATAAGGATGGTGGGTGCAAATAGGCAGTGAGGATTTTGCTAGGGATGAGCAAACAGACTTGCACAAAGAGCACAGGGAATGCAGTAAGCCGGCACATTGCAGCCTTCAGCAGGGATAACCCCTTAGGAGGGATGCTCAGAGTTTTTTCCAGTATGTGCCCATCACAGAAATCCAGCTCCTAGCTCAGCAAAAGGGATGCTCAAGGCTGTTACTGATTTTCTTGATGCACGATAGGAAGAAATAATGGCATTACTGGTAGGAGTGAATGTCTGAATGTCTTCAACAAGCTTCTTTCACAACAGCATCTACCCCAGGGCATGACCCTGGTATCCAGGCCATGCATCCCAAAGCAGCCCATATCCTTGCTGTTCACTGCTAATCACCCCCAAAGTGGCCTGGTGGCATCTGCCTTGCAAAACATGTGGCTCTATTGTGTCCTGTGCAGCAGCACCCCAAGAGCACTTGCATTTCAGCTCCGTGAGCCTGAAATAGCAATAGCTGCATGACAGCTGGAGCAGCACTCTCAGCTGCAGGATGCTGCACGTGGCACCGTGAGCTCCAGCCCTTGGCATGAGAAGCATCCGGAGAGCACAGAGGCTGCTGGAGGTCAGCAGACCCAAAACCTTGAGCAATTTTACAAATTATGTCCTTTCGGGCAAACCCTTTGGCAGATGATCCACAGATCGAGGGGGAAAATGGGCAGCTTGTTCTCCAAGAGCTCCTGGGAGGACAGCACCCGACATATAGATGCTGGGGGAGCACAACACAGGAGCAGACGGGGCAATAATTTTGCATGATATTTCAAGTGTACTGTGTGGCAACGTTTTGCAGAGCTCTGCTATTGCTACTTCATAGCCATTAGCCTAGGCTCTGAGCAACCCTTTCCTTGTGTCCTTGCAAGAAAAGCAGCCCCAGAAACCTGCCCACATGCTTGCCCAGGAAGAACGTACTATGTTAGCAGGGAGTGCAGCAGCAAAAGTCGTTTTAGGAAATGTGTGGTATGCCGATGAGTCAACTTTTATCGAGGCTTGTCACACTTTTCTGTGGATTTTGGCACTTTCTGCACTTTAAACCAAAGAAAAACATTCTTTTTACAGGCCAAAGTTTGCTGTTGCAGAGCTAGAAGTACCTTTGTAACGTAAACTACAATCCATCTGGAGATCGGCAGCAAACCTTACCAAAAGCTAATCAAATAAACAGTGGATGAAGAGAATTTATACTGGAAATTATATCTATAACAGCATTAGGAAAATAGGCCACATGCAAGGGTGCTGAGAATTCCTCAGAAACTGTTCCGATGATCCTCGAATAACAAAGACTTATTCTTCTCTCTTTTTATAACACATGCAATGGTGAATGTTTCAGTGACGTCCTTGAAGCTTGCCAGGAATGGGAAAAAAAGAGAAAGGAAAATGAAAGAAAGAGAGGAGAACACATTGGAAATGCAGGATGACAGAGGGTTGAGGAGCGTCTAATCAGCTTTGATGTGGAGCAGATGTACCCCTGCATTCCTCAGGCAGAAACAACAGAGGCCTCGGAGAAAACCATGAGGAGGGAAAAAATATCTCCTGTCTCCCTTTTGCTTTAATACAGAACCCCTTCAGAAACTGGAGTATGTACCAGGAATGTTTCCAATACTCCCCCAATACTTCCTATCTAAGGAGTGAAAAGCAGGCAGAGATAGAGTGACATCCTCTGCCACGCGGCAGCACTGTCCCAACTTGCTTTGGAAGGGAGGCACAAAGTGCCCTTTGCTACCCTCAATCTGGGGATAGCTGCTCTGTCTCCCAGAGATAAAGCTAGAGAGTTAAATTTAATACATTGCATTAAAGTATCCAATTAACATAACATGCAAATAAGGAAATGTATCTTTTTTTGATATATTGCAATAGCAGAAAATAGGAGCTAAAAGCACAAGCAATGGCAAATTAGATTATTAATTTGATATTTCTTTTCCTTTTTTTTTTCTGCCTTAATAACTAAGGATTGAGAAAGGGATGAAGGTTACAGATTACTTGGTATTAGTACCCATTCCAAATCAATACTGGAAAGCCTACTATGTTAGCACTCCCATTAATTCAGTCTGTGCTTGGAGCACAGTTCTGGCCTTGCAAGAAATGAATGGCAGAAGCCACATTGACTGCAACAGACGTAGCATTTAACCCTTTGCACAGCTCTGCTTCATTAAAAGCATGTAGTAAAAAACACAAAGAGCTGACAGGGAGATGAGTGGAAATCCCCTGTGGCATTGCATTCAGCATTACATGTTGAAACATATATGCATGCACATGTATGTTTTGTAGGCACTTACTGGTTATATGAACACATGAGTTTGTGTGCATATGCACGTGTCGGTAAAGATACAATGTTTTCTGCGATGTATTTTTTTCACAGAAAATTAAGTTCAGAGTATTGTATCTAAAAAGCTTGCAAAACTTACTAAAAACAAGAGAAAAATTCCTGCTGATTAAATGAAGAGAAAACTAAGAAAGAATCTCCTGCGTGAGCAGGGAGGTTGGACTCGATGACCTCTGAGGTCCCTTCCAACCTTGAGCATTCTATGATTCTGTGATTCTATGATCTCTAACTATGCAGCGCTAGATAGATTAAAAATAAGATGTCCTCTTCAAACAATGTAATCTGTCTCACAATAGCCATCTCTTACTATGTAAGATTTCAAATCAAAACACTTTTCCTTTCTTTAGTCTAGTAAGTCTGTCCAAGCTACATGTTTCAGCAGGAGTCTCTTCCTTGGTAAACTCCCTACCATATCCTTAAGTCTTTTCTATCAGCAGTGCTGAGTGCTAACATCAAAAAAAAAAAAAAAGTGCTAATAACAAAATCAAAAATGGGAAAACAATAAGAATGAGAACAGTTACTGAAGACATATACAGACACCAGAGGTGCTCCTTGCAGCACTGGGCTCCAGGTGGGCCGTGTGCCATGCTGTTGCCCTGACCAGCATTGAAGGAATCATATAGGACTGGAGGTTTGGAAGGCAGGAAGAGTGCACAGGAGCACCAAGGATTTCCTCTGCCCTTGTTAGCCAATATTTTGCATAGCAGAGCCCACGGGGGAGGCGTGATTAGAGGCCTGAGAACATCAGTTAACTTTCATATTAGAACAACACGTACCCAGGGAGCGCGAGTGGAGGCTGATGTTTCATTTCATGTGTGCCACAGTGTATGGAGCAATGAGCTCTTCAGGGTCCCAAGTGCACAAGCAGGACTGATTGAAGTACGAGAAAAAGCCAGGTATAAAAGGCCCCTGGAAGCAAGGTAATTGCTTCCAGATGTTTGAAAAGCACTTGCAGAGATGAATAGCCAAATCCTTTCCCAGGGCTCAAGCGTGGAAGCAAGGGCAGTCAGAAATACTGATGCAGTGTGCAGAGGTGGGCGCCTCTTGGTCCAGCAGGGCCGTGAGGGACCTGCCAACCTGCCACAGCCAAAGTCCCTGCTCTGGGGGACGCGTGGCAGGCTGGCAGCCACTCAGGCGAGGAGGGCTGACGCGTTAATTACGGCGCTGGCTTCAAGCTTTTTGGACCTTAATTAAATGTGATAAGAGATACAAAGAGGACTTTTGTCGAAGTGACTGCGTGAGGCCACTGCCTGTCGCTCATCTTTGCGGGTGGCCTTAGAGTAAACAGAAAGTTAAAGTTAGTCTTCTATCCCCTCCCCTCCCCTTCTTTTGGTTGATTTAGTACATGGGATATATGGGTCATTTGATTTTTATTTTAAAATATAGATTTTCTTATTAGGCCGATCCCTATTTTAAAAGTTAATTATGGTTATTGTTGTTGCTATTATTAAAACCTCTAGAAAGGAGACTGGCATCATATATTTATGCCTCATTAAAAGTTTACTTAAATACTTAAATATGGATTAAGGTAGAAAGCCGGAGCCAGTGTCTGTAATCCCTCGTCACCCTCCTGCCCTGCTGTTCCCAAAGCCCAGTCTATGCGGGAAGCTGAACGCAGATCCCAAAGGCCAATGCAGAGTTACAGGGCTCTACTAGGAATAAATCTGTGATCCGAACAGGTGCCTTCAGAAACAGAAGTTCTGCTAGTGGGCAAAAACTTCAAAGAGATTGTGTTGCATTGAGCTTCATGGTATCACACTCTTGAATGATGAAACACCCAGAGAAAGGGCCATGAAGCTGATAGGAGGCAGAACAGTAAATTGTACATCACGCTGAGCCTGGAGCATCTGAGCAGGCAATTGCAGTTATAGGGCCTGAATTGATAACACTTTTGGCACTTCCTTTCCTTTCTAACTGTTTTTAAATAGATTTAAGGAGTATCATTCCAGATGACCTTTGAGAAAACCAGGGATCTGATTAACTGAAGATGTTGCCCTGGGTCGTGAGTGCAGCCAACCTTCTGATACATTTACGTGCAGTGTGTGAATACTTTTTTTTTTTTTTTGTAATATTTTTTACAAACAGAAAATGGGAAACAAGGCATTTGAAAGTAGTCCCCGTATTAGGAGAGATATGGTTGAACTGATACTTGCCAAAATGGGGCTGGAGAGGTGATGTCTCTCCCTGTGGGATAGATGTTTGTAATTAAGACACTATTTTCCAGCAGCCTCTAGTAAAAACAAAAGATATCTTTGTTCTATGGGTTTTTTTTTCTTTTCCCTCTTTCCAACCATGAGTTAAAAAAAGGATTTGAGAGAGTAAATTGAGATGAGGTGCATAGTAGAGATAGAGTGGGCAATGCTCACGCTGAAAGCACCACAGAGCTTTACAACATTCAAGCTGATGCTCTTTGTGTATGGTGAATTTCAGTTCTTTTCCTTTAGCATCAAACTAAATTTGGGGGGGAAACTCCATTTCCTGCTATTGTATACACACGCAGACATGACACAGCAGCACCTGTGGAAGAAACAGAACAGTGGTTATGGAGAGAATTGCTGAATGGAAAAGAGGGACTGTGCCAAGCACTTCCTCATGAACTCATAGGTTCTCTATGTTCTCAACCACTCTTTTCATTTAGGGTCATTTCCAAGTATGCAAATTAAATGCAAAATACTACAGTTATAGTTTTATAGCATCTCTTTTATAACAACACAGATACCTACCCAGCTAAATGATGAAATTTAAAAGATATTGTTGGACAATATTGTTACAAAAGCTGAGAAATGACTTGTAATTCCATCTGCTAATTTACTCTTTGGTCCCTTTGGTAAATAGATTTTCTATTTCTCAGAGGGAAAAAAATCAGCTTGCTAAATCAAGATTGTGGCTGGGAACTAAGTTTAACTAACTAGTCTTCCTGTAAAATACATAAAAAAAGAAAAAAAGAGAGTAATGACTTGTTTAAAACGTCTCGTTGTCAAAGTAGCTATTTGATAAAACCTGGGCAAGTTGCAAAAATATTAAGATAGGTTATGTTGAGAACTAAATCTGTTAATGTCCCTATAGCATTATAAAGGATGTTTCAGAATGCATATCTGCCATGCCCACTACACTGTATGCACAAGTTTACTGTGGTGTGTGCCAAGTGTGAAGAATGTCATGTTTGTGAGGTAAATGGCAACAGAGATCCACAGAATTGTCCCTAGGATGGATAAATGACATACTTGGTGCTCTACTAGAGCAAAGTAAGGTCTTCTAGGGTAGAATAAGAGGTTCTGCATGTCAGATGGGACCACTGGGGCAGAGCTGGGGGGCCATGTTCGGTGTTAGCAAGCAGGGCAGCCCAGGAGGTACACTTACCTGGCCTGTTTTATTTGTTATCTTGCATTGGGAGGTAAAGGGCAGGGAGCCAACCCATTTCCCCAAAGGGTGAAACTTCAGGTCTAGGAACACTTATGCTAAGTAAAACCTCCAAAGAGGAAAAGCCCAAGCCATTGCATGGATCAGCTGAGTCCCCAGTGTAAACAAATGAAGAGCCTCAAAAAGATAAGGGATACCAACCTTCTTGAGGGATTATGGATAATTTCAAACTTATCCTTAAACACCACCCTCTGATGGTCTGTCACTATGCCAGAGAGTACCAAAGGAAAATCAGTCTCTCAGTGATCTGTGACAGGGATACCTCAAATGGTTGACAGCCTCCAACCTCCACGTGTTTCTGTTCACCTCCATTTGGATTAATGATCCTGTAACTGAAAGGCATTTCCCAAGAGAGCTTCTGTTGGATCCAGATAATCCATGCCAGAAACAGCCACTGCAGTGGCCTTTGCCTCCTTGCTGCCCTGCAGGCAGCAAGCCTGGGAGCTGCCTTTCCAGAGCCATAGGCTGTGACCTTCCCCAGAACGGTTGGGATTTTTCACCGTCCACACTGCTGCAAGCTCTACAGGAAAAGTTGCCAGGAGAAGCACACAGCTATACACTGGGAGGAAAACAGGAATAAAGACCTCCTGTAACTGAGTTTGCTAATGCTTCTTTGTTCAGTGATTGAATCTTTCTGACACAAATCCCCCTTCTCATTAAGAAAAGTTTTGCTTTAGCAGTTCTAGCTACATTGTTAAAGGAAGCACAGAGCAAGCTGTAACATCCACCACAGTAAGGGGCATTTTAAGCAGAGGCCATGGATACACACGTTGACTTTCCCTTATTTGTTCAGAGCTCATTTCATGGATCACATGTGCTTGCACAGCCTTTCACCTTCACAGGCACTTGGTACAGCCAGGACTGATAGCAAAAGCAAAAGGAAAACATAACAGCACTACAATGCACGTATATACCTCTGTATCCCAACAGCTCTACTGCGCCCACAGGCAAGGAACTAGAGCACAGTTAAACACAAGCTCAAATGTGTGCAGGACTTGGGCCACAGCAGAGAAACAGGTCATTTCACCTGCAAGGAATTATCTGCCTTAACCTTTCAGGGACAGCGGGCAGAATTGAGCAATGGGTCAATAGAAGATAAAGGATTTCTGCAGTGAAACACAACGCCCCTTGGGTGTCATGGTGGATGACAAGTTGACCATGAGGCAGCAGTGTGCCCTGGTGGCACAATGGGATCCTGGGGTGCATTAAGAAGAGCGTCTCCAGCAGGTTGAGAGACATGATCGTCTCTCTGTACACAGCCCTGGTGAGGCCACATCTGTAGTATTGGGTGCAGTTCTGGGCTCCCCAGTACAAGAGGGATGTGGAGCTGCTGGAGAGAGCCCAGTGCAGGGCTACGAGGATGATCAGGGCCTGGAACATCTGCGCTGTGAGCAAAGGCTGAGCGAGCTGGGCCTGTTCAGCCTGGAGAAGAGGAGGCTGAGGGGGGACCTGATCAGCGTGTATAAATACCTCAAGGGAGGCAGTGAGGAGGAGGGGGCGGCCTCTTTTCAGTGGCGGCCACTCATAGAACTAGAGGAAACGGCCACAAGCTGAGGCACCAAAAGTTCCACAGGAACTTAAGGAAAAATGTCTTGACAGTGAGGGTGACAGAGCCTTGGAACAGGCTGCCCAGAGAGGTTGTGGAGTCTCCTTCTTTGGAGATCTTTAAAACCCGCTTGGACGCAGCCCTGTGCCACGTGCTCTAGGTGACCCTGCGTGTGCAGGGGGATTGGACTAGATGACCTCTGGGGTCCCTTCCAGCCTTAAGCATTCTATGATTCTGTGATTCTGTGATTCTATGACAAGCCGTAACAGCACAGAATTAACTGAGAAAGTAAGAAAGATCAAAGTGATTTTCTGGACTCAGATTTGGCTCCATTTCTATTCATCTGGCACAGCAAGCTCTCTTTTGACAGTTCAGAGCAACGATGTCAGAGCAAATGAGTATATTGATAAAATGAAGATGCCAACCAAGTGATGACATTTTCCTTCCTAAAAGGAGAATTAATTTTTTTCCCCTCTATGGATCATTTTCCTCTCCATCAAGGGCAGAGAACTGTGCTCTTATTGTAAACCGGGTTTATTCTGCCTTCCAGATCCTCCCATTCCACTATCTACTTCTAGTACATCTTTAATGCTAGAGTACATCTAGCATTAAAGAGAAACTACCAGAAATAGGCACAATTCTTAAAAAAATGACCAATGAATGAGTCAACCACCATAGTGAGATGGTCAGCCACCATAGTGAGTTAAGGACAATATGATATCTAACTGCCATTTGGTGCCTTTATCAAAGCTGGATAGTGTTCTGCTAAAGACCAGAAAGATCTTTCATGAAACACAACATAGTCATTTTTGCTAAAACCTAGTAGAATTGGCTAGCAAGTCAAAAATAGAAAAGAATAACCAGAAAGGACTTTCCTCCCAAACTTTGCTGTCTAATCAGCCCTTCAAGCATAGATAGCTACTGCTGATTCCCAAGTTTTGTATGATATAGCTCAAGAAAACCTGATGACTGCCTGTTACTTTAACTGGCTGTCAAGCGTCACCTACATCTGTTCTGACAGCAAATCTGTCTTGAGGAGCCTAAGTTGTCCAGCTACCCCATTCTGAGCCTCACCTTTTATAGACCAATAGAAACTCCACTTCTGTAGAATCAGCCCTCCTCTCTATGCTTTGCAGTTTCATTGCTATGGTATTTGAGTCGTCTCTTCCCAAATACTTTTCTGTTGTGCTCTAATGGAGAGTGATGTCTGAAAAAATGCAACAAAACAAAAATTAAATCTTTGGTTAAAAAGTCCCTGAGGGAATGGAAGCTTCCCGGATTCATATACTGTCAAAAGTCTAGGAATTCTTTGTGTGAACCTTGGCTGATTTACTGTACAAAGAGACCAAATCATTTCAGATCAGTTTTGGCCTACGATAGAAACCATACTCAAAATTAAACTAGAGCATTTGTACCCGGATGACAGATGGAAAGTTGTGTGCAAATCTTCACAAAAGCTTCACAGAGGCCCACAAAAACTTGCATCATTCTGGACAAATACTACTTAATTGCATATTATTTAGTTAATTCCTTTTAGCACCTTTTTTACTTTGTGTAAATTGTACTTTGGGGTATGAAATGTGCTGTTTTGAGCATATACAGAAAAAGGATGTGAATCAAATACCAACATTTTATCTTGTCTGCAGTTAGGCTACTGCATCCAAGGCATTACTTAAGGGATACCCCTAGGCTAAGATACCAGCTGGCTAAGGCTGACTCAGTCAGCCTTGATCTCACGTGCCAAGCAGAACTGCAAGGCCTGTGTGCCACTGGAAGCCTGATCAGGCATCTCCTTTGCATTTGTTCCAGCAGGAGCCTTATCTCTAGGTTGCAGACAAGAAATCAAAATGAAAAAGTTGAGTGATTTCTAGGCTAGCCATGTTGAAATGATAGTCCCCTCACTAGTGTTTTTGCCAGCCTTGTGAAAGGAACTGTGTGTCAAGTGGCATGCTCTTGGATGCTCTCTCTCCTTCCCTGGAGCACGTCTAGACCAGGCCGTATTTCAAAGTTGTTGTCCTGGAAGCAGCAGACATCCTGTCTCCATCTTCTGCCAAGGGGCCTCCATCTCGTTAGAGAAAGGGTACAGGTTGAAAAGGATATAGGAGAGGAGCACATCTAAGACATAGTAAAGGCTTCAGCCTAGCCAAATTGTTGTGGCAGAGGCAGCCTGATCTGTACTACTTCTCCTGGGCTTTCTTTAAACAAGAGTGGAGAACAAGTTGGAACAAGACTTTCCAACTGTGTCTGTGTTGTCAGTCCAACAAGACTACATGATTACAACCTTTGGTGCTCCTACTTGGTTTAAAAATCTTTGTCTTGTAAGGGAGTACTGGTTTAAAAATCTCCGTCTTGTAAGGGGGTACTGGAACCATCTTCACACAGTTGTCACCACTTAATTACACTTGTGTGTTAGTTAAGCATGCATATTGGCATGATGTTAACAACAGCTTTTACAGCCAACTCTCTTTGTAGGTTTGCCTCATTAAAAATAAGCAAATAGTTATTTCCAAGATGGTGTGTTGCAGGCATTAACATACTGGAGTGTTAATGCTCTTTCTATGTGCTACCATAGAGAAAGAGATCACATGAAAAAGAGATAGGAGTTGTCTAGAAACCACACTGTGAGCCTGGGTAGAGTAACTAGGTTATGCAGCAAGCTCACATTTATCAGCAGGGATGCATTTGCTCCTGCTAATGCGCCAGGGCAAACAAAGGCCTTGTATGTGTCTGCCTCATTTGCTGCAATAAGCTTTCCTTGTTTGCTAAGTGAGTTTTGCCATATGCATGCTGCTCTTGCTGGCTGCCTGGCAGAGCAGCTTCTAAAGAGCTCCCAAGGATAATTGTGTCATTTAAATGTCATTCTCTCACTACTCTGCCTTGAGAGGACTCAGCCATCTGAACCACAGTATTAAGTAAGTGATAGAGTGGGTAAGTGATGCCTGCAGCAGGGTGTTTGCCTTGAATGCCTGATTACTGAGGAGGAGCTCACACTGCAAAAAGCAATGCTGGTTTGTCTGTGAATTCATAGACAAGTGAACGTATGGGCAGATGTCTGTGCAGATCTACACTATTAGGCAATGGGCTATTGACCCTACTGAGACCTCCTCTTAGACATTTGCATCTTACCAGCATATCAACTTTTGCTGCTAAGTCTATGGGCAACTTAATCTGATTGTGTGAAAATAAATGATTTGAATAGCTCATCACTTTCTTGACATCAGATGCCATAGCCAGGACATCAGAGTGAGCCATTTCTTGCCAATGACCTGAATAGAGTCCCTATGGGATGAAGCCTGAATTTTTCCATATGTTTTCACCCTTCTATTTGTGCCTCTCAAGAAGGCATTGGTGGCAAGACAACTTTGCAGTGCAGCTTGACCCAGAGATCTGAATGACTGAAGTCTGAGATAATGTTGGCTTCTCAGCTAAAACTGTGTGCAAGAGCCTCTTAGCTTCTCTAAGAATGTAGAAAAGTTATGTTTGTGAAGCCGTAAATGGATTAAATGGAACAAAATGAAATTGAAGAATGAATTATTTAAGAGCATAACTATAATCTAGGATTTAAAATAGGATACTACTATTATGAAATATTATAAATTACTAGTTTGCATAAGCTGAAATTCTGGCTTACTACCAGGGCCAATTGAGCTCCATAAATTGGGGAATTTCTAATTGCTGTTTATTTTAGACACATGCTCCTTCTCTGAACTTTCTGCTCAGCATAGTTCTTCTGAAGGAAAATAGCAATTTTGTCGGTTAAATTTTAGCACTGTAGACCATTTTTCACTCGTCATGAAGCATTTTGACATGGGGTGTCTTTTGGGAGCTGTTTTGATGAAGTCCATCCTTAGCTGCCCACCTCCCTCCCTTCCCTATATGACCTCTGCAGGAGGTGGAGCTTTGCAATTGCTTCTCCAGGCATCTCTCCATAGGGATTAAATTTCACAGTTGTGTATGATTAGAGAGGAATCTCTACCACCACCCTATAAGAATTCATATCAGCCCACTGATGCTTAAAGTTGGTGGTAGATCCATGACCTTTGGAAACCTCCAAGCACAGGGAGATCTCACTCCCTGTGAGTGAGATCTTATTTGTCATCTCTTATATGGCTCACGGGACATGTCCTCATACCAGAACTCATCCCAATGCAAAGGGAAGGAAGGAATGCAACTTGTTTGCACCATCCGTATCACCGGCTAATAGACCAGTCTGCAGATGCCTGCTTAATTCCCCAGTGCTGCTTCTTGACAGTTCAGGGATGGCAGACTTTCATAATATTGTTAAAAAGGACCTTGGTGCATTAATGCATTTGCTTGTGTAAAGGAGAGAAGCAATTAAATGGAGTAAACAAAGAGTAAAAGGCAGCATTTACTCTGCAGAGAAAAGTGCTCTGTGGTGAATGGAACAGAGCAACTTTCACAGGCTAAGTGAATTTTCTCTTTTTATGCAGAGCAGCTGTATCTGTCTGAATGAAATCCCAGGCAAATATCTTGACTTTCAGAAGAGAAACAAAAATGTCAGGAAATAGAGGCAGTTTCTGACGGACTGTCACAGAGAGCGGTTTGACACAGTCCATTGCAACATCTGGCATTTTGTGTTCAGGAGCATGGTTACGTAAGTCTGCTAGGCTCATTTCCAGTCGCTGTCTTTCCACCAGTTGTTTCTCTTATTATGTTGTGGCTGGAGCTCTCCTATGGCACTGGCGCAGTTTAATTGCTGCACGCTGGGACCTGGCTTTTCATTCCAGCAGATAAGAGTAGTGCTTTAGCACACTTTTTGTTTGTGCCCTTGAAACATGTTTGCTTGCTCTTCTAGGCTATAGCCTTGGTTAGGCCGAGGTTTAAAGTTTTAGAGCAGTGGAAGGACAACAATCTGTACGTGGCTGAAATGGAATCTCCACCTTCTCAGAGCTGAACTTGATTTTCTTTCCCCGCTGAGGTCAGCTGGATGCTAACAACACCTACCACAGTCAACTTCAGTTTCCAACAGTCATCTGAAGGTGAGGATAAAAGAAAAAGAGTCCTAGTCCTTCCAGATGAGCATTTTCCTCAGTGCACATACAGTGTCTGACATTGCAGTGACCCTGATATGATTTGGGACTGGGATTAAATGCCTTTATTTTGACAATATTCATGTCGACATTTAATGGGTTGATAATCCTTGGTAAAAAATCACAGTGATTTGATAAACTGAGGAAAAACCTTTAGAGAAAAAGACAGATATTACCGTTTCATCAGAGTGGATTGTAAATGATTTCTCTGACCAAGGAGGTCTGCAAAGTGACTTTGCAATGACTTTATTTCTAGGATTCATACTGGGAACCAATCTACATGGCTTGTTTCTGCTCAGAAATTTTTCACAACTGGCCAGCAAGCACACACCTCAAGAATATTTGCCTTTTTATAAACTAAATATGAAATACAGGACTCCAAAGAGGAGATAGAATCAGCTTGAAATCATTTTCTTATTTTACACGGTGCATAGTAATGATTACATGAAGATAATTTTGAACAAGCTGTACCCTAGGCTGATTATGCCATGTAACCCCAAAACAAGGTCACTGGTTGATGATCTTTGTTATGCATCACCCCAAGACTTCACAGGAAGGACTGCAAATAGGCTGAGCATATAAAAAGATCATTTTCTTCTATGTATCTTATTATGTTAAGGCAATATTTTGCATTGGATTAATGTTCTATACACCTTCCTTCAACATGTCGGACATGCTAATTCCTATCCAGGGATGAGAAACAGGCTGGCTAAGGAATCTGGTCGGCAGGGAGCACACAGCAGCCCAGAATTGGGGCAAAATTGTTCATGTGAGCTTGCTTTGGGAATCTATGGATACCAGCACTTTGCTAGCAGGATTTCCAGGAAAACAAACAGAGAAACCATTTTAGCTGTTCAGAAAATATGCCTGTCTCATCTTCTTTCCCAGATTTTGTCTGTGAAGCTTTTTGCAAATTCCCCTCTGCCAGCTCACCTGTGTGAGTCATAGTCCCTGGGAGCTGAAGGGCATGTGGGACTTGTAAGCACTTATTACAGAATTTCCTCTAGAGTGCAAACCTGAAATTGTGTTTTGAACTTTTCTGACCACACCCTGTGAGGAGTCACCTCTCAGGACTGCAAGAACTTGAGGCAGAGACATCTTTCCTCATGCTCAGGAGCAGGCAGAGCCAGGCTTTCCAGCCTGATTTAATAATCCCTGCTTGCTAGTAATTATCATCTGTGTGCTACTAATTATCTATGATAGCTTTAACAACTCCCTCAATCAATCAAAAAAAAAAAAAAAGTACTGTTAATGGCAGGCACTTTGTTTACTCAGTGAGTCTACCCTTCTTCCCCTAGGCAGCTGCCAATGTTGCGGCGCTCCTGGGACACGTGGACGGCAGATGCACGCTGCCTAGTCCTGCAGCTGGAGACAGGGCACGTCAAAGCCCTCGCTCCCTGGCAATAGCTAAAATTGGCTCTTGCACCAGGCTGGACTAGACTTTGTGGCAGCCAGCATTTCTAAGTGCTGCCGCGGCCTCACGATTCCAAACCAGGGGAATTAGACGTTAGTCTGACAGAGTTGCTTACACTAGAAAAGCTAAATTACAGTGTAAACTAAACCTTTGGAGGGCTTGAATAGCTTAGAGAGTAATTTTGCTCTGCCTGCAGCATCCTGTGTGGTTAAGTAATGGTTCTACCCATAAGACATCCTCCTTGCTTTCTGGTTGATTGGAGAGTGCTTGTGCCCTCAAAATTACAAATTGCACACACATTTAGGCATTTAATCTCTGCTATATATTCATACAGTTGCATATGCATGTCCACTCTAAGTGCAAGCATGTGGCAATGTGTGAGCAGTGTAAGCTGCCCTCAGAATTCGGGTGTTATCTTGCTCAGGTGGCACCAAACTTCTGCTGCCTGTCAAGAGGTCCCCATGGCACATCGCAGGAGGCACCAGCACTGCTTCTGCAGAGCTGGGGAGGTTGTTGGCAGGTTCTCTTGGCCTGAGCTGTCCTCTCCACAAAATATTACTGAGCCAAGAAGAACCAGCAGGCCTGCAGACCATGGCTTTCAACTGACACAGATGTGAACAGAATCTGCTTTAGCAAAACAGGCTAAACGAGACAGATAAGGAAGCAGGAAAAAAACTGAAACACATGATTTATTTTGATTTATTTTGTCATAGTAGACCTAAACATATCTTTCATTGCTCTAACTATCATCCTTTAAGAAAGTCTCCTGACTTTTCCACACATACTTTTAGATTACAAATTAGGAGCTTACTTGCAGTGATCATCAAAGATTTTCTCCTGTAAAATATTTGCTCCAAGTTGGATCCATTTGAAATAATTGGAAGTTATTAATATGGTACTTACATCATTAAGTGAAGACTCTAGCCCTAATGTGAAACAGCTTCAGACCCGTGCCACTGAGCTAGGATTTCTGGGCAGCAGAACATTTGTTCTGCCAAAAGGTGGCTGAGCATCCTCAGAGCAGACAGTATTGCACTTAGGCTGCAGCAGCAGCGCCCAGTTGCTTCACATGTGCTTGTGAAGGCCACACGAGTCCCTTCCCCACTGTGGAAGACTGTTCGGGAGCCCCTGGGGAAGAGCTCTGCGAGAGCAGGGAAAGTGCCTTAAATGCCTGGATAAGCTTTGCTAATTCTGCACAAGCTCTTCTGCCAGTTAATGCCCAATTTAACATCCGCTCAGGGTGTTCAGGCAAGGTGAGACAGAAGGAGCTAAAGCTCTGTGATTAAGAAGAAAATGTTATTATTCCTCACTCATTCTAATTATCTTAACTAGTCTCTTGGTTTTTACTACTTGGGCTACAGCTATGGAGAATGCAGCTTGTGGTGTGCCCATCATTATGACTACTCAAGCTGGTTTATAACTACTGTAAATATAAGCCTTGTTCTTACCCTTCAGCATCACTTACAAGCAAAGGAAAGAAGCACAAAAGCTTCTCCTAAGGAGAGAAGCACAGCATGAGAAAGAGATTCATGGAGAGGGGACAGTCATCTCCTAGCAAACAATGCTGCAGACTGGGTGGGCAAATTCCTTTTCCTGGCGGAGATCGACAGGTTGAATCGGTAGGTGGGAAGAGTCTGGCTTGGGATAGGTGAAGCCTCAGGACATGCAGCCCTGGTGCCACCAGGGAGAAGGGGCAGGCAATATGATACCAACATCACCCCATGGTTCTGCCAGCTCCAGTGACGTCTTCCTAGCTTGCTATGAGCAAGCAAGTGCATTGCTTGTGAGATAAAGCCTAACTCATCCCTGAGCTGACGCTTTAATATCGGCCAGATCCTAGTTGGAGAAAGCTGCAGGTAAACTAATGTAGTTCTAAGTGACTGAGTGCAGCATGATAAAGCTGAATTTTTGTATTTAAACTGGAAGCCAGAAAACCTACAAAGAAGCTGTGTGAGCCCCAAAGGCTAGCATACAAACCTGACTACAGCTCACGGTGATTTAAATATACCCCATTAACTTTAATTGCAGGTCATAAAGCACCAACATTTTTTTTTCACTAGGAGCAAATGTTCCACCCTGTGGCATTCCCTGACCAGGGCATTTTGGACACCCCGTACAGATTCAGCAGGTGACATTTTCAGCATGACTCTCTAACTGACACTCCGTATGGTTACCTTTGCAAAATCTCACATTTGTGCATAAAAGGGACATTTCCTTGAGTGCCATTAGGCAATCAAATCTGATTTTCTAATCTGTAGCTTCTGGTTGAACACGCAAACAGATGCTGCTAGGCATCTGGAATTTGTGATTTTAAAAGCCCTGGCAAAATAATACACCTCACAGGACTTTGAAAAAATTGAAACTCAAGAAAAATAATATGACCTTTAAGTGATAACATTACCAATAATTCTCTATTTCTTAAAAAGGGAAGGAAATGGAGAGTGATTCAACTGAAGTTGATTCTCAAATATAAAGTAGTCCATTTAAAGCTAATTTCATTTAATGTTAATTTTAATTAGTTTGCGTCTGTTACAGGGGTTTGTAGGGCCAATGCAATCCATGAACTTCAGCTGCTTTTTCTGGGAGTCTTTTATATCACTTACAAAATCCCAGCATGGCAAAGCACTAAAAATCAAATTGTTCCCATAGGATGGGATGAGGGAGTGGCTGAACTGTGCGTGCCAGATGTTACTTGCCTTGCTTGATGTGCAGTCAACTCCAGGACATGTAGGTTCACTGTTCCTACATACACTAGGACAGGATTTACCCAGAGCCACAGCTCCTCTTAATATTGGACCTTGAACAATTGTAGGAAGAAGTGGAAGTGAAAATACTTCCAGGAGTATTGACTGAGATTTAAAAGACATTTGGCTGCTTGTCTTAGTTGTTTCTTCTCTTGTGCAATTAAAGCTGGCTGAAGTCTGCTCTTATCAGCTCCTTGTGATAAGTGAATTTTAGGGTTATGAAGTTCACACTGGAAAATCGCACTAGAGATTTGAATATTCAAGTCAGACGAAGTTGCAAATATATTTTGCAAAACTAGTTTTATGTGTTATGAGGATTTTATACATATGTTATATTGTAATTTACAGGAATGTTAGAGTAATGGAAATGGAAATGCTCTGAGTATCCTTAAGTAAAATGAAATGTGCAGCAATTTAGGGTAACTGATCACCATTTTCTCTCTTTCAAAGAATTCCCTCTACTGCAATAATATTTCAGAAAAATGCTTGCCCACATGATTATTTGGGTCCAGGACGTATAAGTCCCGAACTGGACCATTAAACTAGATGGGAACAAACAAATTGAGCAGTTATACCAAAGATGGGCTTCATTAGCTGTGTGAATTTGACTGGAGGGAATTAAATGTAAGCTCTGCACCCAAGTACTATATTTTATAGTGCACTTACTTACTTTTTTCAGGAGAATGCCTACAGCAGGCTTACATGGCCCTTGAAGGAAAGGCTTTGACATTTTATAAATTTCCATTTCTTCTTAGACTTAAATCTAAGTCTCACAGACTCAGGGCCCAAATTAATTCCTTAAGCCCTTTGCCCAATGATAAGGCTTATCTGGAGCAGTGGAAATGTACAGTATGTGTTACCAAGCATATCAGAGAGCATCATGAAAGTGCTGGAGCAATCAGCCTGAATGATCCGCTTCCACACATGGAAACAGTGGGTATCTTAATTGCCTAAATTATAAACCACCAATTACTGTGAGAAGTCTTTTATGCCCTGGAAACTGAGAGACCTATCAATGTCTGTTGAAATAAGTAGCAATTCATATTATTTTTCTGTAGACTTAAAGATAGGAATTAGACAGACAAACTCCTGAAGGAGATAATAGACTTCACTTTAATGTGCTAATATGTTATTATCCAGTGGAAGATAATGCACATACACATACATACATACACACACATACGTAGACACACAGAGCATGCTAACACAAGCCACTTCTTTTGGTTATTTTTCCTACAAAGGTACAAAACATATTTCTCACCAACAAATCCATCACATCTGTTTCTATCTCCATGTGAAGTGAATTTGAAGTCTTCTATTTCCCCATATTTTTACCAAACTATTAATCATTGTAGAGGAGAAATAATGACCATCAAGTTAACAGCAATTGAAGATCTCAGCTCTCTGCAGTAAGCACTATATTGTTCACATTGTGCATGAAAAATTTTGGGCTATCTGACCTTTGAAAACCTCAGCAAGGGAGTTTCTAGTCCAAGCTACTGTATTTATGAGGCTGCTTGCAAATCCAAGGCTGGCTTTCTTCTCAGGTAACTTGATTTGGCTTGCACTGGTTGAGAAGAGGACAGAATTCGACCTATGATATGTATCTACAGTGGCCAATGGGGCAATCTGAAAGGATGAAAGTGAGCACCAGTAAATCAATCAAGTTACTCAGAGTGTGGGCCACAGATGAACTTGAGATATTGCTGTGACACCTGAAAACAGCCCCCGCTTGGCTGCTTTCTGCTCCTGGGATTGATCATCTGCTGCATTTTCTAGGAGGAAATGTCTCATCAACAGTGAAGCTCCTCAGCTGCCAGTGCTTCTGGACTCATGAGCATGTAAAGGAGTTGCACCTGCCCAGATGCCCAAATTGCCACATCTCCAGGTCCCCCTTGCCTCTTAGCTGTCCATGGAATGGAGACTGCTGGGAGTAGATGCTACAAAGAGCAGTGGTGTTGAGTGCAGTAGCTTAAGTTTTCTGCTAGATTACAGGCTTGGTTATTATGGCATTGCAGCTGAGTTTTAATTTCATTTCTTTCTTATTAAAAACTGAGGAAATGGAAAGATTCAGCATCAAATAATGGGCTTATTGTAAACAAATATTTAGAGCGCTGTTATGAAAAAAAAAAAATGAGGAGAAAGATAAAAGTTTAAAGTGTATGAAGAGGTACCCAGAGGGTCTCACCTCCTGGGCACCATTTCAGGTGCTAATTCTGAGAATATTAGTCACGTATTGGTAGAATTTGACTGTAAGGCACTTTAAAACTTAAATTAAAAATAAGGGAAAAGAGAGAAAAGAAATGGGGGAGAGATTATAGACTTTTAAGCTCCTTGGCTACCCAATCCCAGGGCTATCAGCCGTGAGACCTAGCTCTCAAAGCAAGATTGTGTCACGAACTTAAGAGGTTTGGGCCATGACCTAGCATGATCTTCGCTCTGGTGGGGTCCTCTGTGGTCCAGAACAACCTCAGCAATGAGGTTTCTCCCCCCTTGAACCTAAACAGAGTCCACCCTTGGCTCCAGATGTCTACCCATGAGGCTCATGAGAACTCTCAAAATTTAAGGAAGTGGCCAAGAAAAGCTGTGTTTAAAGTTGCAAAAGAGGACAACCACAGCAGCAAAAGCCTCAGAGGGAACTGAAAGAAGAGTCTGAAGGAAAAGTCTCAGACATCCCTTGTGGCCTTGTCCTACTGCATGCTGTGCCATACTCCATCCCTCCCTGCCATAATCTACATTCACCAAAAAACAGTGTATCTCCTGCTTCACTGAGCTTGAGATCTAATGTAAGCTTGGCTAGATCTTAACCATCACTCCAGGGGGCTTCAAAAGAGGCATTTCCTGATAGAGCTGCACAGTTGGGGGAGTTGACGAGGTGTCTAAACGTGTGAATTTAGGTGAGAATGCATGTTTGCTGATGATATGGCATATATGCTACCCTGAGTCGGCTTGATTTAACACATGTTAAATCTCATAGTAAGTAGCAGAGGGGAAGCATAAATTTTGCTGTAAGTTACTGAAACCTAAAAATAACACCTACAAGGGAATTTAATTTAGGCTATTTTTAGTTCTTAAAAATTAAAACGTCTATCTGGATGTTAGAATGGCAAGCCAGAAGGATTTTCCATTGTTTAGGTGCAAAACAAAACGAACAAATAAAATCTCAAAATTACTGTTCCTGTAGATGGTTAAATTCTACAATGAGCCTCTAACTTCCATCATATTATTATATCTGTATCTTAAGGTCCTGGTAATATAGCATGCTTTAGGCTTATTAGCATTATGACTCTTACAATAAAAAAATAGAAGCATCTATTGATATGTTTCTAATTTTCTTCTAAATAGCCCAAACCCAAGCAGATCACTCTCAGCCTAATGAGCAGGAAATGTCCCGGATTACTGCCCATGCTCCTGTGCACATTTATTCATCAGTAATCAGAAAGCAGTTGCCTTTAACTTATTAATTAGTTCTCAGGCAAACAATCAAATTATTGTATCCTCTTAGCAGGCACTGTACGTCATCTGAGTCACTGTGTGCATGCTCTCTGCTTGCACAAAGATGTAAAAATGGACCAGCCTGAGCCTCGTGTGTGTATACGTGTTTGCAGGTGATCCTGTCAGTGTATGTGAAGAAGTCACTGCTTTTCCCCTAAGCCATGGCAACTGGCTGCCCCTCACTCTGTTTGCAGCATGGCTTGCTTAGCTTGACATTGCCTCGGGCGGACAGGGAGGGCCTCATCTTTTCAGATATGCTAGCCAGAGGGTGAAGCCAACTGGCCATGCAGCACTTGCTTTGCAGTAGTCATCAGCCTCTGGCAGGAGAGCTGTGCATCTAAGCCACACACAGAAATGCAAAAGCTAAGCAAATGGCATGTGTGTCTCTCTTTCTTTCTTTTATTTATTTTTTTTAATCAAGATGCAAATTCTAATAAGAAAAAAAAAAAAGGAAAACATTTGGTTCGTGTTCTCATTGCAGTCAACTCCTCCTCCTCTGCATCTCCTGCTTTCATCCCGGCTTTCTGGTGCAGCCCCAACATAGATCTCTTTCTAAAAACAAGATTTCTCTAGACACATCCTAGCCACTGCTGGCACAGGCAACCCAGCAGCCTGCTAGCTCCTGGTTTATACCCTCCAGAGAAGTGAACCCATTTCTGAAGGATTAACAATGGTAAATAGAAACTGTGTTTGGGCACTCCATCAAAGGCAGGCATGTGCTAGCCGAGCCGGCAGATGACAGCAATCTGTTCAAGCAGCAGCCCCAACGGCATGCCCAAATACATCACATCATTGCCTCTATCCTCCTCTTTGTGAGGCATTGGGAATAACATCTTACATGAGACTTTGTGGAGAGTCAAAAACTCATGAGCAAATTATTGCCAACAGTCGCAAGAAGCCCTTTGGCAAAGGCAGAGTCCTGCAAGCCTTGGTCACCTTGTGTAATTTCTATCCTCTCCACAGCAGAATTAAAATCAAACTTCTACCCATCTGAAGGATGGGGAGAGGGTGATTTCTTTGGGCTTCGTTAGCTGTGACCCATTTCTCTCTGTCTGCTCTGATGAAGGTTATTTTACAAAGCAGAACAATGGAGAGTTGGAGCAAGCACTATTGTGTAGTCATGCAGGCCTCATCTGTGTTGAAACAGAAGTTAGGGGCTAAATCTCCTCATGTCTCCTGATAACATTTTTAATTCATGCTGCCCACTTGTATCTGTCTCAGGTTCCTTGCCCAGCTTTATTATGGCACTGGAGCTAGAAGAAGTCAGAAAGACAACCAGATCCCCACAAAATGCAGCTCTGGCAGTTCCGCAGCCATCAGTCCACATGCTGGGTGTCACCAATCGCAGAAGAGGGAGCTTTAGCTTCCCTCCTTTTGGGAACTTTGTGTCCCTTTTAAAATATACACCCTGGAAGCACACTTCCAGACCAAAGCAGTTGATTTTCGGCATGAGGTTATGTGCTCTTATCATCCTGGTAAAACTCAGCGAGTTGAACCCATCTGGCACTGCACATGCCGTGATGACAGGTGGAACAGGGGACCCAAACCAGGACTCGGCGCCGAGGGCAGGCGCCTGCTCACCACGTCACAGTGCCTAATAATCAGAGCTTTAACTGGCCAAAACCAAGTCTGCGGTGACTCCGTCAAATCCAACAGAATTCATTTTTTCCTAAAACATTTCCATTTGCAAGGACGCCAGATTAAAAAAAATAAGTCTTGCTTCTGTCTTGTTTTCCCTCTTGTTTTTTCCTGTCTTCTAGCCACCGCTGGCGCAGAGATCAGCTGGCAGCTGGTGAGCTCGTTGGTTGTATTCAACAGGGAACAGATTCCTGCCTAGGGCTAACAGATTATTGCAGGTGGCACCAAAGATTATCGGATCTGTGAGTAATTAGCAGAGAAACTTCTCTGCTATGCATTTGGCAGTGCTTTACAATGCCGTGGTGCCAACCATTTTTGCTGGGCAGCGATGTTGCCGCTATTGCTTTCTGCTTAGCTTCTAGCACAGTAGAGGAGAGACAGCTAGTTTTTGAAAACTGGTGGTGCTCGCCTCATGGGCAATGAGGAAAATAGGAAATCAGTTATTGAGGGCAAACAAAGTGAGGGAAATGACAATTGTTATCTCTGGGGCCCAGCGGAAGCTCCCTGGAAATGTCTCTTGGCATCAGGCAAGTAGTTCTTCTCATAAGGGTCATAACTGGCAATTTTTTCCCTCCCACCTTTTCCCAAATGCAAATGTTCCTTAAAATGAGATGCAATTCTCCTGTGGAATTACTGAAAATACAGGTGCAGTTAACAGCCAGAAAATGAGTGCTTTTCATTAGCAGTCACTGTAGCCCTCATTCAAAAAATGACTTTTATAGTTACTTTACCCCATGTAATTACACAGCAAAGCCCCATTTAATGTTTCACTACGTAACGACAACTTTCTGTTTCGAATCAGATTAATGTAAGAGTTACCCAACCATTTTAAGAGATAATAGTGGTAATTAAGGTGTTTTTTTTGTGATGGGTTGCTATTATAAAATGGCAGATGATTCCGCGATATTCTTGTTGGCTGCATTAGTCACAATTGTTTTCATTAATATTGACTCTATTTTCTTGCCATGCAAACAGAAAAGCGGACTAATCAAAATATTGTGTTGGATTCTTATCCTCTGAGCTCTTCTTTTGGGCTTATGTTCAATTCAGAGCTTTCAGTAGGAATAAAAAAGCAATTTTCATAAGACATGCAGGCAGCTTCACCCGTATTATTTAAAGCCAGATCATGAGAACAAAGGGAGAGAATTCTTTTGCTGGAAATATGAAAATAAAGCACCAAAGAAATGTAAATGTTAGGCCTCTGTGAGCATCTCATCTGTTTTCAGTTTAGGGCAGTGATGTGAAGCTGTGGAAATGCGGGTAGCATGGGGAATGAGATGAGCATGCATATTGGGATTCATTATCCTGGAAAAATTGGTTATTTTGGTCATTATCCTGCCTAGGGATAGGAATGCATGTGAACTGTTTGGGATCATGAGTCTCGTTTGGGAAACTGTGCGTATGCAGGGACAGATCTACATGGTGACAGCTTGGGCTAAGAATGCAGCCTGCTGAGGCTCACAGTGTTGGAGGAAACAGTGGAACTAAACAACGGATGGATTTGGGCTAAAAAGCCCTAAAGAGGTTTGTCTTTCACTGCTATCACTTCTACAGTTAGCTGAAGCTGTTAGGGGCAGTGTCTCCCAAACAAATCTTTCGCAACACGTCACCCAGAAAAAAAACTGTATCAAAGGCTGAAAATAAGAAAAGTCTGGATGAGCAGAGAGCACAACAGGAGGCTGGGGCATGATCTCCAAATACTCATAGTGAAAAAAAAAGGAAGGGAAAGGAACAGTTCTGCATTGAGGAAATTCACACATTGATTTCCAGATACAGCAATCTGTCGATTAAGCAAACAGTGAAAAACCATGACGCTTTGGAGGGCCTGTGCCTACTGACTGCTTACGCTTATAGCAGCTAAATATCTTTTGAAAGTGTGCCTCTTAAATATTGTGATACAAGACATTTGAACTTAATTTCAGCAAAATTGCATTCTGTAGACAAATAGACACCGGTAAATTGCTTAATCACAGATTTCTAGAAAAAAATATGAGAATATCAGGAGAAAAATCCTGGTAAATACTTTCATTCATTTCAGTTTGCTATCAAATTCTACCTACCAAGATGCAAGCTCCTAGACACTGTGACTGCAGCAAAACTTCATCAGTAAATATCATTTATGGCAGCAAAAGCCCTGTGGTATGTAAATGCTTTTGTTTTCTTAGGTGTGAAAAGCTCTGTAATATGTATGCGACAGATATTTTTGTATAACTAGGCAAATACGAAATAGCATATCTTTATGCAGGGAAATTCATGTTGCATGTAAAAGTACCTCTTGAATTTTCTAAATGGCAAATAGCTATGTTTTATGAGAGTGTATTGCCTCTTTATATACCCATAGCACCTTAAAGGAATGAAGACACTGGAATTACAACTGGCAAAGCCGATACAAATGAGCATCAGAGATCATTCATTAATGAAGTGAAGATAATAATCAGAAAACAAAGCTCTGCAAGCCAGGAAGAGGACTCCTCCGTAGGAAGTCTAAGAAAGCCTGCCTGCTGTTCTCGCATTGACTTTTTGAGGCTAGCGGGCTGCAAGTCCTGGGCTCATTAAGGACTGCTTTGCTGGCCTTTGTTACACGGGCTCAAATCCTGCCGCCTCCGCTGGCGTTTCGCTTGCTGAGAGGGGAGATGCAGCTGGCTTGGGCTGGAGTCCTGGTGGGAGTGCGGCCCTCCCTGCTAAAGGGCAGGGCCTCTTTTCCTCCGTCCTCCTCTCAGCTCCCGAGCATTTCACTCAGCTCCAGGAACTTTCTCACCACCCAACCTCCAGCTTCCCAAAACAGTGTTCCTAGTGCCCATGAGGTCAAGTTATCCAGCGCTGCCTTCCTCCATAATGTCATCCTCGCCTTCTTTCCCAGCCCAGTCACCCTCTTGGACCCTGCGCAGTCCCCTTGGAGAATTTCTAGTCTCTCCTCACTTGTCAATTCGGAGGAGATATTTAAACACGCAATAATAAAATCAAAAATGAATTGATATCCCTACTGAAAGTAGTGGTGGAGCTCCCATAGTCACCGGATGCCAACCAGTCCCCTGACCTCAAGGCAAAGTTTTCTAAGAGATTTCCATCAGGCTCTTCAGATAAAACCTCTCTTTCCTCCAGCTTTATGAGCTAACATATTCTAAAAGCTAACTATATTTTCCCTTGGAAAAAAATAGTTAGCAAGAGACAGAACAATTTAAAGAGAGAACTGATGCACTTTACAGAACGGCAAAACATGTATTTGAAGAAAAAAATGCAATAGAAATTGGGCACTTTTAAAACCAGAAGCTTGTGAAGAAATACCCTATTTCCTCCCTATTCTTTTATGTTTGTGTTTTGTTCCCAGTATGTTATAACGGGATATAATTCTTAAATATTCCCAAAGAGTTTGGAAACAGAAAAAAAAAATGTGACTTTAGGAATACAAAACTAAATAAACTCTTCATAAAGAACTTATTTTCTTATACCCACTTCTCATGTACATTGCCCAATTACATTTGCTAACATTTTATAAAATGCTCCCGTAAACTCACTCAGAGTTATGCAATAAAACTAGCTGCACAAATTTGCAGAAAAAAATACAGTATTAAACAAGCCCACAGATTTATACAGAAGAAACCAAACGCATTCCAACAACAACATACCAAATTCATTACTGCCTAGCACTTGTTGAAAAAACTATTGGCTATAGAGAATTTGAAGAGCATAAGGTCTCAATAAAGATGTGTTATATAATTCCTGTAATAGGAGATTTGGTTTCATATAGCCTCTAAACTACTTTTACATTTTGAATTAATGGTTACTACATTTTTGGTGAGGCAGGGCAAGATTTTCTTGAATTTTCATAGATTTTTATATAGTAGATACCAATAGCATAAAATATCTGAAAGTAAATTTTTTGCAGGTCATAGTACAGGAATTCCTCTCATACACAAAGTACTGGAAATCATAGATTAAGAAAATAATAATGAGGACCATATAAAGACAGAACAAAAAAAGAGGAAAATGGAAGTGCAATTGCTTTGGCTGATAGGCCATATCCCATTAGAGATATGATGGAAAGAAGGTTGGTGATGTCCACTATTACATTTTGTGACAAATTACTCAGGACGATGATGTTTCATGCACTCCTGAATATAGTTCTCCCCTCAGATAGACGGGTGTTTTCATGAGTAAAGGTGCATCTCTGATGGCCTGTGGGTCTATCGCTAAAGACTGATTTCTTGTTTTTACTTTTTCCAGACCCTTGCAAGTCTGTGTTATTGTGGTTGCAATTTATGTTGCTGCCAGAGTGGACAAAAAGTAGTTTAAGAATGTAAAGCCGTGGTTCAGTGTGGTGCATGAGCGTGGTTAGCATTTATTCTGTGTATAAGTTTGTCAACAATGTGAATAGAGAATGAACATTACCTCTGGACTTGAGGGTACTCTTCACTCTTTTATTAAATCAACATCTACATTTGTGTTGATTGGGAGTTATTTTAGTATTTATAAAATAGAATAAAATTAATTGTTGCATTGTACTGTATTATGCAAAGAACACTGTTAGCAAGAAACTTGTAGCATCGAGTCTGTATCTGTCATATGAAAGAGATGGAAATGCTGGAAAAATACGAAATTCTGCCAACAACTGTTCCTGCTCAAGTGTGTTTTTCTTTAGAAATGATAAAAGCATTATTTGAAGATGATACGTAGGTGGGGCACTATCTGAATATGTGGCTAAATTCTTTAGAATAGAGAAATACAAAGCACAAATGCTGCTGCTGCCATCAGGCTCCAGGATTACACCTATGGCCCAGAAGTGCTGTGAAGTTTCAAGCTCAGTAAAGCTTGTAAAGTCTTACTAATTTCTATTTTTTAAAGTGTGTGTTTCAGAGCTTTGCTATACTTAGACTTCTGTTCTTCTAGCCCTCCGATTTATGCAAACCTTGTATGTTGCTTCAGCATGGGTCAGAAGAAGAGCTTCCTCCAGAAATGATTTTACTCCATGACATCATCTTGGAGGTGATATTTTCTATTGTGTGTGGTTTTCTCATAATAAAAATCTACCATATTTCATCTTCTGACATACTTAAAACCCATATTTGATAGATGTCGCGTGACTCTCTCTGTTTGATGCATTTTATACAAAAGGGCTACCCTGTATGGTCTATCAGTTTCTGGCAGGTGGCTTTCCATACACAACACAAAAACTCCAATTCTACTGTATTTCCATAACTGCCATTTTTATTTCTGCACAAATACACTGTTATCCATCCAATATTTTATATGCACAAACAAAGCACAATGCTTACTTTTTTTAACCAGGGCATTGACTTCACAACCATCAAGAACACTTAGTAGCTGCAATCTGAGCATACTGATGTCACCTTTTTAAGAAGATACACGTTCCCTGTTTTAGAAGACTAGTAGGACAGTATAGGAGTAGAACAGCATCCCCACACTTTGAGCAACTGGTCTGCTCGTGGATAGAGATCCTGTTAAAGAACCCCATGAGCAACAGCATCTGTTGAACACCACAAATTCAGTTACTGAGTGGAGAGGCCCTCCACAGCTTCTTGTTCTGCTGCATCTTCATACAGATGGTCTTCAGCCTTACAGCAAGGTGCCCCTGTTCCTCCCCACACACGGCTACACGGCACTGAAACACTTCTACAAGGAGCAGCAGGCTCGCACAGGGGAAGCACAGCCACAAACACAGTCACATCTACGGGTTCATTTTAAGCCCCAGACATAAGGCCAGTTCAGATTTTTGAATTTTTCCATCCTTGTTCACATCGCAATGGTTGAGCAGAATCTGGCGAAATTTATCCAGGTCCACTCCGCTGATGCTGGGCTGGAGACAAAAGAGAGAGAGCTGATTCTGGGAGAGAACATGCATCTGGATTTCACTAGCCTTGGGAATTCCCATTAGAGGCAAGGGAATTATGGACACAGAGAAATACCCCAAATCTCCCAAGTGGCCTGGCCCCATATCAACTCATGGAAGGCAGGGAATGCAGAAATAATGGTCCTGCAAAAACTGAAGAGCTATGGTTAGGCTTAAGGATCTGCAAGTAACTGGAAGAAAGTCTAACACAATTTCTTTCCTTACCTAAGAAAGACCATTATATCTGATCTATATGACACAAAAGTCTGTGGGACGCATGTGTGGGACACAGAGCTCTGCACTGCTAGGAGAATCTTTTCAAAAGGAGAACAATTTCACACACAGCTTGCAGTGCCTGAGGGTGTTGGGCCTGAAGGTCTTTAGCTAAGGTGTGAAATCCCCTTCTTTGCACACACATGCACAGAGAATAAATCCTGTGTCATGTCTCTCCTCACACACGTCCTTACATGTTACATGATCACAAATACATACATACACAGCCAACACAGGGCCACCTGGTTTGCATTTCAGTTCAAACATTGTCATGGTTGACAGCATCAACACAGTTTTCTCTGGCAGTTTGGCAAATGTGAAAATACGTCAGGAAAATATTACTCTTTCATATGAGATTGGTTTATGCAACAAGGATATTATATGTTTATGTGGGATTATCTGACACTGTAACTTATTTCGTTATTGTTGGCTATAGCTATGCAAGGTTCAAAGGTGGCATATGGTCAATTTACTTGGAAGTCAGAAATTGAAAGTGGCTGGCAGAGGAAGGTGCTAAGTGGCAGGAAACCAAGAACAATACCCATCAGCTTTTCAGAGACTCAAACCAGATGCTATTATACCCAGCTGTGTCGTTAAGCCGTGGACACGCACAGTTCCTCTAAAGCCAAGCTTTGTTAAACAAGAATTGTTATATAGATTATATGGGAAGCTGCTGGTGACCTGCATAGTTAGCTTTCTGATCATATTTCTTTATAAAAGATTCTGAAGAGTTTTGCTTGGAGAAGCCTTCATACTTTCTGTATTTGCAGAAGTCCTAAATCTTTGGCAGAGAGATTTCTATTGTGCTACTCAAGCACCTCTTCTTTATTCTGGGAAATTCCAATCAGATTTTCTGAGATCCAGGGTATTGAGAAGTGCCTTTTTAAAAAAGCTCGTATTTCTCAGGAAAATTGTGGCAGCAAGCCAGAGTATTCTCAGTAAGTGAATCAGTTCCTGCTTACAGAGTGGCAGCTGGAAAGCATGCTGCAGAGTGAATGCCAAGGAGCTCCTGGGGTAGATACAGCAGCTAAACAAGGCAGAGGCAGCACCTGAGCAGGGCTCCCTCTTTACTTATCCCAGATGCAGGCCATGCTCTGAAGTGCTTGTGGTTTCATCATGTACTACAGAAGACCTCCAACAGAAGAAGAAAGAGAGGTCACCTGGATTCCTTACAAACATTCCTCCAAAGCTTAACAGAGTTTGCCAATGGCTCATTCCTTTTTGATAGGGTAACATAGTGTCCAAAAATGGACAAATCTCTGTCAGTGAGGCTTAAGCATGTTATGGGGTGAGAGGTACCCTATACTGACCTGCACTTAGTGGAGACTGCTCAGAAACCAAAGTTGGGCAGGGGCTTGGTGCCAGGGCCCAGCCCTGGGCAGTTGGATTGAGCTGCAGGCTCCACACTCAGCTATACAGATAGGGACACATAGGTGGTTCTTCACTGAGCACTTCAGCATGGAAATGAATAGTTCAGGCTCAGAGAGAGACGAAGAATGGATCAAAAACTACATCTTGAACTGCATCTGGAAACTCAATGTAGTCTAATGTAGATGGATTCTGCTGTCTGTAAAAAGCTCTGGTAGCACAAAGGGCATGGTATTCTTGACTGGTGGAAGATATCAAGTAATTTTCAATGTATTCCCGTTAAGAGCTAACACAACTTGAAATCTACACGTGTGGTAAAGATGAAAAGGAAGGAAAGAGGAACTTCTTTCTTTCCTCAGTGAAAAGGAAGGAAAGAGGAACATCTGGTGACTGACCCATGCTGGTGTCACATTTGATAGGTTTCTGAAGTGGAAAAATTTAACAGCAGCATTTGTGTTTGTTTGTTTTTGTTTAAATATATAATAAGGCTCTGTACTACTGTTACCACATTCCAGATGTGCATTGTCTTGTCCTCCATGAACAGCTGTGAGGCAGGAAGGATCTCCAGTTTGAAGGCAGAGTTATGAGGAGAAACGAATTTCTGGAAGCCAAAGAGAATTTCTAGAGCAGAGCCAGCTCTCTGGAAACCCCTCCTGGGCTTTCAGTCATCTGTCTCCTGTTTTCCAAGCACAGCGTATTCCTGTATATTGTGGAATATCTATATCTGAATCTGAGTTCACTGCCTTGCAAAATCACAGCCATTAATGATCTCACATTTGAAGTTCCTGAAGTTTTGACCAAGTTTGGTGATGTGCTGGGAAGTCTTGTCTGCACTGCTGTTGGTGGGAGCTGAGGGCACTGAGCTCTTACCAGCATTACATGTCATTGTACTCAGAGGGGACAGGGAAAAGTAGTGGCCTGTAATGTTCATTCTAATTTCTCTTTAAGCTTACTCAACACCCTTCAGCTATTTCAGACGGAATACTAATTTTGCTAAAGAAAACAATGTGTGCGTGGGAAGGGGGATAATGTAGGCAAAGACGAATCTTTCATTAAGTGTTCATGACACTGTAATGTCTGCCTAAATTAGAATATGAGCTAGAATGGGTCTTTCTTAAATATATTCACTTAGTAATGCTGTATTGATTTGTCAGGCAAAATTTATGTGATGAGGCAAATGTTCTTTACAATAGCATTGTGACAACAATTTATTCTTCTGATCAAAATGAAATTTAACTCTATATTCTTGTTATCCTTTCTATTTACATAACTTTAGTAAAACAAGCACTTTCCTCTCTGAAAGATAGAGTTCTAATAAATGCGAAGAACCATGAAGTTACCTTGACCAGTTCCATCATATCTTTGACAAACCCATCCACTTCTGGGCCTTCAAGGGCTCCTGTCTTACTCTGAAAGACAGAAGAAATATCAAAATCCTTCAGCAAGTGAAAAACACAATGTCTACTAGTCAGTAGGTCCACCCTGCTCCGGGTTCTGTGGTGCCAAGATCCCTTCCCTCTTCCCAAATCAAAGCCCAGCCTAGATTCCCTAAATAACTATAACTGCAATCCTAGACCATTCTCACTCTGCCCCCAAACCTCGCACCACAGCCTGTCACCTAGAGCCCTATGACCCGTGAGCCTAGCATAGCTATAGCCCCTGAGCAAAAGTTATAACACTCACGGGGATGAAGAAGTTTTAGCAGTGCATGTTTAGTCTATAAAACCTAAGGAATGTGAAAGAAATGCTTCTGGGACTCACAACATCGTAGTGTGCAAAGATTTTCTCAAAATCTCTCCTCCTTTCTTCAGTGCTACAAGCCTGCACACAGGGAGGACAAGGAAATCAAAAAGGAAAGGGCAGATTCAAGCTTGAGTACAAGCTACCTTAGCTGAGAAATGCATGAAGACTCCTTGAAAAAAGACTGTTACTTACATCCATTTTAAATTGAAGAAGGAAATTTTCCTGGAGCGCCAGAATCCTGAACAGAGAGATATAAATTACAATCCTTCCACTTTATCATCTACATGCAAAACCATTCTGAACTATTCTGGGTCATAAAGCAGAGAGATTTCCGATTATAGGCCCTTTAAAAGGAAAATCACCAGAAGGGTTATTTAGAGAGGCCTGTTATGTGAACGCATGCCCCCCTCCCTGTCTGATGAGGGAATTGCAGGCCTTCTTCGCCTCCCTGAAATCGTATTTCTAAGTGCTCTTGCTCCTCACGGAGTATTTCTGATGACCTAGTGCAACGGAGGCTGTCAGCCCCTGAAGCAAGAGCTACCAGACAATTATTCCCCTGTAACTGGATGGCTGTGCTATGTTAAAAATGGATTGCTGTGCTATGTTAAAGCAAATAGCAATTTATTGCTCTCTTTTAGAGGAGGAATTGGTGGCTGTAAAAATAAAGGACAAAGTAATGCTGGCCTGAGCTCGGAAACTGGACAAATTCCTTTCCTTTCCCCCGAAGGCCCTTGCAGCACTGATAAAAGCTTTTATCTCTGCAGCTGCTCTGTTAACCCTGAGCTGCTTCTGAGCCTGAAACGCTGAATGTGCCAAACTGCATCCGCACGCCCCAGGGCTGGGGAAGTGAGGAGTGTCCAGAGCAGAGGGAGGCCACAGCTGGCGCAGGGTGAGGGAGCAGCTGGGGGAACCATCCTCAAAGGGTAAATACAACAGCAAGCTTGGTATTTTAAGAAGACTCTACTCATATTTTTGAAGTCCCATCCAATCATTCTACATTCATTTGTACACATGCTTACTCTCTCTCAGTGAAAACCATTACGCTGCCTTTGAGGGATGAGGGATCAGAAAAGAGACAGAGGCACACGAGTCAGTCTTCAGCATCTTTCACCACTATGCCAGTCTCATCTCTCCAAATCCTGTGCTACAGACGCTTGCAAACCCCCTTGAAGTGGCATCCTATTTCCGCAAGTGAGCAACAAAATCATTTTGTCATCCCAGTGCATGTGAAGACTGCAAAGCAAAGACTGCAAAACAAATGCAAAGCTGTTGCGTGCTGGTGACTCTTCTGCAGAGAACTTTAGGGCTGCTTTTTGAGAAACAGCGCTACAAGTTGCTTTGTCACCTCCTGGGCATCATTAGAGAGGCTGAGCAAATTATTCCAGAGCAGGCTGGCAATGGAAAAATGGATCCCAACACTTCATGTGTCACTGGCACTAGGTACTCACAAATCACTGCTGTGGTACATACCCACCTCACAGTAACCTGATTAGATTTGAAAAGAGGTAGGATTCCAATGCGTGTCTCCACAGGGAGATCTGTTCCTGCTGTAAATCATCTGCTTGTGTGGATCTGCAGTTGCAAGCTGAAAAAAAGTCTCCATGTTATTAAAGCCTACCTTGCTAGGTCATTCAGGTCCAGCCGTCCATCTTTGTTTTTGTCAAAGATTTTCATCTAAAAATCAAGGAGACAGAGCTGCTTTAAGAATGTAACCTTGAGACAGGCAGTGAGGAGGATGTGCTTATAAAATGGTTGAGATATGTTTAACTTTTCCACCATAAGGGTGCTGGGGAGGCTGGTCAAACGAGATGAAACCTCAGCCAGCCTGGGGAAGTTGAGGTGGTCCTCAGGACTGACCCCAGGACAGCAATGGGCAGTGGGATCAGAGCAAAGAGGGACAGCCCTGGCTTCCTGCAGCCTCTTCCCATGGCCCTGGGAGAAAACCCAGCCAACCCAACGACTCAAGGCTATAATCTCAGAGGGAGAACAGCGGGTCTTTGATTAGCACCTCACCCCTGGAAAAATAAATGGGGAGCTTAAAAGCCCTTCTGGCCCGAATTCATCATTTTCTTTGATTGTTGCTATAGTTACAGAGCAGTCAAGGTGCCTTCTTCCAAAAGGACTAGGACTAGGTAAGACCAAGGCGGCCACTGGAAAGAGGTTAATCTGTAGAGATACGAATATTATCTTTTCCTTACTATGAGCCTTTTGATGAGTCATCTCCAGGTATTGTTTCTTACCTATTTATGTTTATTGGGTCATGTTTTTGCCACAGTATTTCCCTGCCAGGCACAAATAAGAGCCATTTACATAGGAAAGGGTGAGTGCACTTAATGGATTCAAACATGAATAACTTATGGCTCGAAGCTGGAGAAAAAATATAGGCCTTATTTTAATGGGGAAAAAATAATATTCTTCCTAGGTGGATTAATATTTTACTAAGATGGCTTGCCTTTCCTGGACAGATACTCCGAAACTGGATACCTCTTGTTCTTTCAGGAGTCTAATTTGACAGTCATTTGGTGGTTTTTCAGGAGGATTGCCTCCTTGCCTGCCCCTTACTTGAGGCAAGGCAGCAGGGCTGAGTATGGAGAGCCTGTGGTAGCTTGTTGTTGTACTGGATTGAGATAAGATTCTGCAACAAGCTGTTATTCACTAATTATTCCGAATGATTTATACTATGGAGGATTGGATGGGATTTTTAAAGAGCACTCAGTAGGACCCTCTTTTCCCTGCACTGAAAGGAAGCACAATACTCTTAGGGATGATTGAGGGCCCATATTGGGGCCTTCAGAAAATACCACACCTAGGCTCTATTGCAATTTTGGTTGAAAATGCTTCTCTAAATCTCTCATTTTAGACCATGAAGGAACAAGAGCTACCCCTACGGTATTTGCAGGTGCCACAAAGCAGAGCACCACATATGGTGGGAGAATACAGTGCTTGCTGAGAAGCACTGGGATAAGCACTTTGCTGGTGTGGCCAGAATGAATTCTGCCTGTCTGAGATAGGGCAGAATTTGCTGAAGGCACTGGCCTAATCTTTTCTTCATATAAAGATATAAAGTCTTTATGGAAGCATGCTAAAAAATAATGCCTTTAGCACTTATTCTCTTTGGCATCAGTTTCTTTTATGTATTTCTGAGTTCCTGCAGATATTTTTAATCTTTCTACCATTTTCTGAGTGCCTCAGAAGTGCTCTCTTGAGACTGAAAGCCTGCATTTCAGCCCAGGAACTTCAGATTTAAGCAGATATGTTACTCCCTGCGGTGCCTCAGGAGAGCAAATATATAGACCTTCTGGGGGAAGCTCATCTCTGCAACCAGCAGGTCCTGACCCCTGTGCAAGCTCTCCAATGCTCGCACCTATAAATGCTGTGCTGACCACGGCAGCTCTGAAATCAGGCCATGTCCCCAACTCAAGCAGCAGCAGAGTTAGGTATGTTTTCCACTTCACTCTGGGACAAACTATGAGTTTGTTTTTTAATCAAACATTTCAAACCTCATCTTCTTTTCTATAAAACGAATAAGCACTCTAACATACCTATGCTTGTCTTGGGACATGAAAGCATGTTGCCTACCTAGCAGCTCCTCTGCATCGTGGGCACATGTTTATGTTTTAGAAGACACAAACAGCCATGGGAGGCTGAAGAACTTGGCATACTCTTAAGGAAACACTCCAGATGAAAGGTAATGGTTTAGATGTGAACATCTTTTAGATTAAAGGTAATGGTTTAGATATGAACACCTTTCTGTTTCCTTATCAGTCTTCTGAGCCAGCAGTTGTAAGATTTGTCCATTTCTGTATCCTTTGCAAATTTCTGACAAAGGTGCAGACCTTACTACAACAAGTTTAACAGAAGAGGTTATACATTCATTAGTAGAACACTTAATAAAATGCAATGTCCCCAAGAAAATGGCTTTGTTTGTACTCTTTGAACTTTACCTTTAACTTTCCATGGTTTGCTTTACTTATATCTAACCAGCTCCCCTCTCTGAACTATTTCCCTTGGTTCTGTGTTTGCAGCGTGGAGAGGGAGTCTTTGCATTTTCAAATTCTCTTTTGCCTTTTTTTCTGCAACAAGTATCCTCAAAAATATCTTCAAACAGGTTTAATATTTTGCTTGCCTGCACTAGTCAACAAAGAAAAAGTAGAGTCTTGCTGGAAGACTAGGCTGAGCTAATTCTTATAATGAATTTCACATGAAAGATGGAAAACATGTAGTGAAGATGAAATAAAGTTCACTGTTATTAGTTCAGGTACCACAACTAATAAGATAGACATAATCCCTTTGCCTAAACAACTGTAGCTCATGCATGCCCAATATACAGCAACCTTAGGATGCACCATCCAGGAAAAGCCTGGGATAGAGTTATTAATTAAACTTTCAGATTTAAGGGATGCAGGTATTTGATCTGATCTGATAATTGTGTACTTCTGTACACAAAGAATGACAGTGGTATTCACCCCTTTTGATGAAGCACTGGAGAAGTACGTAGATTTATGAAATTATTATGAGTTTGTTGCTATGTTAAACTTACGCTTTTACTCATCACCTTGACATGCTAACATTGGTGGACTTTTAGCTTACATGCCTGAGAGGGCTATTTATGCTGCCAGGCTTGTATGAAACATCTCAGTGTGGGTAAGGATAATGTCTAGCATATTTAACTAGCACTCAATTTTAGTAAAAGCTTTACCGTATCTAGCACTATGTTATATAAAATGATGCATTTGCTTCACTGTCAAGCTACCCAATGTTTTAAGGTGTTTGCACAAATTAATTCACTGACATTTTAATGGCAGTACACCAGGGAAGTCTTAGTTGTGTTTGTTTGAATTTGGTCCATGCACTCTAAGGCAGACAGAGCATAAATGAAAGCTGGGTTGGCAAAACAAGAGTTGTTACATCTTGCTTTTTTAAGTGCAAAATCAAAACTGCCATTGGCTTTGAATTCAGCACTGAGAATGTCTCTGCTTTCTCAGTGAGGCATAAAGAAGGCTGCTGAAACACTGAGATGTGACAAACAGGAGCAGGCTTTGAAGAGCAATCTGAGGTTATAAATCTGAATTATTTTTTGTAGGAGAGGTTAGCAGAGAAGTAAACAACCAAAAACAAAACAAAAATCTGTGATTGGAGGAATTACTAGTGCCTGTCTTTTAGTGTCTTTCTGAGTTCTCTAATGTGTAAAAAAGTGCTTCTCTCTCAGGTGAGACGTGAAAAAATCATAAGGTGAGACGCAAAAAAAAAAAAATCATTTGTTCTTTATCTGACCATTAAGTCTCATAAAATTAGTGTGGAATTTCAGACGTAACAGTGTGAGTGTGGCTTTGCAGACATAGGGACTTTAACCTAAGAGGAGCATTCTGCTAGTGGAAAGCTATGAGTTACTGGTGTTTCTATGAACAATGTGCAAATATATGCCAAGGTGCAAAAAGCCAAGTGAGTATTTCTGGGGGAAATTTAATCTGGTTTGTATTCAGGCTTTTACAATATACTCCTTAAGAACATGGCTATATGTATGCACATATCACAGAATCACAGGATGGTTGAGATTGGAAGGGACCTCTAGAGATCATCTAGTCCAACCCCCCTGCTCCAGCAGGGACACCCAGAGCAGGGGCACAGGGCGGCATCCAGGTGGGCTTGGAAGACCTCCAGAGAAGGAGACTCCACAACCGCCTTGGGCAGCCGGTTCCAGAGCTCTGTTACCCTCACAGGAAAGAAGATGTTCTTCACATGGAGTTGGAAATTCCTGTCTTTCAGCTTATACCCGTTGCCCCTTGTCCTATCCCTGGCCACCACTGAGAAGAGTTTGGCGCCTTCCTCCCTACATTCACCCTTCAGGTATTTATACATGTTAATCAGATCTCCTCTCAACCCTCTCTTCTCCAGGCTAAACAAGCCCAACTCACTTAGTCTTTCCTCACAACGTAGAAACTGCTACTCGTAAGAAAACTTAAACAATCTCATGACTTTGGTGTGTGTGGTCTGAAACTTCACCAGGAGCCAGAAGTCCAATAAAAGTTTTGATTTGGGAGCTGGAGGGAGGATGAGAGAGGTTGTTAGAACTGCTGTCATTCTCCTCCTCATGAAAAACCTGTAACTGTGCAAGTTTCATTGCTTGGAGAAGCTCAGAGCACAACAATACTTCGGATCGGACACTGAGCAATGGCTCTAGGTCTATACACATGGGGAGAAGACAAACTCACAGATCATTTCCAAGATTTCAGAACTGCACATAACTAAATATCTTCTCATGCAATTGTGTTTGCGTAAATAAATATTAATATTCACTTAATGACTATTAATGCAAACATTTATATGCATGGGCACGAAAGCAGCAAGAATTCTGCCTCTAAAAGGGTCTTCCTCAGGATAAAATTGCTACATGAAATCTTTTATGAAAAGTCTTGAGAATTCAGGTGCTCTTTCATGACTATCATCCCCAGTGGCTTTCGTGCTCCTGAAGTCTTAACTGATAAGCATATGAGGCACAGCACTAATAAGTTCACTACCTGTTTTCTCCTTCAGGATTCAACATTGGTTCATCAAGTCCTTGATTTAAATGTGAGTTCTTTCTTGAAAGAGTGTTAAGATCACTAAAAATCATAGTGTTCTGTTGACAAATCGATTCTAAGCAACCTGACAGTGATGCTCCTTTGCAGCGATAACCAGTATAAACAAAAAAACGGAAAAGTGCTTCAAGTAGTGATGAAGCAGAGTGCTACCCCAGAGACTGTTTTCTATGACACTTGAAATGACTAAAAAGGGAGAAGTGAAGAGTGTACTTCATATAAATAAATGTGTATACATATATAAAAATATGAATAATTATATTTAAATTTATTAAAATACAAATATGTGTGAGCTAAAGTGTATGTGTATGTATGTGTGTGTGTGTGTATATGCACACAACACACACAAGAGCCCTATGCATTTGCACTAGCATATGTTTTTGGAAAGGCTGAGGAGTCCGAATTGTAAACACGGAAAAAATGGCTTGTAGCAGGACCCAAAATCTAGTTAAAGCAGAGGACAGCCATCCCTGGCATGACTGAGCTGATAGCTGGCACCTTGATGTGTGCATTATCATCACTCCTGGCTTCTTTATTCTGTCCTCTCTTTCCTCACATCTCCTCAGGCCTGTCACTCGCTGTGCTGTGTTGGACCTAGATCAAAGAGAGGAGAGTGCCTGTCGTCTTCTGCAGAGGCACTGAGGGCATTTCTGGCTCCTCAAAGGAAAACAAACAAAAGCAACTGTTCCAAAAGAAATACATTCTTCCCTGTTTGAATTTCTTTTCATGTTCTGTATGATCATTCATAAAAGCAGAAGCCATTTGCAAGTAGTTTGCACTCCTTGATCAGAATAATACCCGCTTAGTTTTCTCACCAGCTTAATCTGCAAACATCCACCACAGAAACAGAAGATGCTTTTTATTTTTTAAAAGCCTTTGAAATGATACTTGCTATCTTTTCTCCTTTATCCATATCTCCAGAAAGCTCAAGGATCCACTCACAGTATCAGCAGCTGCTGAGGATGCCTGCAGCTGGCTGCAGAGAGTACAAAGAAGAGATGAGCAAAATTCCTATGAAGACAGATAGGTTTGCAGCTCCTCAACACACGTTTTTTTTCCACCCAAATATTATTACAGTGGCACTTGGAAGCCCACACAGCAAAATTGGGCAATTGTGAGAGACCCTGGAGTTGTGCATGGCAGAAACAGTCTAGTCCTAACTTCTCACTTCAAATAGAGAAAAGTGGGGAGTAAGGCTGTACAGGAAAGAAACGTGAGTAAGGAGCTGGGGCTGCTGATTGTAAGAGAAGAAAAAGTCTATGAAAAAATCTGCAATTAAATCTAAATAAAGAGCTGCATTGGAGCAAAGTAAGTTAGGTCCTATAACCCTTTTTTTCTCCAACAGTGGTGATGGTGGAAAAGAGGAACATCAGGACTCTGCACCTCTGGCAGTCCCTGCTCTTTTAGCGCAGTTTTAATATTAGACCTCAAATGTAAGACTGAGTCTTTCTTCCCTCCTATAGCCTTGTACTGCAACTTTGGATGTGTTTCCATGCATTTAGTTAGGAAAACTATCACATATCTGCTACTATTCATATGCAAATGGATTTAATTTGTCATGAAGTGCAGTATTCAGATATTCCATTTTCTATGAGATATTACAAAGTAAGATCACACAGGTAGGTAACTGCTGAAGAAAATGGAGCCATTGTAATTGCACATCCTACCTTGGCTCTTCAGTTTAGCGCAGTATCACAGTGGGGGGAAAAACTCATCTGCAAAGCATTAATTTGCTAATAGTGGTTACCATCCCTGGTTCTGTTGCACTGCAAAATTTAGCAAAATTTTTTCTTCACAGAGCAGATTTGCATTTCAGGGCATAGATTTCCCCTAACACCAGAAACAATTCTTCCCCAAATCAAATCTTATTCTGTACCACAGAGGCTAAGCTGCCTTCTCAAGGACACAAAACCAATCTGTGGAAAATATGGGAATAGAAGCCAGATCTCTTGGCTATCAGCCCCAGGCTGAATCACTAGACTGCATTTGTTCTCGACTTCACAATTATCTAGCTATATTTGGGGTGGCAGAAACCACTGTTTGTGTAATGGAAGATCTATGGGAAAAGGAAAAAGTTGGATGAAATGAACCGCCTAATGTCTACAAGCTTCAAATTGCTTATTCCTCAACACTTGATCAGAGATTAGCCACTGGGGAAAAAGACCTTAATGGAGCCGTATAAAAGCCATTTGCTACCTGGAAACACTACAGAAAAGATTTTTGTTCTAACTGTAGCTTTTGGGCTGTTTTATTGTTTTCAAGGTCTTTCAGCTGTAAAATAATTTCTGTAGTCTACTATCTTCTCCCTTCACTGACCTATAAATATGAAAAGGTGTATACTTTTCAATAACAGTGCACTTTTCCATTTTGCTCTAAAGGGTCACATTTTTAGTTACAGTTGTATCCTGTCTACATAATGCTGCAGAATATGTGGGCATTTCTTCATTTGCTTACCTACCAAGCTGATTTGTAGGTACAAATATGGTCTTTGTGTGCAGAATCTAGAAAATCCCACTTGAAAATCATGCTGAAAATTGCAATGGTAGGTGCCTCTGTGTGGAAGTCAAATGATACCCTTGATAATCATATCAGAAATAAGCTTTGTGTGTGTGTGTATGTGTGTGTTTAGATTGATAGATATAGTAAGTATAGTAAGAAACTCAAATGACTTATGACAAACTTAACCCAAACATTACATTGCTGGTACCAGGATCACAGCTGTCCTATGGAGGGGAAGAGTTGAAGCCCTCAGACTTTCACCTTTCCACCCTTTCAAGGAAGCAGCAGGGAGCCCACAAAACTGTCTGGGTTATGTGTGTGTTGTGGGGCCAAAGGGTTTGCAAGAAGAGAGGCTGGCTGAGGCTCAATGTATCCTGAAGAAGGACGCTTCTCACCAAGTTAACAGGTTTAGAGCTCAGTTTGCCTTAGCAGAAAGTCAGGCTGTGAGCTCCTAGTAAACAGCTGAGCATAAGGCAAGGCAATCTGAAGCGCTGTTGATTGTGGATGCCCAGTACAGTGCAAATAAATGGTAGGAGCACATGTTGCCTAACAGATCTCTTGGAGAAGGAACACCTTCCAGGAGGGCATCTGCAGCACTGAACACGTAGGTACTGACCCGAAGAGATGTTTTAGGCAGTGCTGTCAGCGGACCAGCAGAGACACTGGCTTTTCTTACCATTGTATCAGTATATTCTTCCAGCTTCACCTCAGCAACCATCCTCTTATGTTGCAAGAAGAGATCTCGCAGGAAATCCTAGAGTGAGGAAAGATTCAGATTTTATTCTTTACGGTAAATTCAAGAAAGAACAGCAAGAAATCAAATTCAAGCTCAGCAGAGTTGTATGCATCTAATTTAACATTGTAATGGGATAATTCCCCCCAAGTTATTAAAGATATCAAGATAAAACTAGTCTTACAGTATTTGCTAACTGATTTTAAGTCAAGAGGGCCTCCATGCAGCAAAACACTTCAGCATCTGCTCACACGTCTGGTAGAGTCTGTCCTGAAATTATACCCTGTGTGGGACTTGAGGGCCTGAGTCTGCAGCCTCGGGTGGCCTGGTTGCATGCAGGCATTTGAGCTGCCTTTTCCAGGCAGGACTCTGCCTCAATGGAACCTCACTTGCAAATGAAACCACTGCTCAAAAGGCTCAGAAAATCTGGAGGATTGGGGTGAGGAAATATGGATAAGGGCATGCAGATCCCATAGGCACTGTGTCCTCTGCTGAGCAACATAGAAATGACATTTATCGACCACAGAAAAGGCCAGCACGTTACTAAAGCCAGTTGAAAGCTGCAGTTCAACCCCAGAGAGACTTTTTTGGACAACTTACTTTGAGCTCGCCAGCCGAAATAAATCCACTGCTATCAGCGTCGTAACTACGCCAGATCTGAATGGGGATACGTTGATAAGACCACATAAGTACTGCAGGCAGACATCCAAAATGTTGATAGACCATAATAAAGCTCCAAATCGGAACTTTCATAATGAGCTGCTATTGCATTAGCCAATACTTAATTAATTGTAGACAAAATAAAATAGTCTTTTCACCTCTGCTTTCTTGAGAGCTTTTGCTCTATTGTGGCTGTTGTACATATGTCACACTGCAAACACACATTTAACACATCCTTTAGAGACATATTTAAGTCACCCTTTACCCAAAAGCAATAAAAATGAGAAACTGACCCACATTTCTTATCTAATTTGCACATGCATTTGCACAACATGGTAATTTTCCTGAGTAAAAGTCAAGTCAGTACACAAGTGGCCATTTAGTTTCCTACACCCCCACAGTGATTGTGAAATAAAAGAGATTCAGTTTTCGAAAGTCAAAGTTTTGAATTTAACAAGTTTGCAGAGAAAAAAAAAAGCTTGTATTTAACAGTGGTTCTTGTGCCCATTCTGCCCACGATGAGTCTCTCAATGTCTCAGAAGTAAATTTATCTACTAGACCAGGATGTCTGCCTGTGTGCCTAGGCTGTAACTGCTGCGATAGAAAAGGCTGAACAAGCAGATATTTGGTGTCTGTGCAGGCAAACTTTGGCAATGGTGCTGAGCTGGAGTTTGCAAACGTCCCAGCAACGATACCAGCACAGGGAGCAGATGGGTGAAACCGCTAGCAAATCAGTGCCTTGGGGCACCCAGGGAGTCTCCAGAGCAAAGGGAACCCCCTGGCTGGCAGTGTTTCCCCCTACCACATTAGTGCAGGGAGATTTTGAGGGTAGTGAGTGGTGAGGAATTGGCCAGTGCTAAGAAAATCCAGTTGCCCTTTTGGTTTCTGCTGGGTGAGGACCTGCAACTTTGGCTGTAGCCCACAGCTGGGCTAGATTAATCAGCAGGTCCTTGTATAACCCCTCATCTCTGGCAGTGGGGCTCACAGGGGGCTGAGGGTGTTTAACCAAAGCCAAATTTATTAAAGTTAAGCAAAGGCATACTTGAGGCACATCCTTTATCTACTTCTAGCCACTATCTTTTTGCTTTATGAGTGAAAATAGTCAAAAAAACCCCAGTCTCTCTCTCAGCTTAAAGAGTATTTTTCTTCTACAATAACCACATATTTTCCATTCAGTAGTCTGCAAGTGCTTGAAATGTATATGCTGGAGCAGCGATGGGTGTGCAGTGGTACCCACCCGCATGAATTCCACGCTGTTGTCCAAAGGAGTTTCCCGTCGGAAAAGCAGCAGAAAGTTCTCGTCGTCCGGCAAGATCATATTTGCAAGCTAAAAAAAAAAAAAAAAAAAGAGACAACTCAGGGAAAATGAAGATAAGGAAAAAAAAAAAAAAAAGAAGCCTGGACAGCTGATACAGGAGATGAAACCTGGGCATGTGGTTTTCATGGGAACAAAACTCAGAGTAGGAGATCTGGATAACATACTCCACCATAGCTAACCTCCTCCCCCGCCAGGCTTTATGTCCCATGCCTCCCTTCTTGTTCTGCCATCTCCACAAAAGAAATTCTGGGAAAGGGAGGCGAGATATACCTCTTGGATTTCCAGGCGTCCATCTGCAGTAATATCGTAGGTGGCCATAAATTGCTCCTTCATCCTCTGAACTTTTTCTTCTGTGATGGAGCTCTGCCATGGAGGGGAACAATACAGACAGAAGGTGCTAAAAAAACACCTGGAGGAAATTCTCTCTCATTTACAGATAACCCTGTGGAAAAATATATCCTATACACACAGCAACTAATGGTTCTGAAAGACCACAGGCTAAGAAAAATTTTTGGAAATAAATCCTGTGTATAGCTTTGTAGCAACTAAACTTTCAAATGGGCCTTGGGAACCCAAGACTCCTTTAGCAACATCTGCTTCTTTAGCCAGTTGTTTCCCCTATGTCGCTGGGACTGGCTTTCCGTCATGCGTGTACTACAACATACTTCTCATCCTGCTCATTTTCATCTTGTTTTATTCAGGAAGACATCTTTATCCTTGAACTGCATCTCTGTAGTTCATTAGATTATCTGCCTAGAGGGCATCTTCAGAGCTAGATTGTTGCTTATTATTATTACCAGTTGACCGTTTCGAGAACTAGCAAGGCTTTGGCGACAAGCCCCATCACTTTTTTGGGGGGGTCAATAACATAGAATTTCAAGCTATTCACACTTCCTTTACATCTGCTCAACCTAATTATGAATTTTTACATAGAGAAGAGTTTTCAGGATTTATCTGCCTATACATTTTGGCAGGTGTTTCTGTGACAAATGAAGTATTGTGGTTAGTTGATTAAACTAACCAGGCATTATTTCCTCTTAGTACTAACCTCTAGGATATCTAGTTTGTCTGGACTAGATAATGAGTGATTTGCCCATGTTGAAGAAAGTCTTCTGCTCAGACAAGCTTCAGCTGGGAAACTCACCTAGATAAACTCTCTAAAATTCTGTGAAGATGAGAACATCCCAGGATTACTATTAAATTGATTACGGATTTCTTTGTTTATCCTTTTCAGGTGAAGTCAGAATGTGGAAGTAACTTTATTTGGCCATGGTATAAAGTTAGTTGCTGTGCATTATCACTTTGTTTAAACTCTTTCCGGCTATATTTTACTTTCAGACTTTCCTCATAACCAATGTGCTTCTACTTGCAGTCTGGGTTATGCCGGCTTGTTTTTCTGTTCAAGAAACCATAACGATGTCTAAAGATACCCTCTACACTGACCAGGACGCGGCTCCATCTCACAATGCTGTGGACAGTTAGCTCTCTCTGTGAAAGGAGGGAAGGCAGAGGGCAACTCAGATTGATTGATTATCTGAACAATCCTGCAGTATTTTTACAGAGAATAAGGTAATCTCCCAACAAAATAAAAGCCCTCCAAAGGTTTTGGCATCTCCATCCCAGATGTGATTAAGAATACTGGTCTAGCAGTGCCTTCTTGGACATTCTCGCCCATTTTCTCCTCTCTTCCCCTACTACTGCAGGCCACGAGCATCCTTTTCTTAATACTGTGACAGCAAATCATAAATTATTTTCTTAAATTCACATAGCGCACAGATCAATGCAGCCTGCTAGGCTGTTCATAAGACAAATAAATATAAATCTCACTACCAAGAAGGAAATACCGTCTATTATCCTGTATATCCACAGAGAGCAATGGATTTGCACATTCTATTGCCCAGTTCTAGCCAGGCCTCAGATTTTTCACCGCCTCTATGTGCCCCTTCAGGCCCTGATTCTGCAAAGCATGAACTGGAGCAGCAATTACATAGATTTGCAGAATGATGCAGAGGGCAAAAGGAGACGAGGGCTTATCACCTCTTAGCAGAACGAGAAGGTTGGGCTGCATGCACCCAGAAACTGCAATGGATGTTGCTTGAGTCAGGGGTATGAAATCACCATGCACAGAAATGAATGTGACTTGTCCCTCTCCAAACTGTCCTGGTCCTGGGCAGACTCGGTAGCTGCCAGGTGGCACCACCAATCTCCAGCTGCTATGGAGCAGGGCTGTGCAGAGCTTTTGCTCTAGGAAGGCTCCACAGCCTACGATGGAGTTGCAGAGAAGCACTAGGATGTCATAGATGAGGTAAAAGAGCTGAGTAATAAAATTTCTGAGCTAGAAGTAGCCTAAGATCATTAAGTAAAGCTATCTCCGCTCCCGCTTTGCCACCAGCATTCCTCACAGGGTTAGATTCAACTGATGCTCTCCAAAGGCCTTCATTTTCTTCTAATCACAGCAGAAGGTACGTACACCTGGATGGGTGAATGGGTGACATGGCTGATCAGTTCTGATGGGACCAGCTGGGCGGCACAGTGGGACCTGCCTGCCGCTCTGGGGCTCCCGAGGACGGGACATTGCAGTGGGAAAGAGCCTGGCCTTGCCGGGAGCACTGCAGCCCCGGACATCTTGTGACAATTCATTAAATTTGGGTGGGAGAGTGGGTGCAGGAAGGGAGGGTTGGGGAGGAGCGAGCCATTAAAAAGGCGCATAGGGTTTTCTTTCACCTCCACATTATAGCTCTTCCTTGTGCTGTTTAAACTGCCTTCACCTTGTGGCTGTGATACACTTCCCATGCATAGGGCAAGCCCACTGATTACTCACTTCAGTAGGCTTGCGGGGCACGCTGGAATTATCCTCCTCCATGCCCAGTAGGGAAGTCATCTCCGAAACTATAATCATAGCTGATATTTGAAAAAATGTGCTGGGAAAAATGTGCTCAGACTAGTCATTTGCTAAGAAAGCTTATTTCTCGACTTTGCGTCAACAACTACTTCATTGAAATTTAGGTGGCAGGAACATTGTAATCTGCATAAAAATAGGACCATCAGACTATGAGATGCATCAAGTAAATATACCCAACATGTGCAATCACAGCCCCAGGGTGTTTGTGTCCAAGAGATTACACTTTAGTGGATATTTCAAGGTGGACACTCTAGTTCTGGGTGTAAATATGGTGTTTATGAAGTACAAAAGCTAACGGCATCTGCTAAAAGCAGACTTTTACCTCCAAGAATAAAAGCAGAGCAAGAGGAACTGCACAAGCTGACTTTTCCAAGACACCAACTCAAGGTAGGTTACTTTCATATGACAGATTTTTATATTACCTCTGATGTATCTTCTCATTTTATGACTGTTAAGCTTCAAAGGTGAACTTTACATTTGCAAAGAAACAACTCAGCTAATGAAAAGAAAGTCAAGCCCAGATCCCAAACAAGTCATGTTTTGTGTGTCAAAAGGCCGAAGCTGCTCACCTTTGTTCCTCCCTTGAAGGAACTGAGGCCGACTCCCTGGTTTCTTTAGACTGTGTTGGCTTATGGTTTTGTCTCTGTACCAGGGCTGCTCTGTCGCAGCAGTGGGACTGTTCCCAGGGACGAATATCAATAGATTCACACTCTAAAAGCCTTGTAGATATAGCAACTAATTACTGCCATGTTAGTGTATTAATCAGACGATTGGTTTTACAGCAGTGTTGGAGGTTTGTGCAGAAAAGATATAGATGTTGCTAAGAGGGACAAAATGGCTTTTAAAGTCTTATACCAAGGGAAGAAGGCAGGGACATGGGAGAGTGGGAAGGAGAGCCTGCCAGACAGGTCTGCACAGGATTAAACCTCATTTACACAGAAAAATGTGGGCTGCTGGAGGGCTGTAGCCACTGGCTGCCCTGGAAAGTTGGTTTTTCTTTCCTTCTCCTGTAATTAACTCACTCTTAAACTAAAGATTGAGACAAATGGGAAAGACTAAGATAAAGATGCTCCAGTTTCAAGTGCCTCAGACTTACACACCATTTATTCAAGTCCTATGGGTTGTAGGAGGAATCACATAAAATGCAGTATTGAGGAAGTCCTGGAAAGCAGCCATGCCAGCAGTAGGACACAAATCCATGTGGCTTGTCCTTATGAGCTGGGAAAGGGGCAAATGGCTTGTCAGAGAGTCAACAGCCTTGGCTCAGCACAGCTGGTTTCATGAGAGCTGGTGATACTTCACTACATGCTGCCCACCTAGAGTAAAACTAGGGCTGCATGAGCACACCCACTTTAAACCACCGTCCCTGGCAAGTGTGCCAATTTCAAAGGTTTGCAAAACATATTGACTGCTTGGGCTAAAATCTTACACCTTAGTTATGTGCTCAATGAAAACTTTCCTCTGGTGCAAGTTCAAGCACATGCTGTTGTCTCCTTTCCCATGGTTTTCTCTATGAGATCCTTTCATAACAAGTAGGTGTGTGGATTTTTTTTTTGCCTGCTGCAAGCATGTCTCTGAGGTTCAGAGGGAGAATTTTATTGAGCAGTAATAGCCTTAATTGACAGAGGACCACATTTTTTCTCCTTAATTACTGCCTCCATAAGGCAGAGACAGCTGTCGAGATGCTCACATCCAGCATCAACTGACATGATGTAATGACTCTTCATTTTCCCACAACAGGCAGGAAAATGTACCCGAACTAAAACCTACCTCCAGTTTACTAAGAGTTGAGCTGAGGAAGAGTGTGGCTATTGGGATAGCAACCCCTTTGCAGATTTCTTTATATGGATTATAAAGCTTAGATGCTTTGGTCTTCATAGGCTAAGTGCTGCATGGTTTCTAAGAGCTGTTGCCCATTCTCACTTTTCCAGCCAAGGAAGAAATCCTTGCTACATACGGCATGAAGGAGGCTGAGTCATTTTTTTCCACATAAAAGCATATAAAATAATGGCTTGACTTTGCTATACATCTCACAGGGTTAAGGGGAAATTTTTGTGGTACACAGTTCTTCCTCAGAGTGTCGCAGGGAAAAACTCCTATACATCAAGTCACCATAACAAATGAATTTTCTGCTTTCTCCTTTGTGTCCAGTCTTTGTCTTTCCTGTTGTGAAAATCCTTTAGAAGTATTTAGCATCACAAAGATAATCTGGATTCTAATACTGTTTGTAAGAATGCAAAGAGCATGTTCACATTCTTTAATCTGCATGGCATTTAATTTCTTTGTCATGGTTGGTTACAACTCTTTGAAAAATGGCTGTAATCTGCCTTTGCTAACCCATTCATTTTGTATTTCTGCACGCTTTCCCCATGCTTTCTCATTAATTTTTTCCTCCTTAAGGGATCCATGCCATGCCCAGCAGCAATTTGCCTTCATGAAAATAGAACCATGCTTCGTCTGGATAAAAAAAGTACCCAAACCTGTGAAGCAATGCAGGGTTCTTACTACTTCATGAAAAGGGAAATCCTAATTATTTTTTGCTCGTCAAAACAGTCTTGTCATAAACTGTTTTTTTTTTTTCTTTTTGTTCTGAATTTTGGAATCAATTACCTACATATGTATTTAAGAATGTCTAAAGAACAAGAAGAAATTAAATGTAAGTGATGTTATAGCCTGTTTCCTGAAAAAAAAAAAAGAGGCTTATCTGAAAAGGCTATTTCAAACACATGTTTCTACTAGCAACATTTCAGCCAAATTTGATAAAAGGGCAAAGGGTCGCAGAGATATCAAGTTCCTACAGGATCGGGGAAAACACATGGTGTCTGCCAAAAATGCTAGTTGGAAAGCCAACTTGATAATTACTACCGTGCCAAAAGCCACATAGTACAGCAAGGAGGATGGCAAAGAGCAGATGAGAGCTCAGTAACTTGCACTTTGACCTTAACAAGAAGAACCTTTTTTTTTTCCTTACTTAAAACCTGTAGCACTAAAAAGAAATGGCATTGGGGATTTCATTTAACCCATGGAGCTGTACAGCACACCACTCTGCTTAATGTAACATGTGATTTCACCCTGCAGCTACTGAGCCAACTTCTCTAGGCCAATGTTGATTATTTAACTGCAGTGCTATCATTTGAGAATTTGGCCCTAAGTTTCGGTAAAGATTTATTATAGTCCTGGCATGCTACAAAATATGAGCACTTAGACTGTCATCTCTTTTTCCCTTCTCTTTTCGCTCTCCTCAGCACATATGTGTGAAATGTTTTTGCACAGAGAAGACTTAAGCGTCAAACTGACCTTGTTACAGGCTTCCATGTGCTATCATGGTTTTGTGCTTAGATTTTGGACAGATTCTTCCTCCTGTCCTTTTCCCTAGGCTGAAAGATTTTTGGCCTGCCTTGCCTGCCTTGTGGTATGGAAAATATCCTTTTTTTTTTTTTTTTTTTTCCCTCCACAGGTGTGCTGAATGCCCCCAGGTGCTTACAAGTCCTGCAGGAACTGTTTCATGCAGGAACAGGAAAAGGAATAGGTCAAAACTATGAAGGCTGACAAAGCCAGGTCTGAGAAACAGACGTATTTGAACAATAATCAGATTTACCTCAGGGTTTGGATATCTGGTTTAGCTGGGAGGATGATGCAAGCTGAACGTTTTCTGCTACAGGTCTTCCCAGTGTCTCGTCCTAGAGACCTGCTGGTCACCAGAGGCCTGGTCTGACCCCAGGTCTCTTGGGGTAGAAAGATAGAGGGTTGTGATAGACAGACATGGGAAGTCTGCTTTGGATGACTTTGTGAATGGACTGGCTGGTGTTTTGAACCTTGAGTGAATATATTGCTGATATTACTGCCTGATCACTAAGTTAAATATCTGGTTTAGATGGAGACAGGATTGTGCAAGGCAAGAATGAAATTCTGGGGGACAGCAAGTGTAGCTGGAGGCTGCTCATCTTTTCTGAAAGTGAGAAGTGAGGGCAAAATTGTGGTGGCCACAAGGGGTAATGGGTACAAGCTGAACCACAGGAGGTTCTATCTCCAGGTGAAGAGGAACTTAACTGTGAGGGTGACAGAGCCCTGGCACAGGCTGCCCAGGGAGGCTGTGGAGTCTGCTTCTCTGGAGGTCTTCAAAATCCGCCTGGATGCCGCCCTGTGCCCCGTGCTCTGAGTGTGACTGCTTGAGCAGGAAGGTTGGACTAGATGATCTCTAGAGGTCCCCTCCAACCTTTAAGATTCTGTGATTCTGTGAAAACCTTCATAGCTGTTCTGAGTGAGCCCTGAAGGACACGAGTCCTTTCCAGGCATAACTATTAGGATGGTTTGGGGGTCAGGGGAATTATAACAAGGCTAATACCTGTCTTACCTGAATACATTTTCAAATGTAACCACACAGGGCATCTTGCATGTAGGTAAGAGCAATCAGCTTTTATCTGAAAGGTTTTCTGTTCCTAAATCTCTGATCTTAATGAAATCCCTTTCTGTAAAGAACCCTGCAAACATAATAGTAATATACTTTGCTTTGTATCTCTCCAGATATCTTTGATTTCACAGAATGTTTTAGGAAAATATGAATCCAAAATATACAGTCATTTACATTTACTTTTTCTTGCGTAATTATTACAAGAATTAACATAAAGCTTTTTTAAAACTAGAGCAAGGATCAAGGAGTTGCTATATGATCCCTGTACAGAAATAAAGATGTACAGTGATGTAAGAGAGAAAAGTAGGGGTTACCTTTGCTGTTCCCATAAATTAAATTCATTATTGTTGAAAATGTCTTTTTGATAGATTTTCCCTAGAAAAGCCCTAATATAACAGCTTTTGGAAATGAATGATGGAAATGATAGATGTCTGCAGTGTAAGAGGAAAAGGGTTGTGGAGAAGTGGGAGAACAGAGCACAGACAGCACCGCTGTAGCCGAGTGGTCACTGTCCACAAGCTGGCAGCTAACGTGGTTGGAGAGAAGCCAGGGGAGTAATGAGGGCCATGAGTAACGACGGGCTCACAGGCTGGTGCTGGTTCTGGGCTGTATTATCCCCAATTCTGCCTCATAACCCCAAAACAAAACAGATCACTTTGCATTAGCTCTTGAGGGAAAGTTTAAAAGAACTTCTAGTCCCTCAGTGTCATAGACAGAGCATATTTTGCTGAAGCCTTGTGAACATGTAATGCACATCTGGAAACTGAAGACCTTTTCTTAAAACCGCCCACGATTTTAAGGGAGGAAAAGGAAGATTGCACCAGCTGGCATTCAGTTCGGCTTATGAGGCATGATTTGGGTCTACCTCTGATTCAGAGTTTCCCTCCCACATTTCCCAGTAAAAGAGGCTGAATTAACCACCATGGGTGAATGGTATTTCAAGTTTCTTTCCTTGTCCAGCCCTATCACAGAGAGATCTCATCCCCAGATTCCTGGAGAGCACCGTTTTGCATTGTTTTCCCAGCTGCTCAGATCCCCTGGCATTTAATGTCAGCTGAGGGTGCAGCGGAGGAGCTGGGAAGAAAAACAGAGCTGAAGACTATAGTGGTCATTAAGGGAAAATAACAGCTTAGAGAGCGCAGGCTGCAAAAATATAATTATGAAACTGCTTGCTATTCAAGCACAGACAACTTTCAGAGCTGATAACATTATTTATCACTTGTATAGCACTTGAGACATAGTTACTAATTAATTCTTGCAACACATCTGGAAGTTATGTCAGTGTTTATTACTGTCTCTCCCTTTTACTGTGCATGGAAACAGAGAGTTTAAGAGTGCAGAGAGAGGATGAATGTCAAAGCTACCATTAAAATATAGAGCTGCTCTTTGCTCATATCACTAATGTCATTACCTTTCCCGGTGGTAGTGAAAAACAGCACGGTTTATCCCTCACACAACAACAAGCACAAGTCTATAAAAAATAAAGCACATGACAAGGAGAAAAATCACTGTTACCAGCCCATGCTCATTGTAGAAAGGTATCAGAGACCTTGATGTTATCTAGCGCTACAGGTGAGCCTTGTACCTGAAGGACAGGCAAGAAGCAGCCCAGGTGCTGAGCTGGTCGCCCCTGAAGGACAGGATCTGTGCTCAGTCTCAGGGCACTCTGCTCACCCTCATTTTTGTGCCTCAGTGGGATTCACAGCTGCAAGGCAACCAACCATCGGGGCTGGCTGCTCTGCCCAAGGGCCACGGGACCATCTCATCCCTAAACAACAGTAAGGGTTGTGAGCACCCAGGCGGGAGCTCCAAGGGGAGCAAGATAAGGCAGGTCCTGCTGCTCAAGAGCAGGCCTGAGCACCTGTAGAAATCAGCAAACATGTCCTTCCAGGATGAGTCTAGGTCTGCTCCATAAGAGTGATCTTCACAGAATGGTTGAGGTTGGAAGGAGCCTCTAGAGATCATCTAGTCCAACCCCCTGCTCCAGCAGGGACACCCAGAGCACGGGGCACAGGGCGGCATCCAGGCGGGTTTGGAAGATCTCCAGAGAAGGAGACTCCACAACCTCCCTGGGCAGCCTGTGCCAGGGCTCTGTCACCCTCACAGGAAAGAAGTTCTTCCTCACATGGAGATGGAAATGCCTGTTCTTAGTTCCACTTGTGTTACTCTCCTCTTATTGATGAAGACTAGATAGTGGAAATGAGTGAGATGAATGCTAGTTGAGTGTGCTGGTTTAAACCACATAATTTGAGTGGTGCTTTTTGGCAAGCAAACTGTTTGCTGTTGACTCCTCAAAGCAGAATGGTTCAGTACCAGAGCACTGTAATTCTGCATGTGCCCAACACTGCATAATAAAGTTTATGTTGACCTCAGCAAGCCTACAAATATTGCTGTAAAACACCATTCTGCAGCTCAGACAGTGTGGTGTGCTGCTTCCAAGATGCTCCTCTGAGGGAAGTGCAAGCTGGGGGGCAGCGAAGGGGCTGCCAAAGGCTCCTCCTGAGAGCTGACCCTAAGGAGGCTGCGCGCTGCTCCATGAGCTGTGTGTTATCTAACAAACTAAACTTTGATGTTATCACTAATTGTGGCAGCTCTAGAGAGAAGTGCTTGGAGGTCCTTGGCTACAATGAGCTGCTACGGTGCTGAGCTCTGGTTGCATACAGTATGATATGACCTCGCCTGAAATATTTGAATTTGCAGTCAGTCAGTTCACTTGGGGGTGCTTTGCATGGGTGTTCCAAGACCACGAGACTAGTAGCTCTTTTTTTTTTTTTTTGCAAGGCAAATGATCCCCAGCTTTTCAATTTCTCTTCAAATTGGATTTTCTATGTCCCTAACAATTCTTAGTGCTTTGAATCTTTGGTTTATTTTTTTAAATCTGCTTACTTGTTCATCTATCTAGCTGTGTTCCAGAAAGACTTTTTTTGCAGAAATTGCCAAGATTTCAACCAAAAATTACTCGTACATTAAACAAAAACTTGCTTGACAAGTGACTCACAGCATCTTTCCTAGTACAGCTCCAAGGATCCAGAGGATCCTAATTGGTCTGTAAGCATAATTCTTGTTTTACTCTTGATATCTAGGAAATTGTTTGACATTATTATTAGGTACCTTTCCCCTTTTTGTTAATTACCTTTTGCTTAATGGAATTGTTTTCTTTCTGTTGTTTCATGAGCACTATTTAATGTTAAGGAATTAATATTTGTTAAAAACTGACCCTGAAATAAAGCTATCACAGTGGCAAAACTAATCAGCACTTGTTTGAACAAAACATAAGAGCTGTGCTGTGCACTGCCCTGCCCAACTGCGCATCAAGGCTTTGCTTTGTGGTTATATTCATTGGCACTAAATAATTTCCCTATAGGTTTTCAGACAGCATCTTTAGCTTATATGAGCTACAGTCTCACAGCAATAACATACAGTGGACTGAAAGTAAATGGTCAGACTTCTAATGCTATCACATTTCTTATTTACCTTAAAAGCCACCTTGTTGCTAAGAGGAAAGCTCTTGGCCCTGGGCATTGCTAAGGAAGCCAGCAATCAGGGAGCAGTAAATACCAATAATGTCTAAACATAATGATCTTTTTATTGGCGGTTAATGTACAACTCCAGCCCAGTACTTACTTCTGGTCCCAATTTCTCCAGGAGATGATGAAAAAAATTGTCAAGCTCCTTCCCTTCTATGTAACCATTATCTAAATGCAAATGAGAAGTGTTAATGACCAAGTGTTACTGGTTGAGCCCTGGTGACCGCAAGCCCTGTGGTGGCCCGGGCCCTGGTGGGACACATGATGGGGTGTTGGCCGGCAGCACCACCGCTCAGGTAGCTCTGCACCCAGTTCAGTCGGTCACGTCTACCCAAGCAGGGCACACCTCTCTGTGGGCTCCCTGGGGAGTTATCCTTGTAGAAAACTTTTCAGGAAATAAAATACAGCAAAGGGGGATTACAAGGGGCAGCAGGAGGCAGAATGGGGAGGTGATGAGCAGGGCCAAAGCTCTAGGGCCAAAAGGAGGTGCTTTCAGCCACGCTTTTGGGGCCTGGGGCAGGGAGGATGGTGGTGAGGAGAGGGGCACCCAGGACACCTGCTGTGACCCCACTGGGGGCAAAGCATGAACATGTAGTGAGTGGATGCCCCACACAGGCACCCCTCCACGTGGGCGTCCCCCCAACCTGCCCCTTATGGGCGCTGCCATTGGGCCCCACACCAACAGCCACGCTCACAGGCACCTCATGAGTACCCACCTGCATGAGGTGTCTTCCCATGTGGCACCTCCAGCCACGGCAGCCCCACATCTGTAGTTAGCCCCCCGCAACGTAACACCCACACGTACAGGCACCCTTCTGCACCGCTTACAGTGGCGTCCACCCCCAAATATACCTGTAAAGGTTCCCCATCCATGCTCATCCACACAGTTATCCCTATGGGTATCCACTCTCATGAGTGGATGGCCCAGTCTCGTGGGCATCCTCTTGGGTTCCTCAGTCGATACCCATCCCCATAGGCATCCCAAACGGCATGCAACCAACCCTATGGGCACCACAACAAGTGACTACATCCATGAGTACCCCAAGAGGCACCTCTATGGGTACTTCAGTGGGTACCCATCCCCCTAGTCATCCCAACAGGCATGCAATCATATGGGTAACCCTATAGATTCCCCCATTGGCAGCAGGACAGGTGCCCACATCCACGAATACTCCCACAAGCACCCTCCTACATGGGCACCTCGGTGGATACCCATCCCCATAGCCATCCCAACCAGTATGCACCCATATGGGTAGCCCTATGGGCACCCAGCCCTACAGGCACCACAACAGGTGCCCACACCCATGACAACTCCTGTGGGGCAACCCCATGGGTACCCATTCCCATTAACATCCCAACCAACATGCACCTAATACGGGTACCCCTGCGGGCATCCAGCCCTACAGTCATCACAACGGATGCCCACACCCGTGAAAACCCCTATAGGGTAACCCCATGGATACTCATCCCCATAGCCGGGGTGCCCACACCCATGAGTACTACACAGACACCCTCCCACACGGCACCCCAACAGGTAGCTCAGTGGGTACCCATCTCTGTAGCCATCCCAGTCAGCGCGCACCCATATGGGTACCCCCACGGGTCCCCCACGGGCACCGTGCCGCATGGACCCCCCGTCCCCTCCTCCCCGCACAGCCCCGCGGCGCCCAGCCCCACTTGCCGTCGAGGTCGCAGCGCCTCCAGGCGCCCAGGAAGGCGGCGGCGTCGGGGCGCCCCGCGGCGCCGCTCTCCATGGTGCTGCCCGGCCCGGTGCGGCCCGGCCCGGCCCCGCGGCGCCTCTGCCCGCGGCCCGGCCCCGGGCCCGGCTTTGAGCGCGGCGGCCCCGCCCCGGGGGCGGCCCCGGGACCCCCGGCCCTCCCCGGCCCGACCCGCCGCGCGGCAAGGCGCGGGAGCAACCGCGGCGAGCCGGGGCCGGCTCCCATGAGCGGGAAAAGGGGGAATTCAGCGCGGTAAGAACCCCTGAGGCGCTGCGGAAATGCGCTACCTCCTCCTCGACTGATGAGCACGAGGTAACAACACGGGGCAGGGAGATCCCTCTTCTCTTGCTCCAGTAAGGGTCACCATGGTTTCTCCCTGAGGTACAACCATCTACAAGAGGAAGCACCTAGGAACCTTAATCCTGCTGCCCGCGGGATACCAATGAAAGAGGAACCTCGGGGTTTAGGGGTCTCGCTGCTGAGGGAGAGGGTCTCACTCACACTGCTCCTGCTCCGGATTACAGAGGAGCTGCATGTCGCTTGCACGGCTGCAGGGATTGTCCATCCATGGGAGAGAGCAGGGTGCTGCTGTTGTAGCTTCACCTGGGCTTCCAGAGCGCTTGCCGATGGCGTGACGAGGATGTCAACGCCCTTGTATTACCCTTATAACTTAGTTATTTCACAGAGATAACAGATACTGGACCGAAAATAAATGTTTGGACTTCTAATGTTAGCACATTTAACAAAGTTATAACTTTGCCTTATGTTACCCTTATAACTTGGCCAGTTGTTTCAAAATATGTTCTGTCTGGAGGACAGTGACCGGGAATGAGCCACCAAGCCCCAGTGCCACAGTGGCGAGGGCCTTCCCCAACACCAGATACCTATAAATTAGGGCAGAAACCCACTGTGTGGGTCTGCAGGATATTGGGATCTGGGAGGACTTGTCCCTCCAGCCCTCTCCTATCCTGCGCTTGGCTTAGCAGCAGAACTGCTAGTGGCCACATGGGGTTAAATAAAACAGCACACAGCAAGTTTTAGGCCTTGAGCACTGAAGTTTTTCAGCAACCAAGTGTTTTTCAGGGTGCAGGACTTTGGGAGAGTGTATTGGCTTGGGGATGGGTTGCCCTTGCTCTTAGAGCAGCCAAATGAATATATCTGCTGTGCGTACAGCTCATGTGACAAAGTCAGATATTGTTCTGCCTTATTTTCTTAAAGGGATAAATAAGAATTAATGCAATTTGCTAACTAAGAAAGAAGGAAAGCTTTGGATTAAAAGCCTTTTCCTCCTACGGTAGAAAATGCTCCTGTTCTGGCTTTGCACTATGAAATAGTGCTATAGTGCTAGAAGCAGAGGATTTCAAATTCAAATTCAAATTCAAATTTTATCTTTATAGTATCATATATTTCTAGAGAAACATATTTTGAAAAATCCTTTTTTTTTTTTAAGTGCAAAAATAGCTATAAAGTAATAATATTGAACAGGATGTATATTTTGCACTAAGCCTTTATGATGGCAGATCATTAGATTAGATGTTTATCTTCCTATTTTTTCAAAGGAAAAGAAATGTCTTATTGTGTTTTACCTGAATCCGATTTTTTAAAAGTGTAAAAAGAGGTATTTGCCAGGAAATGGGTTTTCTTTGCGATTTATGATGCTCCTAAGAAACACATCATCAATAGTGTCAAATAAAAAAATTTGAGATCTAGTTAAGTAAGGTTCTCTAGGAGGACGAAAAGAACAAAATATCCATGGCACCTCTGTGCTCCAGGTCCTTATCAAAGTTCTCTTGTCTTCGTCCGAGCAAGTCTTGGCCCTTCAAGATGGGCATCCTGGCCTGGGATTCCTGTCCTTCTCCAGACACTTTGTTGAGAACATGTGATATTCTCCTGTCATGAGAATCCCCACAGGGAAACTCTTGTCTGCAAGAAGTGCCATGAGTAGACTCTGGCTTCAGTGGGGTTTGGGTGCTTCGGCACATGCCTTGCTGCTGGCAGCCCTTCATGGCCACCTCAAGAGCCTGCCGAGGGCCTGGGGGCACAGGCAAGGCCTTAGTTTCTGCCCACCCCAATAGCGAAGGCTAAATAATTATATTTTCATGCTAAAGTAATGAGCAACGTAAGCAACATGTGGTCTAAACATGGGCTCAAGTAGCTTGAGGAAGGCATTAATGAAGGGCCTGCAGGTGGCCTAACAGTCACACACTCAGACCAGCGGCTGCTCTGCGTGTGGGAAGACAAGCAGCCTTCAATGCCCTCGTTCTTCGGGCCTGACCCTGAATCTTCATTTCCCAGTCACAAGTTTCCATGACAAGAACTGGAGACAGACCCGTCGCCTGGCTGTGGGGCATGACGTTGCCCCTCGCCCTGCCAGGAAAGGAGGCCCAGGCATCGCCGGGGCCCATTATGGACAGCAGGAGCTTCCCCCTCGGGCGGCTTCAGTGCAGGAGCCGTGAGGCGGCGGAGGGGCCGCGTGGGCCGCAGCCTGGCAAGGGGCCGCGAGCAGCGCGGGGAGCCAGCGCCCGGGGAGCAGAGGGAGGAGGCTGCAAGGGGAACAAAGCCGGAATAACAGAGTGGATGACTTGCCCTGACATTAGCTCTGCAGCCAACTAGGAGACAGTTCGCTGCTGGAGAAGAGAAACCCACACTTATTCTTTTTTCCTTTTCAGATTCATCCTCAGATGGAGACAAGCTGCTTATTAGCTGCAGATCTCAAACTCCCCTCTATGAACGCTCGTCCTCTCCCTCCTTCCCTCTCGCCGTCCCTGGCAAGTCTCCCCATGTCACAGTGCTTGAACCTCCCTGTGCTCCCGGAGCAGAGTGGCCGTGTCCAGCTATTCTCGGGGCCCTTGAGGGTGGTCAGTTCGAACCTGGCATCAATGGCAGGACCCACCAGCCCACCTCAGATCCCAGCACAGCTGGGTTTTAGCAGGTCCCTACGTAAGAGGCTCCAGCTCCCCACGCTGGTCCCTGCTCTAGACTGCTGGGGAGGACCCTGGTGCAAGTTCTGTGGAAGCGGCCACCCCCTCCTCGCCTGGATGCATTGGGGAATTGGGACTTTAAAAGCAGAACAAAACCCAAGAAGCTGTTTCCTAAAGAGAAACCTGCCAGGCACGGGTTCAGCCTGTCCACGTCCATCTCTGGGGTCTCCTCACTGCCGTGGGGCAGAGCCGGGGGCTGCTGGCCTCAGCGCAGCCTGTGCAGGGAACGGCTGCAGGCTGCGTATGGCTGAGGCCATGCGCCGCTCCCGTCAGACAGGATTTAATGCTGCCCGAAAGAGCAGATGCTGCCGGCCATGCCTGCGGCTCTCCCACACCCACTGCCAGGCCCTTCCTGCTAAGCAGATGGAAAGGGAAATAGACACTGCTGGACCAGTGTTTCTGGGCAGAGATTACAGAGCTAACTTACTCCTCCATTCAGCTAAAACTAATTGGATTTGCCTCGATAGCAGCCCCTCTCTGTTCTTCTCTGGCCAGTCTCAATCTAATTAAGATGGTCATCCTTGCATCTTTCTGCATTCAACTTACTGGAAAAACAAGGGAGAAAAAGACAACAGGTTGTTTGTGGCTGGAGTTATCATCAGTCACTAACACAGCACAGCACAAGAGCATCTGTGAAGACACTAGAATGAACCACAGGGGCTCATCTCTGCTCTCCCAGAAGCAGCCGAAGGCGAGGCTGCAGGCACCACACTGGAGACCAAGGCATCGGGGGAGTCTCCCACCCGTTTGTGTGGCTCCCAGTGCTGGGTGATGGGCTTTCCTTGGGGTCACCTCCTCTCTTGGGAATCCCTGACTGTTTTGCCATGCTGGTAGCTCCCCTCTAGATTTAACTGACCCAAGCCTGTCCCTGTGTTAGTCCTCATGGGAACACTGTGGAGCCCAGGCTTAGTGGGAGTAGGAGCTCTGGTGGAGCCTGTTACGGAGACTCACTTGTCCTGGTGTTGGTGAGAGGCTTCAGAGGGGAGGAAGAGACATGAAGGGAAAACACAGGATTGCAGACGAGTATGTGCTAGGAGTGAGCAGGAAACCCACGAATGTGCCTAGCAGGGCTCCACAGAGTCTGATAAATCAGGGACTGGAAGGGGGAGATAAGCCTAAGGCAGCAGCTTGCTATCATTACCAGGACACAAGTGAAGGTTTATGCAACAGATGGAGGGTGCTTGATTATCTGATGGAAAGTTTGTAATCCTTGAGGTGATGGCTGGCCTCAGAGACGCTTGCTGGCAGTGTCATGCAGGCATCTCAAGGAGCCTGGGAGGCTTTTAAAGGGGTCTGTTTGAGCACCGAGAGGGCAGTATGGCTATGGCCAAACCCTGGCATGCAGCCACAGAAATAAAATCTGTGCAAAGAAGCAAGAGCTGACAGCACTTGAAGGAAATAATCTGGAGAACTGTTTTTGGCCACATCCAACATTTAAAGCAAAGAGAAAGTTGTTTCCTGCAATTATATCGGATTTCCATTCATCCCATTTACAGATTCTTCCCTAAGATTGGCAAAGACAGCTCTACTTTTCAAACCCATTAAAGCAGTCTGCAGAAATATGGTATTAAATGATAACCCTTCTTCCCCACTCACCTGGGCTAGGCACCCTCCAGGCTGAGTGTAGAAGGGAGGAAGAGCATCACCATTTAAATCCTCCCTTTGGATTTAAACAAAGCCGAGGAAAAGCTTCAGCGCAGGAGCTCAGTCCACACCTGCATTAGCACCCTTGTGCATAGGAAAAACACAAAGCAATCTCTAACAGACACAAGAAAAAAGCATTTTAATGGGAGGAGAGCTTTTCTGGTATTTTCTTAGATAATATTTCTCAGTAGCTGCTTTCTGTGCGGTAGAATAATTGTCCCCACATTAATCAAATAATAAGCACCACCACTTCCAGTGGCAGCGAGAGCTAGTGATGACATTCAGTTAAGTGCAGTGGGCCACACTGAATACAAAATTGGTGACTAATGGGCCACATTAATTCCTGAATCATCGCAGTTTGGCTTCCTGGCTCTGCCTGTTCAAGGTGGGGATTTAAAATGGTTGCTGCTCTCCTCTTTAAAAGCAGATATTTACTGTTGTTACTGCACATCAGGGGATACTTTAAAACACTCAAAATCTATCATCCAGACATTAAACTATGTTAGTAGCGAGTGGGAAATAGGTCATAAAGACATGGTGTGGAGCTGTTGGAGTTCACGCTTGAAGCTGGCAGACAGCCACAGCCATTTCCGATCTGTTTAAGACGGGAAGGGGCTCCTGTGAGCATGTCACCCATTAAATTCTCCAGTGGCAACACATGGAAAAGATTTACGAGTGGAAAAGGTCAGGGCAGCGCTCGCACAGGGCTTCGTGAGCCTTTTACCAAGGCTGGGCCAGCCTGGTGCAGCTAGAGCTGCCAGTGCTAAGACCCTCTCGGGGCCATCATTTCTATGGACCTGCTGGTTTATCTCTCCACACCGAGTCACCATGGAGATTCTTACCTGCCTCCACTCCTGCTTCCTCTCCACCAGCAAATACAGATGTCACCTCTGTGCTTCTAGGTCACCCCCCCATTAATTTGGGGCAGTCCCTCCTTTGAACTCCCTTCTTTGTGTCCTTGAGAGCACTCAGCTCCCACCCCTTTGGTTTCCCCTCTATGTTGCCCAACGTCCCAGGACCACAGAGAGCTATTAGCTTGGCTTCAGTCATCCTGCCCACAAACTTATGGGTGCCCAGAGATGCCCAGTCCCTGAGCTGTCACCTCACAAGTCACATTTCAGCTGCCACAGGACCTGTCAGCACCTCAAGATGGTGCATGCAATCTAGACATGCCATGTGTTTGTATGGGCGCTGTCTGGACTGAGACGAGTAGATGCTCAGGGACTGGCTGACCTTGTCCTCCTAATCCCAGCTGGAGTCTCTGAGCCCTTTTTGGCTCAGCAGGCAGTGCAGCTTTGAGCTGACACTCCTGGTTGAGGGACAGGATGAGGTGGGCTGCAGCAGTGCTGACATGGGTGATGAGCCCTGCTCTACACCACATCCCAGTGCCTCCTGCTCCAACGCTCCTCCTGCGGCTGCTGGGGCAGCAGAAACTCTCCAAGGTACCACAGTGTGGAAAATGGAGCGTCTCAGGTACTCAAAAATGCTGTGAGTGCTGTGTGAAATAGGCAAATAATACCTACTTTTCTCTGGAGTTACCACTCTGGACCTTTCTGTCCAACATCCATGGGGCTACCTAGGAGTTCTGCTTTCAATAGAGCAATAAAAACATGTCCCCAGTGAGTAGGCCATCTTTTCCCCTGCCTTCCCAGGGCAGTCTGGAAACTGGGGTCTCAGCAGCTGTGACCCCCAGCTCCCCCTTGCCTGGGAGACAATTACAAAGGCTAGTGATTCTCCAGGGGCTGTAAGAGGGTTATTGCCCCTGTGGACAAATCACGTCCATACAGGAAGAGCAGAACTGTCTCAGCAAAGGCTCTGTGTAAAGGTCCAGCAGGTCTGAGGCCACTTGTGCAAAGAAGGTTAAGCTGAAGGTTAAGGTTAAGCTGAAGGTTAAGCTGAAGGTTAAGCTTGAAGGTCGCCCTCCAAGGATGGATAGGAAACAGGATGGACACCCATGCCTGTCCATGTCTGGAGCCAGGGATCTGGACCAGATATCTACCCTTTGTCCCAAGTGAGCTCTCACAAGGAAGTCATTAGTGTGAGGTACCAGAGTGGTAACAACAGCCTGATATTTGATAAACAGCAGTAGCAGGTCATTTGACTTATAGGTATCTCAGCATTTTTCACCCGAGCCAGAAGTCGTAACAAGGTCAGGACAATTGCTGTTGGGAGAGGGTTGCTGATGCAGTCAGTCCCTGGTGGGACTTGGTCTTATGTAACCACAGTGCAAAATGTAAATTAACACATGTTTTTGCTTTATATTAAGGTTTCTTTGCTGAAGATCACAAAGGAAGGGGTTAATGAAGGGATCTTCTCTCACTAATTCTATGAAAATGATGTACATGTGTTCTCTTCAACGGGAATGGGCTTTTTAATACAATCATCAAAAGTTACTTTTTTTTATCTTACCTGTATCCTTTGTCTATGCGACACAATTGCATCATTCAGAAGCAGACACTGACAGCCCAGAAATAGAACCAGAGCTAAAAGCAGACTAGTGTTTCAGTTGTAAAATCATTTTTATTGTTACAAATATACGTATGAATAAAATCCCTTCAACCTGTAACATAGGTGGGCATCTGTGAAATTTGCACTCCCTCCCCCAAAAGCAGAAATGTTTTTACAGATGTCAAACTATTTTTCTTGTAGAATTGCACATTGAAAGGAAGCTAATATGCAGACAGAACTGAAGAAGGCCTCTAAAAAACACCAATATTAATAAAATTTCAATTGCCCTCATTCCAACCAACTATATACATTAATATATGAATGTGGAAGCATAACAAGATTATATGTCATTCAAATCCTTCTCTGTTGTGCTTTTTGACAGTACACAAATGTAAGCGTTGGAGATTTATGTACAGTACAATAACAGGAAGAAAGAAGCTCCCTATGGGAGAATGTAAAATCCATACCCAAGCATTTAATATATATAATCTATACAAATTATTTTATTAGTGTGCTCTTTTAATATAATTACAATGTGCAATTGCATACCGCAAGAATATATTTATAGGTAAGTCACGTGCAGATTTGACACATTTACATTCAGCAGTACAACACATTACCTGCTGTACAGTGTATTAGTGAGAGACAGTGTCCAGTTAATTAGCTTTGCTTTCTAAACGCCCCAACGCAGGGACAGTCTCTGTAGCTGCTTCTGAGAAATTCAAGTAGAATACACGAAAGAATTGCTGGCTTTAGCAAAGGCATGGAAAGGAATGTCTGGATTGTATGGAAGGGAAACTAAAAACCAAATCAATGCCAACTGATTGTGCATGTAAATCATGATCAGACCAGCAGGGCCTCTGCGCGGGAATGTACCTGTGCTGAGAGCAGCGGGTAAGAAGGGCTGTTGATCTGTACCCTCATTGTTATAAAAGCTCTTGCCCTATGAAGCACTTGTACTGAGAGCTAAACAAAAATAAAATCTTTATCTGCTTCTTCTCCGGAGTCGCTGGACTTGCTTCCCTGATGGCCGTCCTTGCTCAAGGACCTCTGCTTCCGCTCCGGGAGCTCGTGGGGCTGCTGCCCAGGGCTCCTTCTCGCGGCTGCACAGAACAGAGAAATGGGAGTTACTAACGATGCCGGAGGCGGCAGGGGGACGTCGCTGGCACGCACGGGGCTGCTCCCGCTCCCCTGAACTCTGCGGCACTGGTGGAGCAGCGCAGGCCCCACGAGATATTCAACCCTCCAAGGGGTGAAAGAGCCAGAGAGAGAGAAAAGCAGGAACTCTGCTCACACTCATCCCACACAAGGGCTTCCTGAGATGAAAAAGCAAAGGCATCCACTCGCTCCTCCAGCACAGTGGCACCTCAGCAAGGGCTTTAGCCCAGGCCTACAGACTTCACAAGGAACCAGAAAGGAAGGTTTCAAAACCCTGCTGAGACCTCTGGTCCTCCCGCGGGTCTAACATTGCTATGGAAACTGGAGAGGTTTCCACCCCCTTGAAGGGCAGTGAAGATGGGCAAGGGCTGACGGCTTCAGTAAGTTGTGGCCTCCAGACAGAACCAACCTTTAAGACCCCAGGTGACCATGTTGGAAGCCACTCCCTTCCTCCACTCAAAACCAAACAGGGCAGTTTTGCCCGTCCCCTCCCAGACAGCGAGCCCGGCTTTGGCTTTGGCTCATGGGTCGTGGTGGGATGACGTGTCAGGCGAGCGCTAGGCCTGGGCTGGGCCTGCAGCCTGGAGCAGCCGCCGTGTGTGAGCAGCACAGGGCGCCTCCAAACGCACGTGCTGCCACCAGCTTTGTGCCAAGGCAGCTCCTCCTGGCTCGCACGTTGCCCGAGGAAGGCACACACACACACGGGGAACCTCTGCACAGACCCGGCTGCGGCACCTCAGCTTTAAAACCTACTGCAGAGACACCTTAGAACGGGCCTAGATAAAACAATCTGATCATGATGGTGAGGAGAGAGCCCAAATTTGGGTCTGCTAAGGTTGATTCTGCAACCTGAAAAGAAATCCATTTTACACATTTGGGGCTGGGTCGTTTCTTTCCTTAAGCAAAGCAGTACAAATGATGGAAAATCTACAGAATGGATACACAATCTATCAGAAACAAGAAAACTGTGGGTACATGTAATTGCATAGGATGTTCAAAGATCTCATTAATATACTTCAGAAAAAGAAAAAAGTAATTTTGAGTCACTGTTTAAATATCTAGTTAAGAGATGAAGAGAAGCATGTAAACATGTACCATTTTGAGAACAGGATTCTTTTGTGTTTGAAAAACACGTTTCAAATAAATGTTCATCTAGTTTATTGAGTGAATTCACCGTAAGTCAAAGCTGTTCTTCAAGAGCAGCCTAGGCATGTAGTGGGATCTCCAAAGCACTGGGTTTTTTTTGTTTTTGTTTTTTTTTTTGTTTTTTTTTTTGCTTATGCAAACTTAAGAGCAAAGCACAATGCCAAAATATGCTGACTTATCCAGTTCTCAAATGAATAAGTGATGTATTGAAACTGGCACTAACAACATTCAGACCGAAATGTTTTGCTGCACTTCAGTGCACACATCTTAAAAGGAGAGATAAGCACATGAAGTGTCAGAGAGAGTCTACCTGGAGCCTACCTGCATGGCAATGTGCCACTGTTACTATAAGGAGCTGTAATGGTTTATAGTGAGCAATGGTTTGCACTTACACAGCCCTCTCTGCTGGAGGGCCCCAAGTGCTACTCACCATCGGCCAGCAGTGTTGGCACGAAAGAACAACACGAACACATTTTGATTTGCAAAGCTTTTCAAGCCACACATTTTTCATGGGCTTCATCAATCAGAGATGATTGATGTCTCTAAAAATCTTTATGCCTTCCATAAAGCCAGCCCCCTTTTGTGGCTTCTTTGCTATCGCTGCGTCTCAAGGATTGTTAGTGCCAGTTGTCGAGCGCTCGACATGAAAAATGAAAAGGGAAATTTCTAACCAGGAGTTGGCTGGGCCTTCCTCTGCCCAAGCACATGAGCTTCCTCTTCTGCACTGGTAGCACACTGCCCCACAGCGGTTTTCACTCCGCCGGACGGCATGTCACAGTCATGATCTGAGTCTCTTTTTTGACAATCTCCTGTTTGTTCTATCAGGGAAAAGGATTCATTTATACCCCTAAACTGTTCTGTAGGCCCACATTTGGAAAGTAGTCAACAGTGCAAATAATTTTATTTATCCACCCCACCTAACTGTTCAAAAAGTCAATATGCTAGATGCTTGCTTAAATTTAGCCTGGACATTCGCCTATGTTGGTATGCACAGCCCAATCTTACAGGTAGGTGTGCGAAGAGGTGTCTTCTGAGGTTGTGCCACGTACTACAGTTACACTCCTTAACATAAAGCCATTTTATAATCAAGTATCGTCTAACTTGCAAAGTTCACTGCAGTAAATATAATCATGTTTACTAATCAACAGCTCAGGCAGATTTGCAGTGATTTACCAGTTGCAGAAATAATTTGAGCATGCTGGTCTGAAAGGAAGCACAAAGCAAGGGAAGAGGAATGTCTGAATGAGGCAGGAGAGTAGCAATAAATGAAAAGGGCAGCTTGATAAATAAACCACCACCAACAACAAAAAAAGAGAATTTAAAAAGAATTTATTTCCAAGAGATATTATGCAAAGGACAGCAGCTCCTTAAAGGCCCAGAAACTCAACTTCTGTCATTCAAGCTTTAAATGAATAAAACTATCACAGTGCAACATAGCAAAAATTAATAAACCATGCATTTGGCCAAGGCAAGGACTAAGGAAGCAAGGCGGAAGGAAAGCACAGGATCTGATCCCTTTTTTTGTATAAGTATTTGGAAACAGCAGACTTAAAAAAAAATAAAATAAAAATTTTGTCTCTTCTCATTTGACTACAGCCAATTGGAAACACTTGTCAAATCCCTCCTGTGTACTGCAGACTGTTGTAGTACAGAAGGACCGTGGTAACGATCCCATATTCCCTGCTTCTCTTCTATGCCTCCTCTCATGATAGGGAGATGGAGAGTGATGTAAGAAGGAGGTTAACCCCATGTTAAAAAACAACTTTAACAAGTGTTAAATGGGTATGCCACGTCCTGCTAGCTGTACCTAAACTTGGTGAGACTGTATTTGTTCTGCTCAAGTACTTCTGTGACAGCAGCCCAAAAGTACTGTACAGATGGCTGAACTGACCATCAGGTCAGTACCAACAGGTACTGACAGGTCCAAGAAAGGAACAGGTCTCACTACCAGATTTCTAAATAATTTCCAAGGTTCCCCTTTGTGCCAACTAATACCATGTTGAACAAGACTTTTGTGACTACTTATATTCAAGACTTCTGGGAGGAGCATTAGCTCTTCTGAGAAACAACCTCGGTCAATGAAGTGCATCAGCAAAAGTAGAAACTCAGAGCACATACGAAAAGCAGCAAAGAGAGGGTGGCCTGTGTGTCAAAGGCAGCAAGGGCTGCCCTGGCACAGAGTGATACCCTGGCCAAGTGTGAGGGAGCGCGGTGCCGTGCAGCAGTGCCACAGAAAGCCGAGCACACAGAGCAAAAGAGCTGGCTGCAGGAAACAAGGTCATGGCTGCTCCCAATGTCCAGGGATCTGTACATCTGATCCCTGATCCAGGGAGCTGCACTGCACATCAGCATATATGGCCAAGGCCAAGCAGTTTCTTCATCTGGGCTGAACTGAATACAATTCACATAACACAGGAGTCCTTTAACTATTTAGACAGTTATGACCATCACTGTAAAACTGCTACTCCTTTAATAACTCGTGATTTATCTCATGTCACATGGTTTGACCAAAGGAAAGAAGACAGAGAGCACCAACCCAGGGCAGGGGGTGATCAGCTACCTTTTCCTTGCTATCTTTTCCCATGAAAATAAATTACCTTCTTCCCTCCCAAGTGAAAACAAAGAAATTGGGGAACTATGGCACACTGATTTCAAGTAGAAGACAAGCATGTTGGAACAACTGTTAGACCCAGTCTTACCTTCTTGAGAGAATGATCTGATTGTGGGGCTGCTCTGACCATCCTTTTCTTTATCAGAAGGAACTTTCTTTAGCACAGGTGGAAGCAGGGCAACTTTGGGAGAACTGGGGCCAGAGGGAGACTCTGGAGCATCCTCTGTAAAGTACCACAAATGAAAAAGAGAGAAGTTATATCTCTGCTGTAGCTCACAGAAGTGTTGGCTGTACAATGCAAGGAATTCCAACACAATGCACAAACAAGAAACACCTAGAAGCAAAAGAGGGATTCAGGAAAACTAATATATACTGCATAACATCTGAACCTCTTAATGCAGAATTAAAAGTAAACTCAAATGCAACCTGGAAATGACCAGGAATTTATCTAACTGTTGAGTGGCTATCCTAAGGAAGTCATTCTATATTCTGCAAAGGGAAGAGATAACCTTCCAAACACAACTTAGTCTGAGTGGGTATACCATCTTTCAGGACTTTCCCAGTGCAAATAGCATGCATGTTACATGCACACCAAAAGCTTGGCATCAGCATAAGTACAGGTGTTGTGCTTGGCGAACACAGACCCAGGGGTTTTGAACCAAAATTGATAATGAGAAACCACTTCTGGGCTCTGACAATGTGAGGACATCTGAGCTGTGATTCCTTGTACTCAGATTACTTAACAAAAGTTTCCTACCATTTATTCAGCCACAGCACTGGAAACCAGTAATGCTGGGAGCACTACTGCCTGCCCTTGTCACCTTGCCCAGGTGTGCTTGGCCAGCAGGCTGGCAGAAGCCCTAGGACAGGAGTCAGACTGCAGCAGTGACAGTGCTGCTTTCACCTATCCCCTGGCCAGCTGGCCTACTGCTAGTAAATATTAATTACTCTCTATATTAAGTCTGCAGTATGTTTCCTCTGCAGAAAATAAGAGCTGGCAGGAACAGATAGGTCAGGTCTTTCTGATACATCAAATTTTGAGATCACATATGATCTATTTTATAAATTAAAGAATATCAAATAGGCCACATTTTCCTATTGTATTCATCTTCAAGGGCATCTTACTCAAGGCCACTCTTCTTTTCATGGTCATTTTAAAATAACCAATAAAATATATTTAAACTCATCTAAAATCTGAAGGTTCTTCTGTACTTGAAATAGAAAATGACATTCGATTCACTACTGTGCACAGTCTAAGTAATGTCCAGGTACATATCAACAGTAGAGAATAGGCTGTAAACTCTCTCCTTAAACATCATCTTTCTAAGGTGCAAGTGGGTATTACAGCAATTAATAAGCTGCACATGTGCTACAGCACCATAAAGGAGTCTCACTAGCTTATATATATTTTTTTCACTTGCAAGAGCTATACTACAGAGGCACACATATAATAGAAAAAGGGGGTTCTGACGATGTCTAATTAAGCAATGGGCAGGCAAATATGCAGGAGAGCTGCTGAAACCCTTTGAACTACAGGAGATCTTGAGATAACACCTGGGCAGCAGGTAAGGACAGAGCAGAAGGTAGTACTCATTCCACTGGTAGCATTGCAGGGCTGTAAAAGCACAATTATTAATATTTCCAATAAAAAAGCAATAAGGAAATTGCTTTTAAATCACTTAGTAGATCATTCTCATCAGCTTGTTTGAACTGGGGCAGGAGGATCTTGAAAGGAATAAAGTGAGGAGCAAGTGAGTGAAGAACCTTTCCCCTCCTCGTATTTAACTCTTGTTCAGGATTGGACTGCGGGCATCTCCTCCACAGCCCCCAGGAGCTCAGCTGAGAAGGACCCTGCCAAGGAGAAGCAAAGTGCTGACGAGCTGCTCACCAGTGCGAGAGGCAGAGCGGGGTTTCTGCGGGACCGTGGGCCGCCCCGCCAGGCTGGGCTTGGAGCACTGCAGCGGCGGCCTGGGGCTCGCGGGCGCGTTGGAAGAGCTTCTGGCCTTCGCGCCAGCCTCCGCCTTTGGTTCAGCTTTGGGGTTTCTTTCTGATGATGCTGAGGTGGAGTCCCCTTTACTTGAGGGAAACCGATTCTCTGGAAGGGGCTGCTGGAGCTTAGGCACTAAAATAAATAAATATATGTAACACAAGAGCCTATGATGGAGAAGACATCATCATCATCCGTTCATGTACACACACACGCACACACACACACACACAGACTGCAGCAGAGCAATAACGAGGGAACTCCTGCTATTTCATACACAAAATCACTGCAACAAAAGCATCTAAAGATACCTGTTCTCACGCATGCTCCACTCCATGCCTGTTGGATGCTAGGCTGCAAACAGCAAGCTGCCTGCCCTACTTTCCTACTTGACAGCCTAGAGAAGGAGGAAAGCTTATATGTAGCAGGTGGGACAACTGGAACACGAGTTTGAGACTTCAGCCATTACTGAGTCTTTATTCTCTGTGCAGAATCCCAGGCTCACCAACACACAGGCTAGTTGCCTCTGTACCTGGCATAGCCAAGGCACATGCTCACAGATGCTGACTTGACCGACCTACTTGCTATTCCCACCCAGAAATTGGACTTCTTGCAAGAGTGCTGAGCAGTTTAAGCGCAATGTGAGTGGCATGCTGATGCAGTTAGTTGCAAGCCAATCTCCAGCATGTTTATTTTCTTCCCTAGATTAAGCAGTTGTTTTTCAGCCCCACTAGAGCTAAACTCTAGCTGAACATAAAAAGGTGTGTGGGACTTACCAATTGGTGCAAGAGGATAAAAGGCAGAAACTGTGCCTGTGTGCAAGCAGTGAAATTTTGCATGGCAGGCAAAACAGCAGGTTGCTTTCAGCACCTGTGTGTGTGTGTATATATGTGTGTGCCCACATGTGTGTGTGGGCACAGTCACACACACACATAAAACAGCAGATGATATCCAGACATAAAGCAAAGGGTTAAAAAATAAAAAACAAAACAACACCCCAAAAAAATCCCACACACCAGAAAAAACCCACACCACCTTATTCTTCCTCAGAAAAGCTATCTACAGTTTTCTAGCAACATCCAGCAATTTTCCATTAACTTTCTGGCCTTTCTAACCTCAGGCCTGTTAATATTATTAGAAGACAGTAAGTTAAAACAAATTAACCCAAAACAAAGACAAGCTGTAGTCACAACAGCAAAGTGCAGCCTGAGGGAACTCTCAAGCAACGGCAGCAGAAAAACCTTGACAGCTGGAAGCCACAAAGAAGTGGCACACACACTGCAGGGAGGCAGGGGTGAAATGTGTTGTACTCCGTGAAAAGGACTGGAGAAAAACTGGGGTCAGATACCCACCCACAGCTACTCTGATGTCCAGAGCACATGGGAATTATTTTTCCTCCTTTGACTTCAGGTTGACACTATTAGGAGCTATATGTATTATAGCACATAGATTAGCAGCCTAATTTGAAAGTGCTGTTTAATGGGGTTTGCTTGAATAGATTCTCTGAATGGCGCCTTTTAACCCATTCTTTGGAAAGGTTTTAAAAAATCAGAATGGATTTCTGAAGTAACTGCTTAACCAAGATGCTCCCATTTGCACTTAGATTTGAGCCTTGTTTTTCAGCCTTGCTTCTGTACGTTTTGGCAATCCTCTGTGCCATGTCTGATATGCCTGTTCCAGCAGCTGAAAGCCAGGCTGCTCAAGCTGGTATCTGCAGGGGCTACTATTAACCTTGCAAATTGTCATATTTAAGTCTTCAGTTATATTCAGGAATCTTGCTTCTTTCTGTGTAGGCAGCTTTGCTGGTTCCTGGGTCCATCTTCAGCTTTGCTGACTCTACTACAATGCAGCACCCTTTTGGGGCAGCCTCAGGCACATGCACCAAGCACTTGCCCTCCTCTGCAACATGCAGCAACCAGCCATCAACTTGGCCCCCCAGCTAACTAAATGAGAAGTGTTGTCAAACACAGGAGAAGGAGCACTTGTTTCTAAACCTTTGCACTTAGTGCAAGCTCATGTTTTGCTTAGGAGATCATAAGCATAAAATCTGGAGGGGAAAGTGGGATTTTGAAGTTGGGTGTGTTGCATTTTCTAAGGGGAGTCTATACAGGAAACCAAGCAACTGTACCTACCTGTACCACTTCCATCCAGTCGCTCCGAGCTCACCACTGTGTCACAAGAGTCTCTGGGAGTTAAGTCATTCCCAAGTTTCTGAAAGAGTGAGAAAGGCCCCCATTAATAACCCGCAACTAATGCAACTCAGTGCTTCTGTTAGTGAAAAAGCTCTAATTCGGAAGCCAGAAGGCAGAGAAAGCTGTGCTGGTAACAAATGCTGGATGCACTTCTTCATTTCTCTTCCATGTCTTGGGAATCTAAGTGTGAAGAAAACTGAACTGATTTGGTGACTAACGCTGCCATGTGTCTAGCAGGGCTGCAATGACACCCTCTCTCCTAAGTGACAGGCCTGCCAACGTGCGGGAGGCTAAATTAAAGGTTCAAGTTGGAAATTGTCTCCTCTTCAAAGATGGTTCCATATTTGAACAAGTCCTGTTTAAGGTAAAACAAACAAACAAACAAGTCTTTAATTGAACATCTAAGTTTTGATTGTTGAGGAGTCTCCACCATGTGCCAAGCAGCACGTGCCAAACAGGAGCCCTGCCCTTTGGGGCTCCCCAGCCCAAACACACCAGACAGACAGGACACGGCAGGAAGCAAGAGAATGGTCCCAGTGGGAGAAGCAAACATTATCTAAAAAAGGGATGGATTTACAGGGAGAAGGGTATTGTAAGGATTAGCATAAAGGAATAAAGTGTCTCTTTTTCAGAGTAAGGAAAAGAAAGGAGCTGCTGAATATCCACCGTTCCTGTGCAAGGCCTGACAGGGTAACTCTGCTTCCCTGCATCCCCTCCAAGGATTGGTGAGCACCTTAAGATTAGAATGAACATGAAACTTCTTGTACTGTAAAACTACCCTGACGCGACTGTGACTGTATAACTTTAAGGGATTCTGCTTCTGTAGTTTTTAAGTATGTACATTTAAAAAAAAAAAAAAAAAAAAAAAAGATGCAAACCAGCATTCTTCCTCTGGCCAAAAGTTGTATACAGCCCCTTCTAGAAATGCAAAGCTTTGAACAGCTACAGTTGTAAACTCCTCTGCCATTAAAAATAAGATGTTGCCCCCACCTCCCAAGCTAGCAGGAGCGTTAGGCTGTGCACAAGTGGGTGATAATGTAAAATGTCAGTATGTAAATACTGAAGATATTGCCCACTACATTCCAATTACATCACGCAGACACATTGGGATTGGGCTCCACTTTTAAATGTAACGTGCAACGCGGGGAAATCGTGCAGTTGGGTGCAATCTGGCACAAATAAACACTTACAAATGGCTCTTGCTGAAGGTATTTAAAAATCCAGTTTGTAAACACTAGATGGAGCTAAAAGATCTGTACATTTTTGCCGAGAGACACCGCTTATCTATGTATTTGTCTGTACCATTATTGCCAATTCACACCTCATATTCCAAGCAAAAGAAAACAAAAAAAAGATTTACCATCTTTCCCTCTACAGGGCACCTGCTCCTCACTTGTATCTGCAACAAGACTGCAGTAGGGTATGAATGAAATAGTAAATCCCTTCTGGCTTTGTTTTCATGTAAAATAGCTCAGAATCTAAGGAGCCATCTGTACCTTAAAGGAAAATACATTTGTTTCTATCCTAGTAGGATCCTGATAAAATTTGAAGATACTCTGGAAGTTGGTATCACACCCTCCTAAACAACCTAAGAGCAGTGGGGATGCCTTCTGCAGCTCACCCATCAGGACACCAAATTACTTACATACTCTACTTCAGGAATACCAAGAATGAAAATACAAAACCTGGCAAGCCAGGACAAGGCATGAGAAAATTTGCTTTTGACAAGCAGTTCAATTTTGTGCAGTCTGAACGACATTAAAACAGAACTGTGTGTGTACACTTGTGTACAGCCTCCTACTCCAAGTCAGTTTTCTTGTCATGTATGTTTTCTTTAAAAAAAGAAAGCACAACCTATTTTTGCATTCCATAAATACCAACTTGTGCAAAAACTAATAAAAATATAAAAAAATAAAAAATATAAAATCAATATTATTTTTTCATTTCAAAACAGATATTAAGTTCACAGATTCTCCTCATCACGTTTATATGCTAATAAAAGAGACTAATGATAAATCTGAAAGAAAACAGATAACCTAATTTCCAAACGAATAAAATAGGAAAAGATGAAAAACATCATGGAAACCATCTCCTAGATGATACTGGAAAAAGGCCATAACTCTCCTTTTTGACAGATGAAATTCAGGTTTCCAATCAAGGCTACGAAAGCTAATCAACTAAAGTGGATACAGTCTTTTACTCTCCCCACTTAAAAGAAGAAAAAAAAAAGCTAATATTCCAACCCAAACACATCATTCCAGACCTGACTAATTTTAGATCCCAAATGCTAAGTAGAAGCTGGGTATTTTGCAGAGCACTAAGCACACACAGTTTATGCACGGCACTATTCAGCCCCAATCAGAAAGGGGTGAACTGGTCATTTACTTAGAAAAATCATTTTTAACCTGAGTGAGCTTTAATAGCTGACTACAGGGTTAATTTGACTCTGCTTATTACAAGACCCCAGTGTTTGCAGCAAGAATTCAAACATCACATCTGGCATTATAAAAACATAGAAAAGGCAAAAATGGCATCTGAGTGGCTTGTTGAGTCACAGCAAGACAACTGTGCAATGTATTAAAGGAAGAAAAACACATGGGGAAGCATGCAGATGATCTCTGTTGTAAGGTAACATCTTCCAAATGATGGCTGGTAATGGCAGAGAAGGGACAGCACCTGAGTGACCTGCATGTTCAAGAGGAGGAATGAAAAAAGGCCATTTTGGGGCAATTTTAGGATATGCTAACTACAGCTGGGAGGAAGAGGGGGCTGAGGATGGTAAAGTTCAGGGGAGAAATGAATATCGATTGAAGCAGTTTGGGAGAAAATGGTTTGGAGTAGCACATGGATACCCCTACTTATGTTAAGTGCCTGAAGCAGGATTCTTCCTCAGTGTTATCACCTCACAAGGAAAAAAAAAAAAAGAAAAGAATAAGGAAAGGAATATGAACAGAAAATGTGGAACTTCCTTTTTTTTTAAGCATAGAGATGATTTCTTTGCTAATATTTCATATACAGACATCAAAGGCACAAGAATGATTTGTATTCCATGTAGGATTCAAAAAAGCAGAAAAATAAAGGAGTGTAGTAAATAACACCATAAGCAGCATATATATAGACAATATTAGGAAACCAAATTTACTTCTCTGCAGGGGATATATAATTTTAAACACAGAATATACCATATCTCTTGAATTTGCTACATCACCTTCCAAAAGAGAGCAGTGTAGGCATTAGCCAATGCAGTTAACTGCTAGACACCTGAAGGACAAGTGTGCAGGGGACACCCAGTAAGAGCTCTTTCCTAGCTTTCAATTCTGCTAAACATGCTAATATTAAAAGTGAACAAATCACACATCAGTTAGCATGGGGATATCCAAATTGTGCTTGCTAGTGGCACAAAAAAGTTGCTCTGTAACACATGTGAACTATGATAGGTCTTTTGTTACACCTGCGTTGGCCTGACATCAAGCAGAAGTGATGTCACCTGCTCCCCATGAGGACAAAATGCAGGTCGGGGGGACATCTCCATGTGTGCAGTCCAGTCTTTGGGCAGGATACTCATGTTTGATGACCACAGCACAGAACATTTCTCCTGTAATCCTTGTGGAAAGCAGGACTGATAGGTCAAGTGCCAATCACCAGCCCTTGTACTCCCTCCCATGAAAGGGCCTAGCTCTGGCTCACTTTGCACAACAACTCTAGAGAAATCAAACAAATTGCCTTCACCTTCTGGGCAGAGGCTGCTCTCTTCTCCTGTTTGGCTTTCATTTCTGCAAGAAGTCCGCTGCCCATCACCTGCACTCCATACCTCCGACCCCCTTGCGGGCTTCCTTTGCTGTCACCCCTCTCGGCCTTCACAGCATCATCTGGCTGCACCTCCTCAATGGAGTCCGGTGTCTTTAGCTCCTCAGACCGCTCTGAGCCACCGTTCTGCTCTGCAGGTTTTGCCTCCTTCTTACTTGTGTCCACAGCTGAACTTTTTGCAGCAACCTTGGGTGAGGAGGGCTCCTCTGACACCAAAACAGTCTGAGGACGTTCAGATTTGGAGCCTCTTGATTTGATTAAGTTAAGAAAGCCACTCTTCCGGGAATCCCTTTTCTTCTTCTCTTCACCTGCTTCGCTGGGCTCACTGCTGTCTGAACTTTTTGTTGATGGTCTCCTAATAAAAGACAAAGACATTTCAATCTCCTTCTTCTTCCCCTCTTCCCTCTACTTTAAATAGTTCCAGAAAACTTTTTTTTGGCAAAGCTAACCTTTTGTATCACCCATATACCACGTGAGGCCCACTCATTAGCTGGCATCTCTAAATTAAGAGCAGGACAATTGACACAGAACGCAGTGTTTGAGGACTACCATGTCGGCATGGTGCAGTGACCACAGGCCGACATTTCAGCTGCACCGGGCACCTGGCTGCTTCCAACACCAGCTAGATGTTGCTTCAGGGCAGCTCTGCTGATGCACATACAATTTCAGATTGTTTTTTTCTGTTCTATTCTGTGCACTACTAGGGGCAGGATAACTCTGACCAAGCATGCGACTTGCATGCTCTACAGGTGACCATGCACAGCTTTTGGAGACGTCATCCTGTAGGGACTCTGCATCAGCAAGGAACCAACCGGCTCAGTCACCTTCTTTTGCCAAGAGAGCTAGTGGGGTCACCTTTAAAGTTACTACCTTATCCTCAGAAAGTAATTGCCCAGTAAAAAGTAAACTTTTTCTATATCCATCTTACAAGTAGAGTATCTATGGTCGAAGGGAAAGCAGAGGACACAAGCCTGCCTATGAGCATTCCAACTAGAAAGAGCCTCCAGCAGAACAACTGAGGACAACTAATAAGGATAAAGACCCTGAGTCATGTGCTGACAGCGACACATGCAAGCTCACAGGGACATCAAACGGGTGGCCAGCAGGCGGCCAAGGGAGGTATTATGCTGACTATACGACCTTTAGCTTGCTAATCCATTTTTCAAAGCTGTGTGCTCTTACCACCACATATAGGGTATCACACATGGCTTCACATGTCACCACAGATATTTATCACTTACGCTGACTTTAGAACATTTCCTTTTCCTGCCACAGCTATCTATCAGTTAATGCCTACCATTTTCCTTAATGGATGTCACATAGAGCACAGAAGAGGTTATAAGTTGTCTGGAATTTGTTCTAGCTTTCTCAATAATTCAATATCTTAACTATAAACATATATGTGTATATTATATACACACACTTTATATAAATATTCGCACATGCAAACCTGCATTAGTGCAAGAATATCTAGATATTGGACTCTAAGTACATCCTTACCTATCAAACAACTGTGTTAGCTGTTTCTCTCCTTATAGAAAGCTGAAGGAAACAAGTATCTTTCACACAAGCATACTGCTGAAATCTGAAGCACTTCCCATTTGTCAAACAAGTCTTTAACAAGAATTTCTACATCAGCCTAAATCTACTGCCTTTTATCAGAATGCTGTTTGTGCCCAACATCAGTCCTTACTAGAGACACCCATGTCTTATACTAGCACTTGAGAAGGTAGTAAAAACTGAAGTAAAAGATGGATGTGCAGTGCTGCTTTAGCACTAACGAGCTGTAGTGAAGGCTGGTATTAAGTCAACTGAATTATAAAGATATTCACTAGTCAATAATCTGTTCCACATGATCTTTTAAAGCAGTTTATTTCAAAACAGTCATTTTTAGGGGAGGGTCGTCAAATTCATAGCATCCTAGGCTCCTAAAGGTATCTTCCAACTTGGACAACAACCATCCTGGATTTTGGGAACACAATTCAAGAAAAACTTTAAAATGCTACCTGTTCAGTTATGAGGATGTAGATTTTTAAATTTTATTTAGGTTTTAGATTTAAACTTACTTTGAATCCATTTTTGTCACTTTCTTGGTGAAAAATTCATCCACGCCTTCATCCACTCTCCCCATGAGGCCATTCTGTTCTCCTTCTTGAGATATTCCAGCGGACACCTGACAGAAGAAAAACCTTCTCTCATATATAATAATCTAAGCCTGTCTGCTTAATGACAGTGATTAGGAGTGAAGAGCTGTGTAAGCAAAACAAGTTTCAGTGCAGACTAGGGAATCACTGCTGAAATTCGCCCTTTACTCAGGCCAGGCATGAGGTGCTGTAGCTTGCACACAAAAAGGAACCCCACATGCCCCTGACAAACTGTATGCTGCAATGTGTGAGGCCAGCAATCACAGGCCAGGGGCTAGTGAGGGCACAGCACTTAGAAAAGAAGGAAACAGTCAAGTCTTGATAGGTGCATTTAGAGTGGGCACCTCCGGAGAAAGTATTTTTGACAGCTCTTGTTTCCCTGTTCGCAGAGAGACGTATATTCTGGATTTAGAGATTCAGAAGCTGAGCTAACAGAGCCTTTTTGTAATTCCTTCAATCCATCTAAAAAAAGAAAGCCCAAATATAGAAGAAGGTGTTTATCCTGAGGAAGCAAACATAGACTTTCACAGTGTCCAAAAACTAAAAACCTGCTCCTTTTCCTTGGTTTCTGTGTCTACATTCTGAAGGTGGGTGACTAAAATTAGACTTAGTAATGCCTGCTAGGCACAAAAGCACTGTAAATATTAGCTGGCAGCTCTTCCTGAAGAAGAAGCACACGTTCCTGCATGCGACTCTGACGTGGAAAAGCTCTATTACCAGTAAAGAGCATCCCTTCAGCTTAAAGGCTGTATGAAAACCTTTGCGGTGACTGCAGAGGACCCCCCAAGACCCAGCCCAGTATATTCCTGGCAGTACTAATGACCAGGAATCAAGTTTGCAACAAAGCAGTAGGGGCCATAATTTTGAAAGACTTTCAGTCAAGGAATGTCCTGGTAGTTACCATAATTCAGAATAATCCTAGCTTCTCTTTTCAGCTGGAATATAAATTCTGTTCTAAAAAGTAGAATAAGTGCTCTTAAAAGCCACTATCAACATTAGATCTAGCCTCATTAAGCCAGACATATGAAATATTAATTTTGATGCATCTGTGAAACTTTTCTATTTAGTGCTAATAATTAATATTATTGATACCTGCTGTAACAATGTAATATTAGTCTGAAAAGTAGAATTACCTGGTTAAAAAAAAATACTGCTGCCAGTCAAGTTGTACATTTTCTGAGAAAAAAAAACAGTTTTGCAGACTTTTGGTTTTTTTTTCTCTCTCTCCCCTCCAAAAATTTAATTTTGCTAGAACCTCTGTAGAACTTCTGAATTCATACATGGACATCTGTTGGTCAAGATCAGTGCTCATGGTTTTAGTGTGAACAGTCACCTTTTTAGTCAAAAAATGATGTCATCGATAGAACTGAGAACCCATTTTATATTGACAGCTGAACTCTCCATAGATAAGAACATTGAAGTATTAAATCCAAGTGTATTTCCTAAAGGAGAAGCAATGCAGGAATCCATCAATTCTGTATTGATGAACACTCCCAGAGCATTGCATTGCCACAGGAAATAACACTTGTCTTTATAAGAAGGCAGCTTCTCGTATCTGTTGAGCAAGGTATTTATGTTCCCATTCCATGCTTTCTTTCCCCCTCCCAGCAGCCTCCAACTTCCCCAGCTTTATGTAGCTGGCACAGGGTGCACTAAGCAAGCTGAGACGAGAGGCAGGTTTAGCAATTGGGGAAACACAAAATATTCTGCACATTGGAAGAGTGTTCATGGATGTGAAGATCAGATTCTTCTGATACCTCCACATCTCTCTGTTAGTGCAAGGGAATGATAAGTTGGCTTGAATATTGCACCTACTTGAAGCTTCCTTAATAACTGGGTGATGCAAAGAGCACTCCACTGCCTCATGTATCTTTGCTGGCATCAGCAAAATTAAGGATCCTCTCCTCTGAGAGGCCTAAGGCAGTGGAAAAGGCCATGGGAATTCATTTTTGGACAGTATGATTCAGAGCAGCAAAGACTGCCCCTTGATAAGGGGTATTTATTGTATTAGCTCTGTTCTGTTAATAAGAGACATCCTTGTAACTCCTCTGCATTTGTCCTTACATCCCCTATAGTTATATCTCCACAGAAATAAACCTTTATTAATGTGGGATGCCAAGGAAATGGAGCCATGGAAACCCTGCACATGTCTACTTGGATTCACACCAGCGCTTTCTGTAGACAGGCAGGGCTCTGTTTTGCTTTTCTAAGGCAGGTTCTGGCATGAAAAGCAGATCTGTGACCATGCAGATTTGCTGGCCCAAACTCCATCTTTGGTTAAGGAGCTGTGGGAAGCTGGGTGTCACAGAGTAGCTCCTCTGAGAGCTGGCAGAAACAGGAATTCATGCCAAGTTACCAAGTCTCAATGCGGGCAGAAAAAAAAAGGAGGATTAAATTGTTGTAAGGCTTTGCAATGTAACTGAGAAATATCATATTTTGTGAGTTTTCTCTGAAAGCTCCACATACCTCCAGAAACTGCCTCCATTAAAAAACAGAAGCAACAAAGCAAAGGATAAAACAGCCTTGGTTTAGGCTGCATAAAACAAGACAAAATACTTGTAATGAGCGGTTGCACGCTGAAAGACATGAATATCAGCAGAAGAATTGAGAAGGTGCTTTTAGCTTTTGACATCTTAACATTCATCCTCATTACTTTGCAAGTAATGGCAAGAAGCAACCAAGAGATGACACCACCACCAATATTTTAATAGACTCACTGCTGCTTGGCTGGGCTGCTGCTTTTTATTCCTTTTGGGCCTTAATTTTGTAAAGTGTTCTAGTTTTCTCCCTTCTTCTGATGGCAGCTCTGAAATGAATCCAGAAGTTCGCTTGTCTGGCCTGCTGGAAGGAAATGGTGGGTCTTCTATATGGATAGGTACTTCTTCCAGTGCTTTATCTAGATCAAATTCCATTTCTAAGAGAAATCAAAACTTTCTAATTAGACTTAATGATGATATTTAAAACAAAAGGCAATGCCATTCCTCGCTTCGCTGTAACTCATACAAGCACTTTCAGCAAACGTGCTCAGCCCCATGTTTGTGAGCAGAACACTGCCAAACACACACAGATTCCCAAAGCAAAGCAAGCAATTTGGGCCTCAGGTGCAATCCTGAGCAAGTGAAAGTCTTCTGTGATTTCAAAGGACTTCACCAAAAAATCCACACACAGCAAAGAGTATTTAACAAATTTATCTCACTTACCAAAAGCTCTAGACACAGGCCGAAGCATTCTGCTGTGGATGCTTTTCCTTTTTGATTTAGGAGTCATCTAACAAGACAGAACAAAAATAAAGCACTTAAGTGGACAGAAGGAACGACAAAGAGCAGTTTTTCCTTCCATACAACCATCAGCTTGCCAAGCCCATGCACTACCTTAAGATCTGTTTTTTAGAATCTGCTTGCGATTAATGACAGGACGGAAGTTTTTTTCTTTTTTCTTCCCCTTTTCAAACATGCTGAACTTTTTCCTAAACTGGTAATTTACTGAACCAACTTCAAAACTGAACCAGAGAGCTTTTCTTCTCACCATTGAAACCTAGGCTGAAAACAGGGCTATCATTTCCATTTTGCCAGCACTTAGTCATTGATTTCCACCTGTAGAACAGTTAATATTAAAACTTCACCTTTACGATGGGGACCTTGAGGCAAGAAAAACTGAAACAATTATTGTGCCCAATATTGCACAGTTAATGACAATACCCATGGCAGCTTTTCCTTGTTCTGGCTGTGATTTCAACACCAAATACACTCCCTCAGTTCATTTGTTGGTAATATACTACCAGGAATGCCTACAGCTCAGGCAGCCTCCACACAGCTCACCAAACGCCTCCAGGAAAATGAGGTCTCACAACACACATATTTACCCTGAGAGCAAAACTGCCCTGCCAGTGTTAATGGTATTGCCAGCAGTCACATAACTCCCCATGGCTTTAGATACTCTGAGGTAAGGTGGAAAGTTATGTTGGCACACATCCAACGTAGTTCCTGCAATAAAATTACATGCTGCTCTTCTTTTCAGCTTTACATTCCCAGAAAAGGGGATATGTTGCCTTAAGGACACAAATACCAGAATTAATACCTTGTGTTTTTGGGTATTTTTGGAAGAAAGCTGCCATTACTTGCTTTCTTGAGAGTTTGTGTGGCAGGATAGATTTTTTTTTTTTTGCTACAAAAAAACCCCCGTATGTGTCAACAATTCTGAACTTTTAACATAGTTTAACGTGGTAAGACTTTTAAACAAAAAACAAAGCTGCATTTTTTAAGACTAAATTTAGAATGACTCAATTCCTACAAAGATGGGCTTCCTTTTGGTATTCAGAGTCATATTTGCTTGTTTCAGTGACATCCATTTGCTTTCCAGTGCTACTAGCACCATAACAGCTTTAAATGCTGGGTGTGAGTCAGCAAGCCAGATTTTCGTATGGCTCATGACTCATTAACAGAATTGTTAATTGAGTCTATTATCATCATGTTATATGGTCCAGAAAAGACAGATTTTTTTCCTTGAAACTTTCAGACATACCATGCTTTTTTCATTTAAGCATTTACCAGTTTTAATTTATGGAAAGTTCAATGCACATACTTATATGTAGTAAATTTACCTCCCCATCTGAAGTAGTCAGGAGGGTGACTAAGTCATTACAGAGATGCTCACAGCTAGGACACTGTTCTCATAACAGGAAAGGTGCTACCTGTCTTCTCAAGATAAAGAAAGCTGCTAGACTAACCAGCACTCAATGACAGCAAAGTCTGGGCAAGACAGCTCTATTTTTCCCCAGTCTTGGTCATGACAACCAAAAAACACACCTTCAGCTGGTGCAGGTTCCAGTTCTACATTTGACAAACATCAGTAAATGACAGGATACGTACAACTCATCCAAACCTGAAACAGCTAAAGGCATTTGAGTCTCATAATGAAAAGCTGAGGCATCTCAGCATTTGAGCCAGGACAGCAATTAGAGTCACAACTGCTAGTCCCTTGGTTGTATTTCCAATTGCAGCCAATTTTGCAAGGTAATGTAGAATTTGCACGTATTTTGTCTCATCTTGCTGCTCATTCTGGTGGTGTGACTGGAAGCTACACCTAGTAGGCTGGTGCAGCAGCTCATTCACTGAAGAAGATCCGAAAGGAAGACAGGAAAGAGGAGGGTGGACGCGAGTGAGCCTCGTGGCCATCCGGATTGCTGGAGCACAGGCACGGCTGGGAGCACTGCCCTGGCCCCCAGCACCAAAGTAAATCAGCACAGGGCACGTCCTAACATCCTCACGTAGTAACAAGCGTTTCAAGATGTCCCTGACTGCCGGGAACAGGATGATTTGGTCTTCCTTGCCAGGTGAAAACATGCCCTTGATCACCCAGAAGAGCTTGTGTTGAAGACACTAAGTCAATCTCAGAATCACTGCTGTAACTCCTGGTCATTTTGGCATGATCCCTCAGCAGCTTTGCTGCTGGGGATATAGGCAGAGGAGCAGAGATGCATCTCTCTTGCTTGAGCAGTATGAGCAACAGCTCCACATGTACTTCTATTTAAAAACCTTCTGTTTTATAGCCTGCTTAGAAGAGCACAGATGAAAGGCTTCTTGACGAGAGATATTTCTAGATCATATGCAGAGCAAAATGGGTCAAAGCATTAATTTAAATAGGCCAGTATGCTCTTTTCACAAAATAATACAGACTTAATCTCAGCTTAGTATCTCAATCGCTGCACTAGTCTACAGCAGCACAACACATTTCATCACCAGAGGAGCCATGTGAACTCCTGGGACAAGACCTCTCCCCTCCCTGGCCCAAGGCCCATGTCCCAGGCAGCAGAAGCAGTTCAGGTTTGCAGACACTCATCCTCTGCCTTCCCTCCACTTCTGGCCCCACAAACACCCCTCAGCTCCTCTGTCTTTAATTGCAAGCACGGCCTTTACAGGAGAAGGGCTGTTAGGGTCAATCTCCTCCTCCTTGATTTCACGCAAACTACCACATCTTCCAGGGCATTTCCAGGTGCCGACCATCTCCAGAGGTTTTTCCTTGCTTGTCCTACCTCTTCCTGAGCACAATGCGGTTTGTCTCTCAGAACAGACAAAATGATTAACTGCATCTATTGCTTGGGGGACCCTTCTAGAAGTCTGCCTCATCTCACACCGGTGTCTTCTCTGCAGATGCCCCTGTGAAAGTACCCATGAGCAGTACATGGGAGCTAGCAAATCTCCTCTACCTTCCTCCATAACACCTCTTTATGGTTAAGATGTCCAAGCCACCTTTAATTTCTTCACATGTGCTTAGTTTTCTTCACATGTTTTCTTCACATGTGCTTAAATTATCTTCAACCTTCAAATTATCCTCAACTTAAATGTTCTTAAACTACCTTAAACTTCCCCAGATTCCCATCTTCCGACTCTCTTCCTCGGATCTCAGCTTTCTTAATTTACACTATCAAATGTGGAAAAACAGTAGTACCTTAGAAATTAAAAACAAAAGGCAAATCACATTTTAAACACTTAAAGCTTTTGCTAAACAGCAGCTTTACATAGTCTGCATTCCTTCAATATACCAGTAATAACTGAAATAACTCTCAGGGCTCAGAAACATGCTCATTCCCATGTCTGCCTCCTCCAAAATTAGATATATGGATACTCCATGATCCTCCTGTCATTTCTATTTGAACGATTTCAAACAAGCTGATGAACAGCTTCCCCCTCTCTCTTCAAACTCTGCTCCTCAACTCATCTCCCCTCATCCCTCTTTCCTCTGAGATGACATATGGCTTTTCTGCTTCAAAAACATATTAAAGGTGACAGCGCAAAGAGGTAAGTGAGAGCAGCATTCAAAAATTCACATTAATTCAACTAGACAAAGAAAATCAACCTGACCATATTGAGATAACCTGCCCCATCTCTTCCACCCCAAACTTGCCATGGCAAGAAAATCCGAGCTTACGGTTATTCATAGGCTACTGTTTCATTGAGTTGGATGAGGCTTGAATACAAAACCAAATGGACAGATTTTCTCTTGGAGCAGTAACATCTGTGCTTATGTCTGTGATATTAGCACTCTGCTTTGGTTGCACTTAAAGCCAAAACTTCTTGCAAAATCCAGTCTCGCCCCTCAACTGCTGCCTATCACAGCCAGCGACTGCAGGCGGATGACACGACAGCCTCCCAGGAGCCTAACAAGGCAGTACAGAAGCAAATGGAGCACAAAAACATAAACAAGTAGGCCAGAATCAGCAGAGCTAAAAAAATACTTACACTTGTACAGCAGAGAGTCTCCATGCAGCAAAAAAGAAAGAAAAAAAAGAATATGAATGGGGGAAGACAAAGCAATAGCAGTTCTTAGGAAAGGAGGGAAAATCAGAAGTCACAAAAATAAAGAAAACTAAAGCCAAACACTTAGAAGTCTTAGCAGGAAAGGTGACATGCAAGAATAGGGTAAAATTCCCTTGCATTTAGAAGTGTTATATAGTTTGTGTCTCCAGAGAAGGAGCGACTCTCTCCCCTTCCTGAGCCAAATTCAGATTTTTAGATCACGGTACATGGTGCCTGCCACAGGTGCCAACATGTGCCCTCTCCATGTGCTACAGCTTTTCATTTTGCTGGCACCAGGGGTGAGAGAAAACTGCAACACTGATATTTCCAACTCTGAAGGAAGCTTTTGAATTAAAAAATCTGTAGTTTTGAAAGCAGGAGAGCCTGGAGAACAAACACAAAGCTTCTCTTGAAAAACGGAAAAGGGATGCAAGTCAGTTCTCTTAAGGTTTAAACAAACCTATTAATAACGAGGTCCAAAGCAACACCAGTTCTCCATTTCATAAAAAGGCGTAGAGGTACAGGCTTTTCAAGCCCTTTTGGTATATTAGAGCCGTGCTATTCCATTAATAAAGCAAGATCTTTGCTTTCCCCTTCAAAAATTAACAAAAGGCGGCACAGTCATCCCAAAGAATGAAGCAATTCCATACCCTAACTCCTGGTGGCAGACTGCTCACCCAAGCACACTCTTCCTCAAAATTCAGAGTAAGAAAAGCAGAGTACTTGAAACACAACCATGTCTTCAAGTTGAGTGGGACTGCAGCTCTAGCAACACTGCAGATATTGGCACGATGTTTGTGGTAGAAGGGAATACAGTCTGGTTTCAATTACTTTGCAAGGAAATGCTGCTTCTTTAAATGGATATTGTACTGACCTTTAATTATCAGTGCTGAAAACAATCTCCTTCATAACGCGAAGTTCATCATTTAATTGTGGAGAGGATATTAAGGTCAGTTACTCACAGTTTTGACATTTGCAACAATCATAATCCACTTATCATGGTTCATAATTTTGAGTTTAACTGCAGCTAGAAGCCTTGAAGACTGGAGGGCACTTGAACGACATGAATAGCATTTCTTACACAGCTCCTGCATTTCCCCACTTTCCTTAAGGTTCATATTGGTTCTCCTGGTAGGAACTTGGACTTTTTGCAGGAGTTCCCAGCTAACGGTGACCCAGGCAAACCCCGCTGTTACTCCCATTTTACACGTTATCCACCCTCACCCCATCTCCCTGACAGAACCCACGTTGCCTTTTTTTCTCCTGCCCACCCCTGTATCACTGTTCACTAGGAATATTTAAGACTGGAGAGATTACAGAATCCATAGTGAAACATTGAAAAGACTAAAACCCCCTTTCTCTTTCAGTTGCAGGGAGTACTCCAGAGGGTTCTCTGCAATTAATACATGGGCAGTGAAGCCAGGAGCAAAGTGCAAAGCACTATACATAACAAAAATAAAAACAAAAAAATCCAAGGTTTTAGGGTCTTTCTCACTATAAGGTCTTGGTCAAGCAAGGGCTTATACAAGTTCCTACTTTGCACATGCCAGTGATCCCTCTTAAGTGAGCTAGTCTACTGCTGTTTAGAGCTGCTTAAAAGATGTTGAACAGCTTGGCAGGAGCAGGAAGGCCAGAGAGGGTGGATGGCAGCAGGGAAAGGTGAGAAGCTCTGTTATGCAGGGAGATGGTGGGGAAGCAAAGCAAAGCAAAGCAAAGGCTGAGCCACTTGCCTGAAGTCACCAAGGCATCGACTGCGCTGCAGAGAGCCCAGGCCCAGCCCGGGGCCTCCCGAAGCACCGGAGCCCCCCCGAAGCACCGGAGCCCCGCGGGCCACCCAGCCCTCCCCTTAGCTCCTGGCATCATTGCCAGTATCTGCAGGACACGGGGCAATGTGGGAGAAGGCTCCCCAACTCACAGCCCAAAATCCCGAAACAGGGCAGGCCACAGGAGGCCAGAAATAGGACCGGGTAATAATAATGTGCCATCTTGGAAAGCACTGGCAAAAAAAGTATTTTCAGAGGCTTCTAAACTAGCACTAAATTAATTCAGATATATGGATCTCACATGAACTGTCTTTGTAACTGGTGTAAGAAAACAAAGTATTGCCCAAAGTTTTGCCGTTCTCTAGCACCCTGAGGAATCCCGACCTGTAAACCTGTAGTGTCATTATTTCAGTCCATCTCCATTTCCCACATCTTGCCTACTCTCAACAGTACCTTTACAGAGATGTTGTACATCTGCTGTGTCATTACAAAAAGTAAAAAATAAAAAGAAATTTTAAAAGTAGCCATTTTTTTATGAAGCAGAGTGGTCAGCTGACCAACTTCCCTTTTTTCCCCTTTGAATTTTTGGTGACTCAAGTATTGCACATAAAAAGCCTTAGAAGCAGGTATAAGAGCTGCTACTGCTAGCCTCTACTAGTAAAGATTTTATCCTGTGCTTTTCAGGGCAAATCCTCAGCATAGCTTGACAAAACTTAGCTCTGCATTTCCCATCAACAGCAGTGTCCTGAATCACTACCCATGGAATGTACCCCTACAGTGCCGTTATCCCTGGAAAGTTAAATGGAATGCTAAACTCCAGGACAGCTAAGTATTTTATATTGTTTAGGAACCACGACCAATCTGACAGGCTGCTCTTTGATGACACAACTTCTCCCAAATGAGATGCTATGGCAACTTTACATCAGCAGAGGATCTTACTCCAACCTTTTATTTCACACTTCTGTCATCTGTACGGAAATAAAATATGTATGTATCATAGATAAATATGGCACATAACCCATATATGAATATAAGGAATATGTTTGTTTATTCCCTTACCCAAGAGCTGAATCTGCAGATGAAAAAGCTGCAGCTCAGAATCAATTTAATTAGTGCCATCTAAACCAAGCTGACCTTTAGAATTACTTTGTGCGGCAACATTTTCCAAAAAGAGCAGCAGTAGCTCAGTAAGATGAGCTTAATAGATTTGCCCTTGAGCATTCATTTCACTTTGCTAGCCAACAAACCTTTGCTTTTCTACTTGTTGAGATGTGGCTGATGGACTCTGTGATATTTCACCAAGAATTTCTGTGCCTCCTTTTAATCAATAATTCTGCGCCTGCATCTTTCAAGTCATGCAAAATTCCTGCTAATAAACACCACACACAGAAATAGCTAAAGCTTTTATTTTGAAAAGCTTTTAAAAAGTTGCATGAATTAAACTGAACAGTTCCTAAAATTACTGAATATAAACTGAATATTTTATTTCACGTCCTGAATACCTATTTTGCGAGGAACTCTGTCTGCAACTCATCTCACCTACGAGGGGAAAAAAAACAATTCTCAGCATCATCAGTTCTGTTTTCTAGTTGCTCAGAAAGAGCCTAAGAGCATCTTCTACAGCAGTTGCTCATTAAAGCAAAGAGGATGGTTTCGACTAATTTATTGTATTTAAAATAAAGCACAGAGCTGGGAGCTGCTGCCGGCTGGATGGCACACGTTGTCTCTTCATGCTACCCCAATCTGCTTGCTTGCGATTGTTCATTACATCCAGCTGGCAAATGCCCATGTAAAATTTATTTGGTTCATGACCTAAAACTTCCATATAGTAAAAACAAAAAGCTCTTAAACTTGACAGATATGGAGAGGTGGGTGGTTGTCTAAGATGTGCTCAGGCAGTTCGTTGAAGACAGCCCCCAACGTTACGTACTAGGTGCTCCGGGCAAGAACACCATTAGGGCAGGTTTGCTGTGAGCTGGTTTCATGCGGCGCTGCTGCACCTGCCTCACAGCCACCCAGCTCTGAGCAACAACGTGATTTCTGCACAGCCCCTGCCTTTCCACGTGCTACCAAACATGTCAACAGCTACCGCAAGGAGCAGCAGCCATCCAGGCAAAACACATCAGTCATCTTCCCATCATCACTAGATCCTTCTGGGACAGACCGCGCACTGGTTTTGCTTGCACCGCAGCAGTGACATTTCAGAGGAGAGGCACTAAAGGGAGGCTCATTGCAGCCCAGCAGATGCAGATTACCCAGCACAGAGAAGCTTCTCTGCCCAGAATTTTGATAGGTATTTTTGCCCTTGAAAATTCAGGTCCTCCTTGAGCTACTGTTTCCCATTCATTGGATTTGCTCTCGGTTATCTTCCCACTGAGCACAGCCAATTTTTAAATCCTTCAAACACTTTTGAAATATATATATTTTTTAATTTAAACATCAAGAAAACCCTTCTGAATGTTAAATCTCATCTCAGGAACATTTCAACATGTCAACGTTTTTCCTTATTATATAGAAAAAAAAAAAGACTAACAAAATGTTCCAAAAATATTCCATGATCCCTGTATGGAAAACAGAAATAGTTGAGTAGACAGACACTTGATACTGGAATTCTTCACCAGTTTTGATGCCACTAATAAAGACAAGAAACAAAATGAGTAGCTGCCTTGCATTAAGGAACAGGTGTTATTACAAGATTCTACACTGATGGTTAGGATTCATATCTCAACAATACACGTAAATGCACAAATAATTTCAAGCACGCGAACAGAGTTCAACTTGCTGCACATGTATCTGTCTCTATTGTGTCATTAGCCCTCTTCCTGCAACATGGAAAACGGGGCATCATTTCACAGGGACTATAATCAAGATAATACAACCAGATGAGAAGCAAGCACAGGCCTAGGAACCGTCCAAGTCTCCCTTTTACTTCATTCTGAATTAAACGGGGTCTCCACTGCTCAGTGGGTAGCAACACGCAGCATCCCTGGCTTAAGACTGTCTTCTCTAAAGCAAATAGATAGACAGGGTAATCACAGTTAGCACAACAGGACAGCCAGACTCCAAGGCAGCTCTGTGTAGTACTACTCTGTGTGTGTACACCTGATTTTAATGATGCAGATTAGTAAAGTCAGTCACAGTGCAAAACATGAACTCTGGAGAGACAGGTGCCCCGTGAAAAAGGGAAAGATTTTCACCCTCTGGAACAAGACTCCTCATGGGTAAGTGAGGAATTTAAAGCTGGCTAGTAGCAAACCCCCAGATTCTGCATTCACCATAGGACAGAGGCACAAGCTTCAATGAAAATACCCTGACTTTTCAAACACTTTGTCTTGCCATTCTATTCATTGCTTTAGTTTTCTTTAATGTTTACCTACATGAAGTTTCCCTTCTCACCATCACCCTCACAGCTAATGTGTTTTTGGCTTCAGAGCGATATTCCAATCCTGTTTCTCCTGACCTCACAAACTCATAGTTATCTGTGCACACGAACGAAGATCCTACTGGAGAGAGATAGGCACAGTTTTGGAATGAGATTTTAGCTGACCTGAATAACAGTAGGGAAAAAAAAGTATCTTTAAGTTTCTCTAAGTCTGAGAGAGAGAGATGTTTTGAGACAAAATGCACTTTATGAATTTCTAAATAGGATTATGTGGTGCAGTTGTCTGTGATAGCATGGATGAGATATGATGACTCAAACTTTTTAGCATTTTGGAACTACATTTTTTTTTTAAAGTTCTGATTCCACTAATCTAAATCTCCTTTTCTATGACAAATACAGAGCTGAGTTTAATAGCAGTCTATATCTGCCTGTTCTAATACAGTCCTTCCTCCCTCTTCCTAAGGAAGACTATTCTATACCCACGCAATATGAGCTACTGATTTTTCACAGCAGAACCCTGCAAGCTTCCTGTTCTAGCTGGAGAGAGGCCCATGATATGATCTGGAGATGACAGAATTCCACAAGTGCTGCTTTAAATAGGCTTTTCAGATATCAGCCTCAGCAAGCCTGCTCCATACCTGGGCTAAGTTATTTAACTGAGAGGCTAGAGGAAAGCGGAAAGGACTCCCCAGTCTATCCAGAAGCCTCCGTAGCCATGTGAAAAGGTCAGTCTGCCAGACGTTCAGAGGTGCTAGGGCTGCAAAGAGATGTGCCCTAGATGAGCGGCACTATCAGAGGTTGCTTTCCTCACACTGTTGGTTATCATTCCCCTGCCAAAGGTTACCAAGTTCAGACTCTGCCAGAACACTCCTCCAAAGGAAGGCACGCTCACTAATCTGCCCTGGGAGGTAACACAGGGGTTTTTCAAGCAGGCCATTGAAAGAGGAATTTTGGATATATTTATGCTGAATACAACAGAGAATCGGTTTAGTTTGTGGAGATGAATGGTTGGAGTTGGTGTAGATGTTTCTGCCTACACAGCATGTGCATGTCAGCCAATGGTGGGAGCGAGCAGCTGGGGTGCTGCTATCTGAGGCTGTATAAACGTGGCTTCTGTTAGCCACAGACCAACCTCTCAGCAGTAAACACCATCCAAAAGCACCATAGGGAAGTTAATTCTGTGAATGATCAGCTACTGAATTCTTCTTTTTGTGCGACTTGTTCACGACACTTGCAGTGATGGAAAGCTCAGATCAACGCAACAGCTACTGACACAGGAGGCACAGCAACCCCTCCTCCCCCTGCCCCAGCCCCTACAAATCTGGGCCTATAAATGAAAAAGAAAACATCACTATTATGAGAAGACAAGCTCATCATACAGAAGTGACCAAACGCAAAAAGAACAGCCAACAGCTGCACTTCATGACTCTCACTTAACTTAAGGAAAAATATTTATTTATAACTGAGTGCATAGTGCTGTTGCTAGTTTATTACATTCTTCATTTGTTTCACTTTGTGCAAATAATGCATCCTACTTAATTAGGAACAGCCTTGAACTTTGACTCAGAAATCTGAGCTGGTTTAAGAAAACCACACTATACATCAGTTATCCGCCACCTCCTTCCACTCAAAGAGACCAAGAGGGCAACACTGAAAGCCAACTTTCTTTTAAAGTGTTTCACCCCTCATGATGCTGAAAATACAGTAGGTTACATGTGTGGCAGGCATTGAATAAGGTCAAGGACCTTGAAGGCATAGGGGACACTGTAAAGCTGCGTACAAAGCAACCCAGGAAAAGACAACGCTCCTGTAACAAACCTGCACAATTCACATGCAGATAATGGCAGCTCTAATGCAGTTCTAATGGCAGCAAGACATCCACAAGACGGAGCAAAGCGGCTGGCTTGAGACGAGCTCCCTTTGCCCTTCCATGGCGGTGGCCCCACGTGCTCAGGGAAGGGCTTACAGACCAGCTCGCCCACACCACGCACTGGGACTCCCAGGGAGGTTTCACACGCTGCCCGCCCTATGCTGAGGGAATCAGAAATACTCTTAGTCTCCTATCGAAGTGGATTTGCTGGCAGACTTGTGATGGAGCGTTTTCAGAAGCCAAGGCAATTCTCACATGCCGTTATATCAATTCCTAATTTCTTGTGGAGCACTGCATTTCCGATACGTTCATGCCTGCTCGTGTACATAAGAAATGGAAGTGTCACAGTGAGTTTAACCTGTCATTGATCCAGGCTGCTGCCTTGGCAATTACCATCAGCTTATACCTGCCCTCAGGATTTGTTTTGCAAGCTCAACCAGATGACTAGTCAGTCATTAAACTAGCTTGGAAAGAAACCCTCTGTCCAAGGCTGGTTTGCAGCTGGATCAATTCCTGCTTGCAATTTGTAGCGTGGTGGCACGACCGCCGCGGCCAGCGCAGGGGCGCGGACAGGAGAGAGGGGCTGGGTGCAGCGGAAAGCACGAGTGCTCTTTTCAGCACAAGCAATAATTGACAGGGGATCCAGCTGGTCACAGCTTTGTATCAAATTCAGGAGAACATCAGGAACTGCACAGGAGCTCTGCTTCAGCAGGCTTTGCACCTTTGCACTCCACAAAAGCTGAATATCTACATCCAAAATAACTCTGCTGCAGGTCAACAGAGAGCAACCAGAATGAGAGGTGGTAGGAGGTCAAGGCACACTGGAGAGTCTCTGGTTTTATTTTTCTTCCTGCCATATCAGAACCCATGTGCATGTGTCTTTACCATGATCTTCTCCTTTCTCCAATCAGCACAACTGAAGGGTTTTTACAGTTTTAAATCAATTTTGTTTCAGAGTCTGGGGGGAAGTTTCAGCTGGTGCTTTATGAATTTTCTCAAAGCAAAACAAAAAACTCTATATTCTGGTGAACAAAGTTTCCTCATTCTTCTCTGAAAACACTGGTACCCGAATGTCTGGTCTTTCAGAGCCTGCAAGTTCACAGGTCTGCAACTGATAGCAGACTAACATGCCAAATCCTAACAAGGACTAGGAAAAAAATACATATCACATACGTATTTTGAGGTGATATTCTGACACATATCGCCTCTCTACAGATGCTCTGTTACTTCCTAAATTATCTTTTCACTGTACAGGTGACAACTATTGTTCATTAAAGACAAAAATATTAATTTATTGGTTACGAATTAAAAAAAAAAAACTTTCCTCTTAGTCATAGAATCACCTCAATAGCTAAAACTAGAAACAGATGAGAAATGGTGGTTTCAAACGTTCATCACAGCCATTTTTATTAGCTGCAAGCATTTTTGCAAACACCTAATTTACCATCCAAGCATTTCAGTCTTGTACTGAATGTTTTAAAGAAGATTTATAAGCAGACTTGTCTATTACAACCTGCAATTCCTTTATATGTTTTCAGGCAATTTCCTATCATATCTCTTCATAATGGAAATAAACTGCCTGCTGCTTTGCTGCAAACACAGTGCTTGCCCTAGCTCTATGCTTGTTACTAATGACAGCAATACTAATATATTGCTGGAATGGATGTTTTAAAGATGATGCACACACAGACTTCTAGTAAAGAAACTACTTCAATCAAAATCTTTTCTTCAAATAATGGTTCATAGAATCATAGAATCATAGAATGCCGAAGGTTGGAAGGGACCTCAGAGGTCATCGAGTCCAACCCCCCTGCTCACGCAGGGTCACCTAGAGCACGTGGCACAGGGCTGCATCCAAGCGGGTTTTAAAGATCTCCAAAGAAGGAGACTCCACAACCTCTCTGGGCAGCCTGTTCCAGTGCTTTGTCACCCACACAGTGAAGAAATGCTTCCTTAAGTTCCTGTGGAACTTCCGATGCTTCAGTTTGAAGCCATTTCCTCTAGTCCTATCCCTGCTCACCACTGAAAAGAGGCCGCCCCCCTCCTCCTCACTGCCTCCCTTGAGGTATTTATACACGCTGATCAGGTCCCCCCTCAGCCTCCTCTTCTCCAGGCTGAACAGACCCAGCTCTCTCAGCCTTTGCTCATAGGGCAGATGTTCCAGGCCCCTGATCATCCTTGTAGCCCTGCGCTGGACTCTCTCCAGCAGCTCCACATCCCTCTTGTACTGGGGAGCCCAGAACTGGACGCAGTACTCCAGATGTGGCCTCACCAGGGCTGAGTAGAGGGGGATGATCACCTCCCTCGACCTGCTGGAGACGCTTTTCTTAATGCATCCCAGGATCCCGTTGGCCTTCTTGGCCACCAGGGCACACTGCTGACTCATGGTCAACTTGTCGTCCACCATGACACCCAGGTCCCTCTCTGCGGGGCTGCTCTCCAGCAGGTCCACCCCTAATCTGTTCGTCTCTGTTCATCTCTTTTTAGTGTTCCAGAAACCAAACTAACATCCAAATACCTAAAAGATTGCTTTAAAATGTAACTGCTAAATGTAATCTAAAGAAGATATTCTGTTATGTTTTGGTGGGGAACTAAACATCATTTAAAATTCCTTATTTCTGTTGAGAACTAATGGCTATGGAAGAACAAAGCATATGTAGTAACAGTACACAAAATGAAATCAATTAGTACCTACCTACACAATTACACATATCAAGATACACAATAGTCTACCTCAGTAAAATTAAAATGTGATTTAAAGCTAGTTTTAAAACTGAATGCATTAGTTTAAAATGTATTTGTCTCACATACACACAGAAAAATCTAAGAACACTATTTTGTGAAGCAAATTCATGATATAGCCTAAGCTTTTTCTTTTAATTGAGAAGAGCAAATTGCTTTTTGCATAAAGACTTCTTGCTTGCACATAACTTTTATGTGAAGACTTACTACAGCCACCCCAGCTCTAATTAAAGGAGGACAACTAAGGCAGCTATAGATTAGGGAAACATCATTTTTTTGTACTGCAGCTCTGGGAGAGCCGAGACTCTCAGGTCAATAACGTTCCCGCCACCACGTCCTACCCTGCACCACTCCATCACTCCCAGGGTCTCCAGCACTCCTGTAACAGGCTGGCAAACGCAGGCACAGCTGACAAATCATTTGTATTAGTGGCTCTCTGGCCACAGTTAAATGCTAGAGGAGAATCAAATCCTATTAGTTTCAGCTGAGCAGCTACAGCACAGAATTTAATACGTCCTAATTCTTTCTTCCAAGCAAAAGTGGTAGAAAAGGTTTAGAAGTTTCTTTTTAACAGTGCATTTTAAAGGCATCTCTCTGATATTCCATACTGGTTACATGAAACTCAGACGTGGACAGCAACTCTTCTTGCTGAAATAGCAAAGCCACTCTGTCCTGCTTTGTGGATGGGCTTTGCAAGGGAGCTCCTTCGCTCTTCAGACTGGTATTCTGGTTGTCCAGGCTTCCTAAACAAACCTCCTGGCTTCCAATTTCAGTCAGTGTATGAGAGGAAATAACTTGCCAACATTTTACCCCAAATACATCTGCCTCACTCCTAATCATTCACCCAGCACCTCTCAGTACATAGCACCTCTCAGTGCTGCATATCCTCTCTACAGCTGTAAGGGAAGACAAAAGCCAAAACTGAGCCTAGAACCAGATCTTCCCCTCACTGCTCGGATGCAGCTTCAGTGGGCACCAGTGCAAACCAGCAGCTACTACACAGTTTCAGCTAGAAAACTGATTCTCAGCAGGCTTGCTGAAGGAAACCAAAGCAAGAGAGCAACAGGCTGGCTGAAGAGAACGGGCTTGCACTCTTAAGTTCAGTTTTGCAAACTCAAAAAACTCCCAGTGCCTCCAAAACAGAGATGCAGAGATGCATGCTCAGCGCCTCTCCTACAAACACAAAGTCTCTCTTCTTCCCAGACCCCTTTACAAATTGTTTCAGCAAACCAGGGACCTTATCAGCTCTGTCCATGTTCACTGTCCTCTTGGTGATAGAAGTGTAAGCTCTCAAACAGGGAGAGCAAGGAGCTGCAACTCCAGGCTTCAAAGCTGAGGCTTGCAACTGCAGAGCGAGGTACAGCTGCTCCCAGAGCTCCAGCCTGGTCTGCAAGACTTCGGGATCTCCAAAGGCCAGGCAAGGCGGAGCTCTGGGATAATGCCAGTTTGGAAGCTGCAGCTAAACAGCTATTTCCCATTGAAGGTTAAAAATAACCAAAGGAAATGAGGCTATGGTTCATAAAACCATATGCTGCCCTTTCTAGTGACATCTCGCAGTAACAGATGGTTCTTGCACTGACCTACTCGCAATGCATTCACCAACACTTTCTAAAAGGTCGCACACATCTGCGCACACATCTGTATGACACTGAGAGGGCAAGATGCAGGAGACTGCTTCCCGTTTTTCCTCAGTTGAAATACTAACTCTACTCATAAGAGCTAAGAAATCCCTCCTTATGATGCGTGTAGGAGGGAAAAGCAAAGGCAAAAAAAGGCCTCCTAACCAACAAGCACAATAGCTCAGTCAAAATCTCTGTGTTGTTCAGCCTCTTGAGGCTTAAGAAAAGGGCAAAAAACAGCAACCACCACCACTGGCACCCACAGTGCAAAAAAGCAGCTCTTTAGAAAGGAGTTACATTCCTTAATAAATGCATTCTTTAGCATTGTGCAAGATCACTGCTTCTTTATATCCTGTGCTTATTTCATCATTCATTCTCTTCAGAAATTAGATATTGATGAGAACCTGGATCACAAAGGTGTTTAAACGTCTATGTAAGATACTGGTGAATGAAGAGAATAAAGAGAGATATAAACACTCTTCAAAGCAAGCACAGTTAGCATCTAATGCATCTTTAAAAGAGTGGAAGCATCATCACATTTCCATTATTTTAATATGGGCAAAATGAAAGATAACAGCACAGCGATATTATCCTGTCAAATAACCATGGTGATACTAGATGGAGGCAAAAGCTATTTTTTATATTTTATTATTAAAACACTGCAGGAATAAATCTAAAGAGGGTAGGGAGGGAACTTAGTTTTTTTCTGATGAATCCAGCATGTGGAAATTGGCTCACAGGTACAGGGTTAAGATGCTACAAATTTTATCGCAACCTCTCTCCCATAGGGTTTAGGGATCAGAATGACTCCTGAGTGTTGGCTGCAGAAAGCTCCTGGAACTCGACCGCAGCAGCGATGAGCCAGACGATGCAGTCAAAGACACGGGTCTCAGAGGGCTCTGTGATGTTCAGACAAGTGTTGCCTCCAACCAAATCCTTGGTAAGGCGGCAGATTTGAAGGGGAGAGAGCTGCCTTCTAAGCTAATGCTTCCAGCAACACAGGGCTTCTCTTTTTCAGCTAAGCCAGACTAGCAGACGGCTGCCGCAGAAGGGAGCAACCCTGTTCCCCCCTTCCCTTGAACTGGACTGGCCCAACTCGGCAGTGAGCCTATTCAGGGCTGTCAGTCAGCTAAATTACATGCACAGTGTTTTTTTAACCAATTTAGGTTTATCCTGTGAAAGCATGCAGTCAAGGAGAAGGTAGGAGAGAGGAGACACCATCCCTTGCAGCAGTGGTCACCAACTAGGTTTACTGATACATAAATCTTTGCAGCAGAATTCCTCAATAGACTGAGCTGGATTCAGGGGAATTTGGGGTTAAAAATAGTTAACAACCAGGTCAATGGATTTTCATCTCAAAGAATCATGATATGTCATTGGAACATAATAACAATAAAAGCCACACATAAACTACTGAAATGCATTATAAATCTTACGTTCAGCCCTCTTACTGAATCTCACACTCCTAACTCGAATACTTTCCAAAAGTTTGTGCTGTAGGATCAGCCCAACCTCAAGATTTTGAGACTTCTTGCATACATTCTAAAAACAATTTTAAGAATATCCCAAAATTCTGTTCATGGACAGTACCTTAACTTCAAGTCACAAACAAACTTTGTCACAGCTCAGACAAACTGATGTCAGAAAGTCAGAAAACAACACGTTGTCACCAACAGGATGTGGAGGCAGGTGATCCTTTCCCTCTGCTCAGTCCTGGTAAGGCCACACGTGGAGTGTTACATCCAGTTCTGGGCTCCCCAATACCAGAGGGACATGGAGCTCCTCACAAAGCTCCGGGGAGCATCCAGCACAGGGCTACAATGATGATTAGGGGACTGGAGCAAGAGGAAAGGCTTAGAGAGCCGTGAGTCTTCAGCCTGGAGAAGAGAAGGCTGAGGGGGATCTTATCAAGGTGCTTAAATACCTAATTTGGGGGGCGTAAAGAAGCTGGGGCCAAACTCTCTTCAGTGGTACCCCGCAAAAAGACAAGAGGCAATGAGGCTTCTTGAAACACAAGAAGCTCCATCTGAAAATATGGAAAAAAAACTTCTTTACTCTGAGCATGACTGAGCACTGGAATGAGTTGCCTGGAGAGGCTGTGAAGGCTCCATCCTTGAAGATATTCAACAAAACAGGATATTCAAAACACAGGGTCCTTTGAGGACCTGCTTTAGGAGGGGGGGAGGAAGGGGTGGATTAGATGATTTTTAACAAACCTCAATCCAGTTTATTACTGCAACCACACCCCTATGAAACCACAGCCCGTGAAAGGGACCATTTATAGCACTAGTTTTATTGTCATTTATAGTACTAGTTTTATGGTAGCAACACATGCAAGGCACAGGCCCTTGAACAGGAGAGGGAAAGTGAAGTAAGAGAATTTTTAGTAGCAATATGTAACTCTGACAAAATTTCCATAAGCTAATGTTTTTTTTTCCGGATGTTCCTGATATCATGCAATTGCTAAACTGCAGTTTGAAATTTCATATTCCTTGCAGTAATATACCTTTTTAACAAAATGGACTGAGGAAATGTGTCTTACCATACAAGTGTCCAGATCCTCCAAACGTTCTATCTCTGTCAACTCCTCAACTGTGATAATAGAGCGTTTAGTAGGTTTTTCTTCAGCAAACTCAATTTCCAGTGATTCCTGCTGTGGAAGTGGTTTGCCACGTCTGGTCAAATGGTCAGCCTGGTAGCAGGGATAAAGAAGGGAATATATCAATCAGACCTTAAACAAAAAACAAAACAAAATAAAACCAAAACCCAAACACAATTCAAACAAAAAAGGACAAAACTAAAACAAGTTTGAAGAGTTCAAGTGACCATAGATCCTACAAAAGCATAGCTCAGTTGAGTATGTCAATATTCGAAAAGGAAGGGAAAAGGTCTAGTGAGAAAAAAAAAAAAAGGCAAAAAAACCCCAGATCTTGTTTAAAAAAAAAAAAGTTTATTTCTTAAAATTGCCTCAAACATCAATGCAACATACCTAGATATTTGTAGGTGACTAAAATAGCAGTACATGACTCTCCCAACTGAAGGAGCTATCACAGCACAGGATCAATGTATATAATCTTTAGTTTATTATGAACTGTCAATTCTTAAATTGCAGCTATCAATTAAAGATTAACACAGACACATTCTACTGAAGTTCTTCCAATAATTTTTTTGATATTTATATTCTTTGACATTTTCATCACTGGTACTATCTGAAATAAACCCTAGCTAATAAAAATATGGCAGAATATTAAACTGTTAAAATTACACTGCTACGAGACAAAATGGATCGAAAGAAAATCAACTCAAATCAAGCAGACAGGCAAATCATTCCCTACAAACAAAGAGCCCTGGCAACCAGCTATGGACACAACCCTGAAGAACAGTGACCAACAAGCATCTTGGAAGCTGCTACTGGAAGTGATAAGCATCCAGTCTGAAAACGGGCTTCCAATGCAACTTTTTGACAAATGATAGGAGCTTATTTCTCTGTCTGGGCAAAAAAGGAAGATAAAGGCTAGTCAAGAGAGAGGCAATATCACTCTTACAGGTAGTGCTGGTTAAAACCCAAGCTGTCTCTGAGGTCTGTATTTTAGGAAAGGCTACAGAAAGTGCAGATGATTGCCATTAAAATGATCTGAAGACACTGACTCACGGTGCAAGAATCAGCGTCTGTCCAAGCTGTGCAGTACCATAGCACTCAGACAGGGCAGTGCTCCCGCCAGCTGAGCCTGGCCCAGCTGGAGCTAATTAGCAGGGCCAGGCACACAGCAGGCTGCTGTGCGAGGCTGCTCCCCACCTCCTGACACCAGAGGCTGCATCTCTGCACAATGTTGCTCGGTCTCACACAGACACACACCCGTAAATAACTCGAGCCTACACATCTCTGAAAACAAAACTAGTGTACACAAAATACGAGAGAGGGATGGGATTTATGCATATGAGAACTGTCAAGCAGAGGAAAGCAGGGGAACAGACGGCACCCCAATCGTGCAGAGAAAAGCAGCTGGAAAACTCATCACTGGAAACTCGAGCAGCGAAATTCCACACCAAAACAAGGAGCAATTTCACCAGTAAGAGTGACCACCTACTGGCTTTGGTGAGAAAAGTACTAGATGCTTCTTATGGGTTCCTACTACCTAGAAAATAAATATATTTTTTTTTTCTGTGGATACACAGATATGTATTTCTTTAACTCTCTCCTAAAACTTGGTATCTCCATTTCAAAGGCAGCTTCATCATGTATTTATTTAGAAAAAAGGTCTCTGAGGCACATCTCAACAGACTCTTTGTAAAGCATATTTCACCTCTGATTACACAACCAGCCCCTACTGTCTCACCAGGACAAATAACTAATGACTCTGTTCTTAACTAATCACTCAGTCTTGCATTGCAATGGTATTTTTAGTTTTAGATCTGATAATGATGCAAAAGATAGTAAAGCAAATGGGTAATGCAGCCTTTTCTGAGATTGCTTCTTCCTTAAATCAAAAGAGCAATAGTCCCATAAACATATTTGCCAAAGAAAATGGGACCTATTTCAGAACGGACCTGTGCTGAAGAAGAACTGAAAGTCATGAACGTAACAGAATTGTTAAGATATCTGGCATATTCAGACATTCAACCATGCAAATACTCACCAATTTGTGATGGCAGTGGGAAAGTGCATCCAGGATTTCATCTACAACTCGGTCGGACAGAAAAGAGGCCACTGTCAGCTTTACTTCACTGTGTGATGGTTAAAAATGAGAACAGAGAAGTTTTTAATTCACACAGAAGAATTTTGTCTTCAGTAGAAGCTCAACAGTGCATTGATCATACAAAATGAAGTCACTTCATTTGAAATAAAACACTAGAGGGTGTGAGGATACCAGACTGCAGGTTTCAGAAATAAACTCTTGAATCATACAATAAACATAACAGTTTCCTTCTGTACCATTTTTAACCTGCTAACATTTTTTTAACAGCTGAAATGAAAACATCTGGGTAAGGAGTGTGCTGAGCAAGAACCACATGTGAAGCTCGGAAAGGAATACTCTCCTACTGAAGATGGAGAAACACACATCTCAACGGACAGGACTAGGGTTATCTTGCCTGTTTAACTACAATTTACTCATTTCCTCAAGTACTTTTAGTATCCATCTGTCAACTGAAAGTCAACTGTGTAACGTTTGTTAGCGAGAATTTGCCAGCACGGCTTTCTGGTTGTATCTCCTTTCCTCCTTCTGCTCTAGGTAACCAGCTCTCTGCCTTACGAACTTGCTGTGAAGTCACTGCTATTACTCAGAGATAGGTGGAACACCAATATCCTGGTAGTCTTAATGGACATTTCAGTGGTTACTCATCTTCAAGGGAATGTGTACCATGAATTATTCCTTTAGGTCCCCTCCCTGGTGGCAGTACAAAATGCCCAAGCTGGCGCGGAGAGCTGATCTATAGCTGACAAGGATGTAAGCCTGAGCTGCAACCTAAAGCTCCTTTTCTTCTGCCTCCTTGGTTTCAAGACCAGCTGCCTCATCTGACACTCACCAGCAAGTATTATAGCTTCACCTGAAGTTTCTATGCACAGATAAAATTGGGTTGGTAGAAGAAAACAACTTCTATCCTGGGCTAGCACTTCTGCTGCAGGAAGCTTGTGGGGGAAAACAAGGCAAGAAACTACCTGGAGGGGCAACGAAGCACACAGGGAAGGAGGCAGAGTGGTGAGCAAGCCTACTGAGAAGAGGAGGAGACCAAAGGAGGAATTTCCCTCCATGGCTTTCATGCTAGTTTTAAATAATGTAAAGCAAGAAGAGTTAAGTTACAGTGAGGCACCTCAGCCCATTTAGCTGAAGCTTGTATAGGCAGGAAGAGAGGAAAGGGAGGAAGGGGTGAAAATGCATGAAGAACTACTATTTTGGTCTTCACACTAGGATCAAAGTGAAAAAACTCACCCTCTGAACCATTTTAAACACTCTAAATGCATAGCTAAAGTCTTTTACACCTTTTCCTGCCAATTTTGCTGCACTCTGCAAAACAGAATTCTAAGTCTTACTGTTTTTAAAAATAAACATCGCTTCCTCTTTTCCTGCAAAGACATTAGCATCACAATGCAAGATGACATGCTTTTCCATCAAGTAGAGAGGGATCCCTAGCCAACAGCAACTGCAAAATTCTAACTAGAGATCAATTGTGTTTTATGCCATAAAATTTATCATTTAATATGCAAATAAAGTGCAACAAAAAGTCAGTAAAAAAGAAAAAAATATATTTTTAAAGAGGAAATTGAAGTGGTTTGGGGTGGCCGACCATGCCTCCTCTTTTTCTTTCAACATCCACACTTGGTGGGGTGAACTGTGAGAGGGGAGAGATTCCTGTGGTATTTTTTGTTGGGTTTATTTTATTTTCAAGTTTGTTATCTGCTGATCACAATTCCCACATAAACAAAAACCTTAAAGTGATTGCTGCAACCGCAGGGCAACACTAAACACAACAATAGAATGTTAACATTCAAAGCACAAATTCCTTCTATTACAATAATTCAGGGTAATCTGGTAACATCAATATATAAGAAGAACTGTATCAACTTATGAAAAAATGTTATTTGTGCTCATAAGCTGGCTCTTACTAAGGAAAAGAAAAGACATATTACATGCATAGCAAATGGCCAAGTCAATATCCTTGCAGATTCTGAATACTTGAATGTGCTGAAATAAGCTCACTGGGCACACAGGATGGCAGATTTCTGCTCTTTGAATGCCTTCATGTGGCTCCCTGTGAGCCACAAAAGCACTTCCAAAAATCTTCTACTGCAAAGAGAAACATGCACACACCCCAAACCCAGTGCTCTCTAAACTCTACAGTCAATTTTGTTAAAACGGATTTTTCAAGTACCTAATTTTATTGAGGATATCAATTCCAGATTGCTCCAAAAGGACATTTTTCACAAAAGTGCGTGGGATGGAAATCTTCTCAGTGCTGGCCTCAATCAGGTCTTCACGGATGTGAGCTTTCTTCATCACGTTTGGGCAAAGGTTCTCAGCTGCATCCACCATAGACTCGAGTAGTGTCTGCAGCAAAGCGAGCAAAAATTAACATCAAGTAAAGAGATTCACAGAGATCATAACATTATTCATTCGCATAGCATGCTATTTTCATTCTTGTGATTTCTGCAATGCTTCTTCCCAATTTCCAGTCCATTTTGCAATGCAAATGTAATATAAAAAGGTTTTTTACAACATAAAGCTAAGGAGAACCAACATACTTGTTTTGAAACTACCCACAACTGTACTCAATAGCCTTTTCAAATAGGAAATATTTATGGGCTCCTGGGTTCAACTATCAGAATAATAAATCAGGCCCTCTAGCACACCCAACGCTACAGCTACATGCTAGAGAAGGGGAGGTTGCTTGGCTATATGAGTCTTCACTCTGAATTATGCCTTGAACTTGCAATTTTCTTCAGTGCTGAAGACTCTTTATTAACAGCATCAGTACATGAACAAAGGAGAATCAGGAAAACTTCCCATGGGGTATGGGGTTGGAATGTATTTCATCCTGGAAGTAGCTATAGATACGATTTGCAGGTTGTATGCAAGCTTTTCCTATATGAATCTTATTTACATGCAGGAAGACAGTATGTAGGTACAGGACATTTTTTTTAAACGATTCATCAAAAAATCCATATCAAAACAGGAAAAAAAAAAGGAAAAAGAGCACGCACACTCTAGAAACAGGACCATGTAACACCTCAGCCCTCCCAACACTTTTCCTTTTGTCTTGAAATACGGTCTCTCCTGCTAAAGAAATTGATTTCTTCTCTGTTACAGAAGACTTTCATGCACTTCTCAAAGGTACATAGTTATCCTAGGAAGTCCTTTCATTTTCCCTTTCGTTTGTAGTAAAAATATCTCATATCTTTTCTGATCAGAGCGGAAAGTGCTCCTTGTTCAAATTCTCCCCTATATCCCCCTTGCTCAGTCTCCAGACCAGTAGCTCAGCAAACCTACTCCAGGTATCTCCAGAAGGCCAATCATTCATCAATTAACTTCCCATCCAGTAACTCTCAGCAGAGACAGCAAGAGATTAAGGCTCAGAAGCCACGGATTTGTGAGCAAACTCTCTGCATCCATTCCTGGTCAAGAAATGCTACTAGAGAAGATCCACGAGGAGACTTGTATCTGCTGGCAGATGGTCCCTGCCTGCTCTGGAGCCACTGAACTGTCATGTCCCAATGCCTACGGAGTCACCTCACACTCCAGTGCCTCAAAGCAGCCGAGAAAATAAAGTCACTGTCCTTGGTTCCTGCTTCAGTACTTGTTAAAACCCATTTGCCTCAACTTTCAATACTCTAAATAAGTCTAGCTCAGCTTGCATGCTGTACTAAGCAAACCTAGGTCTAGTCTTGATGCGTCAGAGTTGTATCAAAATAATGAATCCCACCTCTTGAAAACTCTATTTACTTTTTGTTTTCAATCTCATTTCACACATAAGTGACCTCGGGCTGAACTCCATCTTGGCACAGCTTCTCTTTTTGTGTAAATACAACATCACAGGGAATTTTCAGATGTAATTACTGACCAAGAAATGAAAAGAACATTACTGCAAAGTAATTCTAATGACTGAAAGAAATACCTTTCAATCCACAGCTTTTCACTGACAAGATTTTTAGGGGCAGATTCACAAGGACAGAACAGCAGCATAAAGTAGCCAAACTGTACTCATGAGTCTGGTCTTCACATTTGCTCTATAGATACAAAGGGCTACTAGGACAACTGCTATTTTAAGGAACACAGAGCTTTCTGGGGTGTTCTCAGTCTCTCTGCACTTTTAGGTCTTACCTTGGGTCCCCAAGCAAATTCTGGTGCCACAAAACTAACGAAGAACCATTTAAGTCCTTGTGGTCATGGACGATCAAGATCTTAATAACATTTGCTATATTTAATTACAATTGCAGCCTAAGTGTGAGTCTGTGAAGGGATGTTGTGGAAGACAGTTGGCAGGAGGAAGAAAGACTGTCAGAGTAAAGTTCCTATCTGGTAATTTTGGAATCTATTTTCAAATTTACTCAAATAAACATCCCAACAAAGTGTCACTCAGAATTTTAATAGAGTTTGCAAACCGTACTTTCAATTTTACCTACACAACTAACCAGAAATCATTCAGTGGCAGGTTTAAACCGTTGATTCCACCAGATGGTATCAAACCCACAGAAACCTTTCCCTGTCATGAATCTTTTCAATGGATAGAGGAAACTTGCAGCCAAGAACATTTCAATCACAGGGACTCGAGGGTCTATCAGCAGAGGTACAGAAAGAAGGGAATAAAGTCCTGTCTACTGTTAAGTACTCAACCTTAAAAAGATAAGATGAGTAAAAGTGACTGGAGGATGGCAATATCTGAAGAAACAGTGGAGCAAGTGATGGAGCTAACAACTCCTCTGCCTTAGGTAGGAATTCAGGAGGAATAATTCATGCCCTCCTATCCTTAAAAACAACCTGCTCTTGCCTAAACACAATTTGTCTTGCCTACAATTCTCCCTTGGACATTTGTTGATTGAATGAAGTATCTCTGGGTTCTATCTATCAACAGTGACATCAGCAGGAGAAGAGCCTTGTTCTAATTTATTTTTGGGCCAACTCAACTTACTCCAAGCTGTTCCTTTTCTTTTCCTTATTCCACATCATCCATCCCTTCTTCTTCATTCTTTGAGAGAAAAACAAATCCCAAACACTCCAACACCCAGTTTGCCTAAAGAGGCATTGACTCTGCCTAACTTCCAAAGGCTGCTTTCTACAACCAGGCTCTGGTTGTTACAGAAGGTAAAAATCAAAACTTCACTGATGAGGCAAATATGATGGTCCTACTACACCATCCTATTACAAAGAGAACTGTACTTATGCAAGCTCCTTTATCTATTGCCACAAATAATAAACTCCATCAGATTTTGAAGTCTTAAGTAACATAAGTTGCTTAAACAACTGGCCTTAAACATGAGAAAAAGAAAAATAAAAAACGGACTCATCCTTGTTCAATGTCTTCTCCTCCCTCCATGCAAAGTACAGCACCACAGAGTTCAAAGAAAAAGCTTTCAGCCTGGAGTATAAAATAAGAACCAGCGTGCATGTGCACATACAGAGCATCATGACCTTAAATATGGGGAATAACCCCAGGCACCAGTACAGATTAGGGGTCGACCTGCTGCAAAGCACCTCCACGGAAAGGGACCTGGGAATCCTGATTGACACTAAGTTAACCATGAGTGAGCAGTGTGCCCTCGTGGCCAAGAAGGCCAATGGGATTCTGGCTGCATCAGGAGGAGTGTTGCCAGCAGGTCAAGGGAGGTGATTCTGCCCCTCTACTCAGCTCTGGTGAGGCCGCACCTGGAGTATTGTGTTCAGTTCTGGGCACCCCAGTATAGGAAGGACGTGGAGCTTCTGGAGAGGGTCCAGAGAAGGGCAACCAGGATGATTAAGGGAATGGAACATCTCTTGTATGAAAAGAGGCTGAGTGAGCTGGGCCTGTTTTCTCTGGAGAAGAGATGGCTCAGAGGGGATATGATTAATATGTATAAGTTCAGGAAGGGAGAATGCAGGGAGGAAGGGGACAAGCTGTTTTCACTGGTGGCCAGCGATAGGACGAGGGGTAATGGCCACAAGCTGAAGCATAAGAAGTTCCATCTCCAGGTGAGGAGCAACTTCTTTACTGTGAGGGTGACAGAGCAGTGGAACAGGCTGCCCAGGGAGGTTGTGGAGTCTCCTTCTCTGGAGGTCTTCAAAACCCACCTGGATGCCGCCCTGTGCCACATGCTGTAGGTGTGCCTGCTTGAGCAGGAAGGTTGGACTAGATGATCTGTAGAGGTCCCTTCCAACCTTAAATATTCTGTGAATCTGTGAATCTTGTTAGGAACTTAAATTTTAATGCACACAAATCCTAAAAGTAACTATAGAAGTTCAGAACTGATGGGCCCTTTTTAAAAAGATAAAAAGAGATCCATTAACACAATCTCACACCATGAACTGTAACATTCCACATGCAGCAAAATCCTTTTATTTTCCATTTACAAAACTCTCCAAAATCCACAAGACTTATTTAAATACATAAGCCTTACACAAAGGGCAAATCTGGTTACAACTGTCCCAATTACAGCTCCGCTGGGAAGAATCTGTAGACTGCTACATCTGCAACCTTGTATTTACAGCACAGGTATTAAAAAAGGGAAAAAGAATCTTCATCTTATTACATATAATGGGGGAAGGGAGAAAATACTAAAAATTATGTGCCATTTTCCTCCTCATTAACTTTTTAATTCAGAAGAAGCAATTAGTAATGCACTATTCTTCTTTCTCATTACTTTCCCACTGATTAAAGCATTTTCATTTTGTTTCAACTGAATGGTCCAGTTGGTAGGTTCAGAGTCTTTGATAGGTTTAAATATGGCAAAACACAGGCAGGTTGCTTACTCCTAAACTGAAGATGTTCCCAGCGAATAATTGCCTCAGAGCCATATTCTTAAATTCCATGAGCTACAGATCATAGAAGTTGCTAAAACTTCCCTAGCTTACGTGAATTACTAAGGGCCCATGCAACAGTTAGGTAGTCTTCCATCGCAGAAGAATCCCAAAAGAGATGCATGATTTCTTTTTTTAGTCACAGGGTCTCTTAATTTTGCTATGGAAAATCCATTTGATACAAACAATGCCTCTTTTGCCTGTTGCAAATACCGTTGTAACTTCTTCACTGCAGCTTGGCAACTCTCTATATATTAAGGCACAAAGATCTAAGAAAGTAATAACAAAAGGACAACTTCTGTACAATGTTTTCTTTTTTCACAGTATGTTTCTGCACAGCATATTTGCATTTTCAAGAGCAACAGAAGATCACAGATATTAGTAATTTCTGGTAAAACATACCTTATATGGTCCACATACCTTAAGCTGCTCATCAACAACTCTGGTGACTTCTCCAGCCATGGACTCAAGCGTCATTTGGATTGGATTGGAAAGTGAACCATTTGCTCCCGCCCAAGAAGCTCCACCAAGGTGGTAGAGATTTGGTAAGAGCTGTAAGATAGAAAAAATATCTCACCAAATGTGAAAAAATCTAGGCAAATAGGAAGAAATACCTCTGCTACATCAAAGTCCGGTTAATTAAGAAATATTTTGCCATTTTAAATACTACCTTGAGTTGACTGGCTTGAAAAAAAAAATCTGCAAAATCTCAAAGCCTCTTTTGTGACTTATTGCTATTATAAATCCCCCAAAGGAGAAAGCCACAAGCACAAACTGAACTGTGACCAGCATTACCAGTCTCCAAAGCTTACCGTTTTGGAGTTCTTCGCATCCCTCATAAGCCTTTCTGCAGATTTGACATCTTCCTGCACAACATCCACGCCACAGTTTCTTAAAGAGTTGAGATGATCTTGCACTTTAACACATATTCTGTCAATCATCTACTTCAACAAGAGAAAAACAGAAGATAAAATATCAGTCCAGTTAGCAAATCAAAAGCATCATGATGAGATTTGCAATGAGGATTTAACAGGCTGGAAATACATTATCATAGCTTGCAGTTATATAAATGCTACTGAAAGAAAGCATTATATCTCATAAATACACACACCTAAGCGTTAGGAAAATGAAATGAATTAAAAAAAAAAAAGAAAGAAAGAAAAAAAAGAGTCCTTTGATGTTTTTCTCCCACTGTTATCTGTATGATAGCCAGTGAGAAATAACAAGTTATCCACTTTAGGTTTAGTCTGCTTTCTGGAGACAATTTAATCCTGAAAACTTTCTTAATAGACCTAAATCTTGGCTTGGAGGTTCCTGAATTGTCAAGGACTTTGGACAAGCAGTGGAAAGCATCATTCATTTCAATCCAGTCAAACATCCAGAGATTCCTCTCGTCTGAGCAAAATTCTACTGTGCTGGCTTCGTGGATGCGTTATACCAAGCAAATACTTCCAGTTGCAAGGAATAATAGTTATAGTTGCAAACTATAATTGCCAAAGCAGAAATTTGCACCCCATCTTTCATGGCGTAGTTAACCTCACTTGCATCTGTGGTACATATATTTCATTCAACAAACTTCAAATACAGGGCAGGTAGCATGTCTGTACTCTTACAAGCTGGACCACAAGTTGGCCATACAGTCCATTTTGATTAAGAGATATTGAACAACTATAGTATTTAAAATCCTTTATTGTCCTGTCTAATATTCATTTGAAACAAGTATTTGACGTTTTGAAATAAAAAACAAGTGCATGTGTCACCATCGTCACAGAACCCTGAGTTCTTGCATCTCAAATAGTTAGCCATGAGAACTGAAATAATTTCACAGCATGCTGCTTTTCTGCTCCACATGACTCTTCCTCTTCAAAGGATTTTGGCTTTTTTTTGTATAAATGCAAACAACTAATAAATTATTAGACAGTGGGAAAGTCTCATTGGGACATCTGGACTGAAAAAATACACTCTGGGAATAATAATGCAATTCCACTGTGCTAGCTAGTATATCTTTTCCATTTCTCTTTTAAAACTGTTTTTAAAATTCATCTGTATTGCACAGAATTTAATATAGAAATGGGTAGGTTTGCTATTTTAAAAACAACCATAAATTACATTTACTGAAACCTGATGTGCATGTGATTGTTAGGGAAAAATATAACTAAAAATCACCAAGCTGTGGAAGACCTAAATTTAATTCAAATGGAGATGATCAGCACAGGAAAATAGGTAGCATTGGAACAGATGGGTGACTTCATAAAGTCAAGTGATGCTGCTACTGCAGCTGTGCTGCAGTTTTTTAATATCAGTACCTCTCCATGTACCCTCTTCTCTGCTGAATAGTTTGAAAGTATTTTCAGGTCTGAGTGATGAAACACTATCCCATTAACTTTTAATAATGGACGCAGAGAAACGCTTCTGTGAATTAAGATACACACACAAAAATATATTAAGAGGACACAGAATTTTTACTAACTCAGCTGAAGAGAAAACAAGTGCTTCTCTCCCAATTGCTGTAATTTTCCATTTGTGTGGAAATATAACAAAGGTGGAAGCAAATTTAAAGCAAATACTATGCTAAGTTTTTCTTCTCGTCACTCTGCTTCCATGGTGTACTGGAGCTGAAAACTGCCATGAAGGCTGCTGGGAAGAGATGGACCAGAGTAAAGACAAGGCTGATCTACCACAGAAAACTCCTGGATACCTCCCAAGGCACCATGTGACATTCCAGCAAAGCCAGCTGATGATCTTGTCTGCAGGGAAAACAGAAAAACTTCCCAGATTCAAGCAGCCTTTTGGGCTACATGGCACAAGGAGTTTTTTTGAGCTGTCCAGAACCTAAGTGGCACAAAGGAGCATTCCTTTTCTCCTTCCCTCTGAGTGAAATTCCTATACATGAAATTCTGGAGGTATAAGACAGAGGATGACATGCCCTATAAGGCTACAGGGCTGGTGATATCTAAGCGTGTGCTCATATGATATTTCAAGGATATGTAAAGATGCTGGAACTGGTGCAGAGACCAGAGCTAGCACAGTCGTCTGATGATGCTCATCACACTGATGAGAACCTGCTCTCAACTCAGACTCCTGAGCACTAAGAAGTAAAAGAGCTCCCTGTTTCTACAACAGTTACACGTGACAGCTCAAGTCTTTTCTGCACAGTACTAGACCTGCACACACAGATGTGCCTTTTCAAGGAAAAAAAACCAACCAAACAAACAAAACCCGCCCAAAAACCCAGTGATAATAACTACTTCTTCAGAAAACCAAGCATCACCAACAAGACAAATTCTGCTATAAGCTGCTCTGCTGCAACTGGAAGAAAAATTTCTCCTAAGTCAGATTTTAAAAAATAAGAACTACCCACATGGAACACGGTCCTCACCTGCTGAGTGGTGCTGGTGACGATGCCTTGCTGCAGCCGGTACGCCTGCTCCTGCAGGTACTTTCTGGTCTCATGGTTACGAAGCAAGTAGTTTTCTATCTAATAAAAAAATATAAATATTATTTGGAAACTGATTTGTATCTCTACATTATCACTTGCTTTCAATATTGCCACTCTGTCAAAAACAGAGGCTGAGAGAATTAACTGCCTAAGTATACTTTTGCTTGTTACCTGCAAACCTTATTCTACGTGGCTCGGTGCTTGACAAACCCTGGTGAGTGTTACTCGTGCACTGCCTAGAGAAACACACTGCAGCACTTGTGCTTTCGCCAGTGCTTTCCGATTTAGTTTTCTCTTTTGAACAATTCAGGAAGTTATGTTGACAAACGAGTAGATCCATGTTTGAGAATTACCAAAAGGGAATCTCTTTTTAAAGTGTTGCTGCAGGGCCTATCATGTGGAGACATGAGGAATCACCAGCAGCTGTATTCATTTCGTTCGGATTCCCTCAGCTCATGGTAAAGAAACGGACTTACCTGGCAGTATGGGCCTGAGAGGAGTAAAATTTCCCAAAGGCCTAGCAAGGCACTTCAGTTCACAAGTCATTATGGATAAACAATCTGTGAAGGCCGTACAGGGACAAGCAATTCCCACACACAGCCCACCACTACTGTCACCAGCCATCACCACCTATTACCTGCCAGCTCAGTGGCACATAGCCTATCCCATCACTCGGTTCTGTCAAACCAAGTGAAGTCAAAAAACCCCACTGGTAAATTTAAGGTCCATCCATGGATACAGCTGTGGTCTGAAGGAAAGAGAAAAGACAGGGGCAGCAGCCAGCAGGTTGTGAGACAGAGACTGATAGGGTCTGGCAGTAACCTCTTGATCAGAAGCATCAGTTAGAGCCTCACATTCAACTTTCAATAGTAGTGCAGGGTTGTCCAGTTGGTCCAGAGTGAAAGTGAAGTGCTGGGGAGAGACTGCAGCTGGGGGGCTTAGCCAGGAGGCCCATCTGCTGCTGCAGCAAGGCCAGCAGCACTCTGGCTGTCGCCAGACTGTGGTGGGCTGAAGCTTACGGGCTCTTCTGGCCCTCCCAGTCAGCTCTGGTGACCCTGCACCACGCTCCCCACCCCAATATTAGCACGGGCAGGTGTTTGTGTGTGTGCAATTAGCTGTACAACTCCAGAGACTTCCACCGTTTGCAGGGGGCACAATATGTGACTACTTTATGTTGGGTAAAGAAACCCTGAACAATACAAGCTAAAACAAATACAGGGTCAAACACATTCCTTAACAACCTTTAAATGAATAAAAACTGCTCTTTGTAAATAATGGTTCACAATATTTTTTTCAGAGATGCGTTTAAAACTACAGAAATCAATCTACCTACAGTTGTATTAAACAAAATGAAAGTAATAACCCCCATGATCCATATTTTTTTTTCAAATCAGAATTTAGATAATTTTCTTGCATCAAAGAAACAGGAGCTAACTACCACTGTTTTTCCTCTTGAGAATCATTTGCTGAAAATTTCTTTGCTAATAAGCCCCACAGACATTTGCTTTTTAATCACAGCTATCTACAAGAGCTACTTAAGGTTTCTATGCCCCTACTCTGACTGAAGGAAAGCTATTCATTAAAAGTTGTGAGCTGTAGCTTTTCTGATTGACTAGGGAGATTAATTTGGAGCTTGCATGGCCTACTATATTAAAACTCAGGTTTTAATTTTTCTATAACCTAAGTGGAACAGCTACAGATACTGTCAACACCACTTTGATCCAAAAGAACATGTTGGTACAGTAGTTTATTTATGGCAACACAGTGTGTGAATTTTGTATAAAACACAAGCAGCAAGTGTTTTTATTGTCTTCCAAATTAAAAATCATTCTTTTTGTCTCGTACAGCACCGCCTGTGCTCTCCATGCTACAAGCAGAAAAATGCATGCCAATAATCCTGTGCACGTGGGAACACACACAAGCCCATGTGCACAAGCATGCCAGTTTGTAACCCTCACTTCCATACTTGGACATAAAAAAAATACATGGTCTAGCTTGTACTAGTTTAGTTATGTCTTTTTTCATACCAAGCCATTGCATTCTATCACCCTTCACCGCAAGCACTCTTTGGAATAAAAGCTCCACTTGCATTTGATCTCCTCATGCACACCCATGCTAACCAAACAATCAAACTGGCCAAGAATTCTTACTCAGACAAGCATGTAGATACAGCCACTTAAAATTATTACTTTTTTTTTTCTTGTTTTCATTCTGTACACGAGTTGGATATGCAATACCTTTTGCAGAGCCTCCTCTGTTTTCTCAGGGTTTGTCTTGAGTGCTTGGGAAGCATCATTCATAGGTATAGGCATGAACCTCAAAGTATAATTCCTAAAGAAAAAGACAAAAAAAATTTTTAAAACTTAACTACTGTATCTTGCTATGAGAATAAACAAGGAGAGAAGATTTATCTTGTTTGTCTGTCTGTAGAACACATATTTCCATAGTAGCTTCTACATTGCTAAGTGTGCTAACTGCAGTATGCTCCTTTTGGTATCTAACTCCTCTTTGATAGTAAATACAGGTAAAAATATTAAAAAGCATAAAATGCAGTTAAATAGCTAATGCTCAGTGGCTTTCAATTAAATACCCAACTGTCCTCTGTGCCTTGACTCACAAGGTTTTATTAATTTTGTTGGTATCACACAGGCTAGGTGTTCTCAGTGCCTGCTGGCAACTCTTATCAGTTATCTCTTATCTAAGTCTAAACGAAAATATTCTGCAACAGACGGTGACAAAGAGACGTAGTTTTGAAAATGTAGTATTTAATACTTTTCATATATAAATAATTACACGACATTTGTGAATTTTAATAGAATGCTGTTTTATGAAGATAATTGAATCCTGCATCTTACTTATTTGTTTGCAAAATATTTCCATAGTTACATTCACCTGCTGTTAAATCAAGTACCTATTTTGAAAACTTAAATATGTGACTTTGATATCACCAAAAACCCAAGATTTCATAGTTCTGTAGTAAATCCCAGCATTTTTCACCAGATTTTAGAAGTTGAGCTATTTCTCCAGTCTGTCCATATGGAAAGAAAAATTAGAAATTAACAGATAGGGGTCAATGCAGTTCAGTTATATGATAACGTGGGCTCGACTGCAAAAGATACAAACATATTTAACCATCAAAATTCATGACACGCATGTTGAACAGGCTGAACAGATGCATGGTGTGCTCAGACCCTCTCCCGTATTAGCACCCTTACTGAATTCTGTGTAAATGCTACCTGACTTTTCACGTCTGTCTGCTGGGATACACTTGTGGCAACTCTGTTAAAAGTGAAGCTTGTGGAATTTCATTGCAGGAATAACTTTTTTCATGCAACCCTAAACAGACAAAGAAAAGCTGGGAGGAGGGAGGAGGCAATGCTCAAATTATATCAACATGTTTTAAAGTTTCCTTACAATCCCTCCCAAAGCTCCTCAGCCAGCCTTGCCTTACTCTGAAAATCAATCTTTTTCTTTATGGTTTAACATATTATCCTTTTTTCCCTTAAAAGCAGAAAGTAAAACACCCCCCAACCCGCCCCTCTACACACCAAGCTCCTTCAGTATAATTCATGCCGCTCAGAGCAGCAATTCTTTCCTACAGAAAACTGATGGTATCGTGCATTTCTAGAAAACATATGGGGAAGGACGTTCTCAATACATCTTTGAGATGGATTGTTTGAAGACTATTTTTTTTTTCAGGCAAAACTAACAATTCCAGGCTTACAAATTTAAACCTTTGTTCAAGGCTTTCCCTGTGATATTACCAATGGTTTTAATGGTTTTAACCATTAATGTGAAAAAAATAAAAATGACAGAAAATGACTTCAGCTTCCAAGTGAATGAATAAGACATCACTACAACAACAGACAATAGCATTTCCATTTTTTCTGTTTAGATCATCAGGATGCACTTGGCTTTGGCTACTCCCTGCCTTTCTATTTACTCCTCTTCTGAAATGCCCAGATAAAAGATGATTCTAAACAGAAAATAGTGTATATTTTTTTCTACCAGATAGATTCATAACCATACACGCTGTGTAAAAGAGAAATATATGGACAAATGACCTTTGCAAATTATTATTCACTACTGTCAATGGAATCATTCCAATATGATGTGCTTAACTTACATCATTTACATTATTTCCCTCATCAGCACAACTGAATTCATTTTGAAACAAAGCATATAAAGACAGTTTAATAAAACAAACAACTTCTATACCAGTAATGCAATACTGGTTGATAAACACTGGAATTGTGACCTTTGCAAGGGGCAGGTTGCTACCTTAAGTAGCTATATAGTTTTTTGCAAGACATCTTGTCTAGAAAACAGCCATTGAGCATTATGTTCACCTTCAGAAGAGGGTCTTTGCTCCTGTTGGAGGGATTTAATGCTGCGAAACAACTGCTTAATTTGAATCTGCAATTCTTCTCTCAAGAAAAGTAATCATCAAATGTAGAGAATTGCGCTAGAGATGGAGAGGGATCAAAGTCATTTAGCATCTAGCACTGGTAACTTGTGCAATTCTGAGCTCAAGTGAAGCAAAATGACTCAAATCACAGAGGTTATGATGAACAACTTGAGACCATCACTATTAGTTTCAACTTGCTGAGGGAAAAGAAAAAATCCCAGACCACAAAGTCACGAGTTTTTAGCATTTAGCAGTTCTCTGTTACTGCATACAGCTTTGTTCATCTCACTAGGGTTTACTCATGCTCTATCAACACAAGAGCAATAAGGAGGAGGAGAAGATTCTCAAAATCAGAATTTTAATGCCAACAGCAGAACCCACTGGCCTGAGCGCTGACACAGGGAAGAGCCACAGAGCGCTAAAGATGAAGTCATGAATTTCAGTTTATATTAAGCATCTTGATGCTTAAAATTGAGACACATCCAGCATCTTCAAATTACACCGACTGCAGGGAGAGTTGCTGGCACTCAGATCTTCCAGGATCTAAGCCTTTGGCCCCCTTTTTCATCTGTCATTCAGTTGCTTGAGAACTTACTTTTCCAGTGCCACGGCTATGTCCTGGAAGCCCTGTGCAGTGATGTTATTCTTGTCCCATATTACAGTTCTGAGGAGAAAATAAAACAAAAACTCAGATGATCCAATTTATCCATAATAAAACTTTGTAATGTAAAGTAACCCAGTGCTATATGTCCAAATATGCATAGATTTTAATGGAAGATGACATTTTAAAACTCTGTGCTAGTTACATGCTAAAATCTTTGCATAGTAAAAGTTAAAGACAAAGAGACTACAAAACTCAGTTTCCCTTTCCTTTTAAGAGGAATTTGTACTAATAATTTACCATTATTAGTATCAAAATATAAAGTGTACTGCATTGATATCTAGCATGTAATAAATAGAGGCAATAGAAAGATTTGGAGATAAAGTTTTAAATCCAAATGATCAGTTCTTAATAATTAAATTACTAGGACTCTTCCTGCAAGTATGTTACCCTTACCTGAGCTTTGTGTTTATCTGCAGGGCTTTTGCTAGCATCTTTGCTCCCATATCCCCCATGGCATTTCCACTAATATCCACCTTCGTAAGAGACGTATTGCTGCCCAAAGCATTAATAATGATGGTGACTTCAGTCTTCAGCTTGGAATCTGCGAGGGACAGGGACTGCAGAGGCTGCGGAGCATAGAAAGGGCACAGTAACAGCAGCTGATAATGCATTCCTTTCTCATACATCAACCAAAAGAAGTCATAAACTTCCCAGACTTTCAGAGAGAACACTGGGAACACATCCACACACTGTGGATGTGGTAACACATGATACATTAGAACAGCAGTGAACCGCTTACAGAACTTCTGTCACAAGACACAAACTTAGTTGTGACCTTGAAAAAAGAATACTTTTTTAAGTATTAGTATCTCCCACTTGCTGTATTAGGCTAAGACCCGGTTAGAGCAGAAACTTGTAAAGAAGCAGGACAGCAACAAGCAACTCCACAAGACAACTTCTACTGTTCAGTGAGTTTTACTTAACCAGCACGCTTCGCTGTCAGTGAGAAATGAAAGTACTGAACCTCTCTCGCTCAGACTAAGAACGTTTCCACAGGGAAAGTTATTATTAAAACATAAGATATTATTAAAACAAAGAGTACTGCTTTAAATTGCTTTGCTATCGCTACTTCATTTTTAAAGAGTGATTTTGCATTTCTCTTCCTTCAGCTCTAGTTGAAGGCATTGAAATGTTGGAGGAAAGAGACAGATAACTCAAGCACATCTGAAATTAAAAGCTGTAAGAGGAATTATTCGTTAGCATGAGTAAAACAATAAATACTATCCATAGTGATATTTAACACCAGTGATTCCAATACCTTTATTTAGGCTTTCCTTTTCCCCCACCTCCCCCCCTTTTTTTTTAATACATATATTCATATATATATATTATGTTAAGCTGAAACTGTTTGGGGGAAGCTCCTGCAACATGTGCTCCAACACCTTACAGTAACTGTACTGACATGTGCAGACCCTTTCCTCCTTGTCAGTGTTTCAGGACTCTATGGCAGGAGCTTAAGAACTGCAGTCTATCCATCACCATGCCCTGCAGAGGTATTAAAGCTGCTAAAATCGTAATCTGTCACTGTTGATATATGGTAACTGCAAAACACTTGCCCTTGCCCAAGACTGAGTTCATAATGAGGGTGCTGTTGCTGCTTGCTCACTTATGTATGTATCAGATAATGAATTTTAGAAGCCTAAAAATACATAGATTGCCAAAATGAGAAAAATCGGCAGCTCCCAAGGATTAATCATGGCACCTAAACTAAACACGATTGATTGATCGAGGGGGGCGGCCTCTTTTCAGTGGTGGGCAGGGATAGGACTAGAGGAAATGGCTTCAAACTGAAGCATCGGAAGTTCCACAGGAACTTAAGGAAGCATTTCTTCACTGTGAGGGTGACAAAGCACTGGCACAGGCTGCCCAGAGAGGTTGTGGAGTCTCCTTCTTTGGAGATCTTTAAAACCCGCTTGGATGCAGCCCTGTGCCACGTGCTCTAGGGGACCCTGCGTGAGCAGGGGGGTTGGACTCGATGACCTCTGAGGTCCCTTCCAACCTTCGGCATTCTATGATTCTATGATTCATTCTATGATTAGCACTATGCTTGGATTAATGTACCTAAGCCAACTGACTGATACGTGCACGGTTTCCCAGCTCCAAGAGGTACCCACTGTGCAACGGGACTCCAGCTTCCAGACTGGACGGGAGCACCGTGACAGCCAAAAGAACTTGCACCCATGAGGAAGGCATTTATAAATGAGGAAATGCATAAAAATGTGGAGGCACAGCAGGATTATAATTAAAAAGTCTAACAGTAACACAAGCCACATGCTGGTTTGAGTCTGAATTGCAGTTATTAAATTACTATGTTAATGTCCCTAATATGTGTATGTTTCGCTGCTTTATTGTGTCATGTGCTCTAAAGGGGATCAGCACCACACTTGAATGGCAGGGGGTTGTTGGCACAAGCCTGAGAAGGCTCCTGTGCCAGTCACTGAAAAGCAGCACCCCCAGCACCAAGGCAGAGCTTCACGAATAAACCTGTGAGAGCAAAGCTCCTTCTGATCCTCATTTATCGCTTTAGAAAGGGGCATACTGGAAGTACAAAAAGCCTATTTATTCCTCAGGTTTTCTAAACTTCATATATCCTCCTGGAGCAAGAAAGAACTTGCGCCCTTACTTGTTCCACCACTCTGATAAGACAATGTATGACTGCATTTAATCACCGTGGCACTGTGTGCTTCAAGCCTTGTTGCTTATGCAGCACTATTAGCCCTCTGCAACAGCTGCTACACTGGCAGTGCCTTGCAAGTGGATTAACTGCTAATGCAATTTTCTAGCAGAGCTGCCTTTTCCCCTTACTGAAAGGGCAAGGGACAGAAACTGCTTTGGTGCTTCGGATGTAAACTCCAATCAGAAGGTAACTCTATACAACTAAATACATCAGCTGTAACATCCTGAGAATGTTTGACCTGTACATGAAAAGAAAAATTACACCCACCTGTTGCCTATAAATAGGGATAATATTGCATAGCCAATCAGTTGCCTATAAATAGGGTAATATTGCATAGCCAATAAACATATATTTCCAGTAACAAATTACTGTTTTAGCTAGATATTGAGAAAACAGATGTCTGGAAAGCATTTCATTACCCCTGTGGCAGCAGATTCTTTGCCAATGCGCTAAAGACATTTTAAAATAATCTTTTTCAATAATCATATGAGGAAAGAGGTATCCTTAAAGCAAAGAATGGGAGTAGAACCATATTCCATTTGATTTTATCAGACTCCCATTGGGAACACTTGAGAATTAAATCAAGTTAAATTCATTCAAATAAGAAGAAAAATGCTGTAAAAATCCTCAGAAGGCCTATTCTGCAGCAAACACTGGAGTAAACCCCAAAATGCTCAGCACTCTGCTAATCTGTGCAGGAGTGACTACGGCTCTGAGTAATGCGACTCGTGCCTACCATGCAGCATCCACTTTTGCAGGAGAAAAAGAAATAACACAGCAAGCAAACAGCTCCTGACACCTCCTGCTATGCTAACACGTACATACTTTTATAGCCTGCACAGTACAGCATCTACTTAAAGAGAAGAAAGAAAAAAATCAAAAACCTGAATTTTATATTCTTGTGCATATTTATTCTTGTGCAGAATTTTGCTGCTGAGATTACTGCTAAAGTTTTTAAGCTGTATAGAATTATACTCATATCTAGCTGTATTTCTGCAGTCATAAAGCTGCATATTAATTCCTTAAAATACTTTACTCATTATTCATACTAACACAGCTATGGATCTATTTAAAGCATGTAAAAGTACATGAAGAGGCATTTGGCAGGTGATTCTTGCAGAATAAAACCACTCTTTTCAGGTTTTCAAGCAGATAATGCAGTGCTCCCCAAGCTGCATCACCTGCAGGCAATACTTAGCAAGTGATCCACTCTGGCAACACCTCACTCTGCTCTGTCACCTTCCATTTTAATCTTTAATTTCCTGTGGCAATAAACAAACAAATAGCAATGGTAAAATAAGAACCATCTGGGATTCAAAGCCAAGCCAAAATAGCTAGAAATTTAAAACCATTTTCCAAACACTGCACTATATCATGGTGGAGTGAGGACCATACCAAGCAGCTATCTGTTCATGCTTTCCTGCAGTGCTATAGAATCAGAGTTTGCCTTCAATTCTTTAGGAGAGGTAGCTGGCAGGAGATGTTTCATGATGATTTTAGTATGCAAACATTTCACACGGCAGAAAGAAACAAGATTTCATCACTAGAAGAGTATTTACAAGAGAAGAAAATTGGAAAGGGAAGAGAAAGAGTAACAACAACAGGATCATGCGCTGCATCCCTGGTGCACATCAGGAAGGAGAGAGTTATTTTAACACCTAAACAAGACAACTTTCTGGTGGACTATCTCTTCATAAACCCGTTTGGAAATAGGATGTGACTAAAGGGTGTGTTGTGTGGGTTACCTCAGAAAAGACATCGTGACTAAGGCCAGACACACATCTGAACATCGGACTGTGCAAAGACCGCAGCCATTGACACCACCCAAAGGCTGCAGGAAAAGCAGCACAACAAATTGAAGCTGAAGGCATCAGGGGAGAGGGGCGAGAACAACACACCCAGCATTTATCAGTTACTTTTTTAGCATGACTTGGAGGGTGCAAAAACGGGAGCAAGGGAAGGCAAATGAAAGGTTGTAACACCTTATACAGACATACATATATTACCTCCCAGTAAGAGGAAGCTAGAATTAAGTTTTGGCATTGAAGGCAGAAAATATGGACAGGATAGTCACGTAAATAGGAATAAAAAAAAAAAAGAAATCAGTGTATGTGAGAAGAAGGTTTGGTTACTGATTGGATAAAGTACCCAGATTGGTACAGTGTGTTAAAGAGGAGTTCTAGGGTATGGCCTACCATACTCTATAAATGGGAAGAAATGGAATTACTTCCCTGGAATGGGAAGTAATAGTCATTAATGGTCGTCTACAAGCAAGCAGAAAGACAAAGGAAGTTAAGGAAAAAAAACCCACACAAAATTGATTTTGTTTGTGATTAATATTAATCTGAATTTGATGTTGCATTCTTCCAAATAGCTGTGAAAGATTTAATATGAGATAAGAGCTGGATAGAGAGGAAGGTCTAAAGAGCAGAAGCAGATATTATCTGATGAAATGATGCCACCTTTGGTAAGATGTAAAAAAGAGAGAGAAAAAAAAAGAGAATCCTGTCCTATTTCCTTCACATCCAGGGTAGAAGGCACACACATAGCACAGTATAAAAAGCTCTTCTGGTGCCAGAGGTAAGAGAGCGCTCTACCAGCATCCTTCCTATCACGATCTTCCATCCAACCTGTGCAGACAAGGACTTACTGCTTTCAGCACTCATACTAACTCAATTAGAATTAGGTCTAGTTCATGCATTCATTCACACGCAGCCCTACACTGTCACACAGACATATCCCACTTTTTAAAAAGTTAGGGCTGGAAGCAGGCAATAAATCAAGAAAAAAAAAAACAGTACCACTAATTTTCTTAATTCTAACTAGAAGAATACAGAGAGGGCAATTTTTACAAACTACCTCAAATGCAGTAGAGACAACAAATACAGAGTCATCTTTCACGGAAGAAAACATCAGAAACCCAAACAAAAACTGTTCTAACAGAAGTGCAGGGCATGGACAAATATGGAGAAGAAGGTAAAGGAAGCAGCCAGCTGAACCATGAACTTGGAATGAGACAGTCAACACTAAGATAAGACAACAGAAGCTGGTGTCAGCTATTTTTGAAGAATGAGGAAAGTGAAGCCTGCTTGTTCACTGCAAGGGGAGTGAAGTTGAAGGAAAAGACTAGGTAAGGTGAACAGAGATCCACAAACACGACAGCAACGGTGTATTTTAAGATTCCCATCTAGCCAAATTTAAGGTACCAAGTAAGGCAAGAAAGCAATCGCAAAAGTCAGAGTTAGGAAAGACTGGAAATGAAGAAAGTGGTTAAGCATCCCAGTAAAGCACTGGGAAAGGGTTTTATGACATTGCTCCTGTGATTAACACACTTGAGGTGAAAAACAACCTTGTACATTTTGAAAGACAAAGGTACTCTGAAAAAAAACCAATATCTAATACCTAATAAGAGGCACAGGGAAATAGTGCATTCTGAAAAGTGTTAATTAAAAGAAATTCTTTATTACAGAAATCTGCAAAGGACATCATTAACCCCAGGACACTAAGTTCACTACTTCCTAGAACACTAGGTTGTAATCTCCTACATGGACATGAAAGCTTTAGCAATTTGTGTCTAGATGACCGTATAATTTAGACCCAAAGCAAACAAGGTTAAGCCCATCCAGCTATTTGGAATGAGCTACTTCTTCAGCAAGCACAGATCCTAATACTAAGCTAAGAAATTGATACTTATAAGCTACAAACAACCCAAATTATTACTTGGAAAAAAAAATGACTCTGCAGGACCATGATCAAATCTTACACAGCAAATTAACATAGTGAAGAAAATTATCCGAAATAAGCTACGAAGATCAAATACACATGATGATAGTAGGCAGAGAGATACTCACTGAATCTTCATCTTGAATCATCTGAACTAAATTATCAAGTACTGGAGTGAGATTTCTGAGGGAAGAAAAGTTAGGGAGATGATGAAATCAGCAGCTTCTCCTCATCCATTCTCTTGTTATTGAAAGGAAAAGAAAAAAAAGCCTTACTTGGATTTCATGTTGTTAAAGTTTTTGCCTAACGCCAAGTGTCTTATCGATCGGTTTTTACTAAGCCAGACTACAAGGGTTGAGAGATCAGATTCTAGGCCTGTAAAGAATCAGATTAGATTGAGAATTAAAACACATTTTAATGAAAGTCCCACATAGGGTTCAATTGCGAAAGTTATATTCATTCAAGTCACTACACCAGTGTACTAATTTAAATAACTCTAAAAAACTACAATTTTTAAGTCTTTATTTGCTTTTTGGTCTCTTTTCCATAAGAATAAATACGAGCCATTGTGCATCTCCGAGCCACTGTCTCAAAAGACAAGCCATTTCAATTCCGATCCTAATCAGCCTCATCATCTATCCTAATCTGAGAGACAGCAGCACCTCCCAGAAAAACAGAAATATAGTTCCTTATCCTTACTTCAGTCCCCCAAGAGTGCTCCCTAGCACTGTGAGGCAAGCTTGGCTGTTCCTTCAGGAATTTTGAGACCATACTGATTGTTACTCAGTTTCAAATGAGATGTGTACCAACACAGTCTCAAAACCTGCAGATGCAAAGAGGACATAATATAACATAACAGGTCATAAATAAAATGGGAGCAGGGGGAGAGAAAAGGTGATTTTTACTCTGCTCCCAAATGAAAATAATGGCATATTTTAATTTAGCGCTGGTGGATTTGAAGAGTCCACTATTTAGATCACTATGAATTAGGAGCCAAATTTACAACAGCAAACAGCAATAAGTTAGCAAGTTAATAATAAGCAACAAGAAGCAACATTTCAGGAACTTTCCACTTCAGGCTTTCCCTGATCTGAAGCTGGTTGACTGTTGGCTCCAAACTTCCTTTTCTTGTTTCTGCAGTGCCATAACCTGAGCTCTGTTCCATACCTGCTCTTTCCTCTCCCTTCTTCCCTTTATCACACTTTCATTTCTCATCCTTCCTTATTTTAACCCATTTGCACAAAGCCTTGTAGATCTAGTAAGATGCTTGCTCTCATCATTTTTATGCTGCTGTGTTATGCCTATCTCCAACAAAATAAACTTCTGAGACCAGAGTTAATTAGGAAAGCATCTTTATACTTTCAACAGCAATGAGTGCTCAAACTGACAAGTTCGCATAATTAATACAGTCAATAATCACACAGTGAGAGCAGCTACCCTTGATTACATAGTGAGCTGAAAGAAAAAGCACTTTCTCAGATGCTGCGCTTGCGTGACCCTCCGTTCCTGTTCTGTGTACTTACCGTTGTCTGAAATATCTAGGCTGGTGATATTGTGTATTTCTGCTATGCATCCTTCCAAGACTTGTGCACCTCCCGATCTCAACTAGAGATAAAACATCAGCCATTTTTGCAAACTAGTTAGGGTTTTGAGATCACACAGAAAACAGGGGTAGAGCTTTGGGAAAACAGAGGATACTGAGTGGCAAAAACAACGGCAACAGAAGTTACAGACATCAAAAAGGACAGCCTGTGCACACATTCCTACTGTTCACATTCCTACAGTTCTCATTCCCATCCTCCACTCTCACTACATATGAGAAAATACATACGAGCAAACTGATTCCCCTTACTTTCTTTCAAAACTACTACTCAGCAGTTAAATCAGGGAGAGATTTAAATGGTGGAGACAATAAGCTCCCATAGCCCTTCCTCTGGGAAATAGCTGCAGGACCTGAGTGCAGGTTCGCTATGTAAAAAGGCCAGGATACTTTCAGTGCCAGGGATAGAAAGGTTGGCCACCGTATAAGAACATGCACCACTTATCCTTGAATTTCACTACAGTCAAGTCTTGCAATCCTACAGTAAGTCTCTCCTTTTAGCTCTTAGCACCATGAGAGGGTGCCCAGTTCCGGTGAGAAGCCAAATCAAACTAAAGAGGAAACAACATCAAAAAACTAAACGGCTTCACTGGGAAGCATAGATTATTGCCTTATTAATCTGAAGCACAAAAAGAAATTTCAGGATTTAATGAAAAAACAAAGAATAAACCTACTAGCAATGTTAAGAATTCAGGTCAGGAAAACTTACACACTTGGTTATTAACGCTACCAAATTAAAGAATGCAACAAACTTGTTGAAAGGAGTAAAGTATCTTCACTTTTCTTGCAGCTACTGCAAGCCCTCTAAAATGCACTTTGCTTTATGATCATTACCTAGGAAAAGACTTGAGGAAATGGGAAAAGAGTTCTATTTTTGCAAAACATTTTCAATTTTCACTCTGGTTGCTTTAAAAATAGAAAAGCTTTCAAACATAAAATAACCATTTCAACTCTGTGCATTACAAGAAAAAAGTAATGTTTTGCTTAGTTTACGTGGCCAAACATCCAGAATAAAATTGCCCGTATTTCTGTGAACACTCTCTTTTACCCATGCTATGATGAAGGAACCAGAAATGTCTGATTGTCAATAATGGCACGATTTGGCACTATTTGGAAAGTTTGGGATTTGTGATTGCTTACTGAGTGGTTCAATATGGTGGCCTGAGCATTTTAAGAACAGAGGTGGTCAAGGAAAGCACCTAAATTAAGTCACATCTAAAAATACAAAGGCAAAGAGGGTAAGATGCCCTTCTTTGCGTGGAACATAACCTACGTATTCTCACCTTTGCTCATCTTATCCTATATTTTTATAACAGCATTTGTAACACTTGCCATATGAATGCCAAAATCATTTGGTTCTGCTCTGTGATTCTCTGGCAGACTTGGCTGCTACAAGACAACCATTTTGCACAGCCTTCCACATTGATTAGTGCTGAATCAATGGAAGAGACAACACATGAGGCCTTGTCAACGGTAAAAATAAAAAGATGATTTACATATAGATTATCTCAATCAGATGTTAAAATTTAGTTTTCATGGTAGCCAAATTTTTAATTTGATCTAAAATGATATAATTAGTTGTAGCAGAAAATTTAATAAAAATAAATTTTAATCATTTTTATATTAAAATAGCAGTATTAAAATTCAGCTTGTGCCATTTTTTAGAGAAAGTGGTCAGCAAAGCTAAACGATTGCATTATCTCTTGTGTACTGGTATAAGTTCTATACATTGGAATTATCAAGAGCCTCTAAATGTTTATGCTACATATACACTTAGGTGTTGAAGTGAACAGTTTTTCCAAGAGTTTTTCCAAGTTTTCAAGCTTGTACTCAATATTCAATATTCAAAATCTTAAAGAGACAAATGTGCATGTGTGACAATGTTGATACCTATAGAACTGGAGGGACATAAATTGTGACCCTAAAGCCCAGGTCATTATCACAGTTGTACTAAAATCTCACGTATATAAAAGTAGAGATGGACTGGAGGGCTATTTGTCAACAAGGTCCATAAAGCTGAAAACAAAACTCTGCAACATCTCCTTTATGACATGTTTATGAGACTACAAATACCAGTTCTGCTTTAGCAAATGAAGAAGCAGCCCTTCAACAACTCAAAAAGCCAAGTGTGTCCAAAGCTCCCAGGCACTAACATGGGACGTGGAAACAAGGCTGCTATTGATTCTACAATTAAGGTAAAGCATGGAGGGTACTTACACAGTGACCAAGCTAAGGGAAGCAGAAGGGAAAAGAGTGAAATATATCAGTGCTGAGCAGGTAGAAAAAAAATTGTAACTTTCATAGTTTAAAATAAATAAATAAATAAAAGAACAGGCAATATAAAATGACTAAGCTCAGGGTTTGTAAACCAGAACATTATGGGAGCAAATTAAAAGTGGTGGGAGAGGGAAGGAAGTGAGAGCTGGGTCTTGCAGAGCGGGTACTGCCCGTGGCGCCGGGAGCAAGGCCAGGCTGAGCCCCGCTCTGCAGCCCGGCAGCAGCAGGTGCCGGGAGCAGGAAGCCACAGGAGCGGGAAGCAGGGCTGGCGGGAGCGGGAAGCAGCGGCGCTCGCTGCCTCCGGCCTGCGGGGTCCTGTCCTGCGGCCCTGCTTCCCGCTCCCGCCAAGTGGGTTCCCCCACTGTGTAATTTCTTCTTTCCAAAGCACATGAGAATGGATAAAGCTCAGGGATGTGAAAACAATGTTAAGGGAAGGAGCTAAGGAAGTGCTGTCAGTTTTGAGGGACCGGCTGTAGGTTGTATGTTGTATGTTGTTCCAAGCTCACTTTGGAAGAGGCAGCCTACACCTAGGAAACACTGAAGTAACCAGATCATGTAGGGGAGCGTAACACAAAGTTGGGCATAATCCCTTCCTTTCTGTCATGTACCATGTCTGCTTCCATGATGATGCCTGATACAGCTGATCCCTTCTTGAAGGGCTCCTCCATAACCCACCTGGGGTCTTATTTAATAAATTACATTCAGATCCAGGCCTTGAAGATAGGTTTAGATTCACTCCTGTCTGCCCTGGATGACTTACATGCTAAGTTATATTCTCATTATTGAAGCCTGCATTCTACTGATTTATTTATTTTTTAAGACAAAGATTACAGGAATCCATTTCTGTTACTCTAATTACTCTGCTCTTTTCTTTCTGCCCTCTGAAAGAAAATAACCATCCTGCTGATCTATACGCTTGGTAGTTGAAGGCATGGGTCCTTGACTTGAAAGCTTTTTTATTTGGAATTTACATGTTGTGCTCTTCAAAGGAGAGCGTTTTAAAAAGCAAAAAATAACAAAACAGACTGTGAAATACATTCATAATTTTTTTTCTTCATAAAACAAACTAAGCACATTCCTAAAGCAATTAACCATGGACTTAAAGCAAGGATTACTGCACCTCAACTGTGTATGAAGGTGTGTGGTTTTTATTTCAAGGGAAACTGTTGCAATTCAAAGGCACTTGAGGAATGGCCAATATTCAGGTGAGGGGCATGGAAAGGTCTGCCTAATGATAAGAAGCTTCTTTGTAGTTTAGAAAGGAAAGGGTGCCCTGAGCTTGGGACGCCCAGAGCTAAGGCTCCTTCCTGTTCGTGTTGGCCAAGGGCCTCCCACTTCCCTGTGTGCACCTGCCTCACGAGCTCCCCAGCATCACACATGGTCTTTTATGTTCTGTACAGATTATGATGTACAGCCACACAGGTAAAGCAATCAACCTACCATAGCTTTTTGGTATTTATTGCAGTGACAATTAAAGCCATTTGTGCAGTGCCTCTTAATTTAACAGCATATTTCTGTCATCTCTTACCAGAATTTCCTTCTGAACTGAACTCCTTAAGTGACTAGGAAAACAGAATTTCTCCCCAGATTTAAAAGTGAACCTGCAGAAGAGGATCACCTTCCAGGCATGCATCTTCCAGGGACCTGTTCATTTCTCACATGGTGGAAAACCAGCTGCAGGACTCTGCAGCACCACAGAGCGGATGCTGTCACACAGCAAGCAGCCTGCGGGCTCCAGCTGAAACTGCTTTTGCGAGGGGTATTTGGTCCCTGAGATATGCTACAGGTGCTCTGTGCTTTACCTTCATTATTACAACATGGCAGTAATATTCTCATATGGCCATTACGACATGGCAACAGCTCATTCTGACCACAAATGCTTCTCTGATTTCTACCTTTCCCACAACTTTTGATTACAGAGGGAAAACACCTGGCCCAGTGGATTCTAGGAGAACTCCAAATCCAATTCCAAGTCAAAGCATCGTTTGAACACATCCTGATAAATAATTCTTACCTCACAGCTACTGAGATCTAAAGACACCTCCTTCAGATTGTGATTGCAAGCCAGGCCTAATAAAAGCGCTCTGAAAAACATCAATATTAGAACCATTTTTTTTAAAGCAGCTTTACAACATCACCGTAATCTAAACAACCACAGGTTAACACAACCGTAGTAGCAGAGGCATAACTAAACAAAATCACATCAACCAAGTGGCAGCACAACCCTGCTCTGCCACTCTACAAACTCCCCAGCAGCTTCAAAGACTGGAAATAAGCATACAATAAAACTAACTTTATCCAAAACTTTATCCAAATAAACATACAGTAAAACTAACTACAGATCAATAGTTAATTGTGTCCATCAGAGATTAATTATCTTCAACATTTGTTTTGAAAAAACATCAAATGATTATATGATCAGTGTTCTGATGTACAGTCGTGCTAGTTCTTTGTTGTATTTTTTTTCCCAAAAAAAAATCCTTCAGGAAAAAATGGGCTTTTAATAAATGCAAGATGCAGCCAGTCATATCAACAGAGCACAATGTCTGCAACACTCACATGCTTGTTCCCATCATTCTCCATGCCTGTAACCTGACCTTCCTTCCCAAATTTCATTTCAGCCAATGTTAAACTAGCGCAACCCAAACTATGACCCCATCCAAGGTACCCAGTGACCAAAATCAACCCATCTTGCTGAGCCACTTGCCTAAACACTTGCTAGGCAAGCAGTGTGTAGAAGCCATATTTATGATGTGTACAGCAGAAAGTTTTTAATTTAAAGATCTATATGTCGCCCTGTAAGTATCTATTTAATATAGCCACACACTTAGTTGCCTGGCTATTTGCCTGGACTAATCAAGCACAATTTTTTTTTGTTCATCTCTGTCTAAACTGCCTTTCCATATATGCATTCATCTAAAGTTGGTCTGATAGATGATAAACTTGGTAAATAACTTCCTAAATATTTTGAGGTTGCATAAAAATCATAGCACAAGCATGAAAAAAAGCATGAAAAGGTTTAAAAAGAAACAATGTGCTGCTACAAACGGACTCTCTTGATCAAAAAGATTTTTTTCTTATGATAATTTACTATAAACTTATCCTATGAAAAAAAAGTCTCTCAATTTCTCAACTTCCTGGAGAAACATCATAAGTACTGTACCTATCTTAAACCAATGTTTAAATCAGACACAGGATGATATCTGCAAATGTCTGGTCAAATGAGGTATATGCAATGAATTGCCTTATAAGGTTTGGATGAGAAGCAGATCAGAAAACTTTCTTGTCACAGCACTGACAGATCAAAAAGCAATTTTTGGCAGCACATAAACTATCAAGAACTCCAACATATATGTAAAAATGGAAAAGAATATGAATAATCTACTTATTTTTTAAGAAAGCTACAGTAACACTTCAGCTACATTAACTAAGTATAATAACTAAAAGTACCCTTTACTGCACATTAAGAGGCATCCTCATCAATACGGCTTCATTAGCAAACCTCTTCCCCAAGGCCTAGCTTACATGAACAGCTCCCTCACTACACAAGCAACTGCAGCTTCCATCCTTCTCTCTGACTAACCAACATCCTTAAAATGACAGAACCAAGGATGCGATTTAAGTCCCCAAAATTGTAGTTCTAAAGGAAGATGATAAAAAAAAGAAACCAAATTTTAAAATTAATCAAAGCTATGATGCAATATACATATTATTTTTCCTGTTATTTCTGGAAATCATCCCTGCTATTCGTCACTGCCAAGATCCCAGTAAGCCTGTCTGGAAATAGGTACTTCCTTTAGGGATTTCTAGGCTCTTGCGTGCTCCATAGAAGCTCTGCAATTTCATATAGTTAAGACCAAAAAGCCACACAGCTGCCTCAGGCACTGCCATGTGCTCAGCAGATACGAAAACAGCTTCCACAGGATACTTTTGAAATATATTAATCAAACCAGGTTGTTTTGGGAGGGAAAACAAGGTGCACTGAAAATCATGATTCTCTCCAGTGTTATTGAGAGACTCACCTCAGTCAAGAGACAGCTTAGATCAGGAAAAGGCACAAAAATGGAGCAGCCAGACAATGTTAGCAGCTCCTTGCCACTCCCTAGGCAGCAACAAGCACTGCCATCAAAACAAAGTAAATGCAGCCAGTGCCATAATGCAAGGGACCCCGCTGTGGAGCAGGTGTTGGAGCAAAGCCCCTTGCCACGCAGGTGAAACACGTTACTCCTCCCAGCTCTCCCTAAGCTACTCAGCTCTTCAGTTCTATTCAGGTGTGCCAGCTTATCAAATTCAGTCAAACTGGGCCAGATTAGCTAAAACTTGTTTCACAGGATGTGTTTTTCTAATCCAGATCACTTTGGCTTAAAAGGACTGGGAATATGCTGTTAGCTGTGCAACAGGGAGATCAAGGGGTCCTAGGTATTTAGGACATACTCATATGGTAACATTTTCTGTGAGCTCTTCCATGAGTAACATCTTCCATTTGCAGAGTGCGCGATGGGTCAAATCTCATCCTACCACAGGCAGCATTCATTATGTCCAGGGGAAAAGCTAAATATGAACCCTAGTGTTTGGGGTCTCTGCAATTTCCTAATCTGCCAAGATATTAAACATTTCATGGCATTCTTTTCCTCTGCACTACTGTTTATCCTGTGTCTTAGTTATATACAACTTCAACACTTCTTGCTTCACTACACATAATTCCCTGCAACCTTCCACCACAGAATCAAAATCCCTAAATTAAACTAGATCAACCAGTATATTCAGTAATCATTGTCTGGTTTCAAATACTAGAAATTCCATTCCTTCCTGATCTTCAGAAAGTCTTGAAGCAGCAAGCAAGAGTATGGTGGTGAGCAGAGGGAGAGGTCTGTGTATTGCATCTTATTTAAGCATCGCACTCAGTCCTCTGCACTGGCAAACTGCATTAAGGGAAAATCCTCCCAAACAACGTACACTGTTCTGTCATGTGGGGCCCTTATAACTTTTCCCCCTCTCAGCTTCCCTCAGATTCCACCCAAAGTTTTCCATCCAGTGCTCCGTAACTCTCCCACAACTCCTGCGTCTCTGGTTTTGCAAACAACTCCCACTCCCCAGATATTCCCTTGCCGAGTTAGTGACCGCTTCCTGCCTCTGCTTCCCCTCAGGAGGCTCCTAACTATGCAAATGGACCCAGACACTGTGTCCACTCTAAGATTTGGGGAATATGTTCTTGGAAACAATTACCAAACATATCCAGATGTCAGCTGTGGATGAGGTTATTTAAGTTTCAACGCAGAACAAATATCAGGTTGAAGTGTTTAAAAGAGCTTTTTCTTTAATTTAGCCCAACAAACATATGTTTTTTGCCAGAATCACAGGATGGCCTACCCAGATTCAGCTTACCTAAGGAACATACAACCCACATATCACATAGGTGACATAAGGAGAAGAAATAATTTACAGGTTGCTTCCCTAGAAGTTGCTGCTATCCTCTCTCGACCTGAAAAGAGAGCAAAGCTCCGCACCACAGGGCTCTCCTCCCAAGCACTGCAACACGTTTGGTTTCCCACTGGCCCTCACCAACTGCAACTTCAAAGGCAAGGCAATCACACAAGTACATAATCCCATTTTACTGCGAGGCAAACAGTTTTGTTTGCAAACCACAAAGTTAGAAACATATCACAAAAGAAAAAAAAAACAAGTTGATAGAAGCTAAGCAGCTGTGACATTCACACACAACAGAATATGATTAATAGTCTCAACTGTGAGATGGGAATGGTATTTCTTACACAAGTGAGTTCATGCATTCAACGTAAACAATGTAAAAATGGAGAAAAAAGTCAAGTAAAATCCTTTCCCCTTTGTTTTATATATGAGGCACTTGCACAGTAACAAAGCAAAATAGGTCTTAGGTAAGGAGAAAATGAAATGAAATTCTTACTTTAAAGGCTCAGGAGGGAGTTTAGTTCCTGAAAGATTTATCTGCATCAAAGCAAGTGAACTGCTGAAAAACTGTTTGAAGGAGGGAGGGACTTCTTTTCCTTTCCTGTAAGTAAATAGATTCATTAAGTAGCAGCATCTGTATACTCCTTATTCCAACAAACAGCAAATGCAAGCTGTCAGGTAATGATCTTTTACTAGTGTTTAATTGAGTTTAATTTGTTGTACCTCAATTTGCTCTATAATCAATGGATCTCAATTAGCTCCGAAACGTGGTGTCATCGAAAGAGTGATTCCACTTCAAGAGCAATCCTCACTGCTGCTCAGAAGACTTTCTTACCTAACATCTTGCTGGTGAACTATACAGAATGATTATTTAGGTCTGAATGGTAGTCAAAACACTCACCTTATGAGCAAAAGATCAAATATGATATTGGGAAAGCACCAAAATCGCCTTTTCACCACTAGGAATAATTACTTCACTCTGGAATAACTTACTATCAACTAGGTATCACCTCTGGATACGAGCCCAAGCAAACTGATATGAAGAAAAGGGAAGCTAATATTGTTATTTCCTATGATATAAATATTGCACAAAACCAAAGTTCAGTCTCAAAGACTTTAAGAAGGACTTCCCTTCCAGAAAAGGAAGGAACCAAACAAACACTTGCAACCATCATCAAATCATGAATTAAAATCTATACTTTAAAAATCAAGCTTAAAGACAGACTTCAAAGCCTGATATGACATCACTTAGAGGAAAAAAGTGTTTACAGATGCTTTGCTGCACCAGGATCATAAAAAGCCTATTAGACAAGGTAGCTTACTTTAGAGTTGTCTAGCAAAGAGTGGAAAGGGAGACAAAATATTTTGCTTGGGATAAATAACACCTCTTTCATACAGACTCTTTTATAAGTCTTAAGTTTCTTAAAAAAGAGCAGCATGAGTGACAATACATTATAAAGCAAAGATTCCATGAGTAAAGAACAAAGTCATTTAAACTATACCTGTGAGAAAAGAGTGTCCTGGAGAGGCTAAGGACAGCGAGATGCTGAAGGCATCCACGAAGCAGGGCCCCACACACCTTGTGAAAAACAGGAAGACTGATTTTACTTCCCATTAACTCAAAAAACGTATCTGAGAGGGAAGGGTGGAGAAGGTTTATTTGGTATTTGAATCTGCACAAAAATATACTTTACCATATCTAGAGCACACTCCGTGTTGGATAAATCCAGATGAACAAGTGCATTTGGCTGGGCCAAAAAATTGTACAGGTTCTTTTATAAGGGGGGAAAAAAACATGCATGTTAATTCTGATATTGGTGAAACAAACTACCAGGCACCTACTCCTGAAATATATTTTATGCTTTTATTATAAATTGTACTACAGTAGTGATGCCTTAAATGTCTTTTCATCTAATTTATACATCCTGTTTTATTTTTGAAGGCTACTAGTTGTTAAAAAGTCAAGAAAAGAATGCTACTCAGACTATGAACAAGCAGTACTTTGATGCACAAACGCTCAGTTATCTTGCAACCCATTTTGCCCAGAAATTATAATTAATTTAGTTAGAAATAGCTTGGAATGTCACTCAGATTGCTGTTACACTTCAAAAAGGCTAATTGGTTTGAAAGTTTAAAGCCAGTCCCTTCAGGCATATAAGGGAAGTAGTTAACTTGTGTCTGAAGCCTATGATTATATTTTTTTACTGTCAACAGTGCTAGAGTTTAAGAGAGAATACAGAACTGATAGCAAGATTTTAATTATAAATGTCTTCAGGAATACACAGAATATATCACTGCATGTTAGTTTATGTAAAAGTCCTGGCTACATGCAGTTTTATTTTGGGACTTTTTTTAGTCACCCAGAACAATAAAAAAGATAAAAGTATGACCTAATTCACAAAAATGTGGAAAACTTAACTCCACACAAAATGCAGCCAAACAGAGCATGTTACACATTTCTAAAATAGAACCACCTTTCTTAAAATTAGGTCATTCAGCTCATATACCTACAGTGAAACGAAGTTCCCTACTTAAACCTACTTTAACCTCTGCACAGCTAAGGTTAAAATTAAATGCTATATAACATGATTGCTTGGTTCCTGTTGGATAATTGTTTCATAGATTAAGAGATCTCAGTATTAAAAATATTCTCTTTGTTCTCTTTGATGGGGTAAGAAAAGTCTGACTTTTCATGCTTGTGTCCCTTCAAATATTGTAGGCAGACATCAGACTTACTTCCTGTCAGTGACACACATTTTCTTTTAGATGTTTAGACATTATGGTATTTTTTCTTTGAGAATGATTTACTTTATATCTTTATTTGTGTTCAACTATTTATATTTGCCACTCCTTTAAATCTTTTTGTCCCATTGAAACTTTCATCTCTCACATCTGAAAAAAACTACTTCTTTGAATGAGCACTTTAAGCTCATTGGATGCTCAGATCGGATGGCTTCTGTGCTGCTTATTTTAGATGCTTAAGACTTAAAAGAATTAAAAACCTGACAATCTTGTGCAAAAAAAACAACAGAAAAAGTTGACGTAAGAGAAATACAAATATGATAGTCAAAATCTGAATACACACAAATTGAGAATTCCATGGTTTGTGTGGTAAAGAAGATAGAGCTGCACCACGGTGGCACTTGTTACAGCAAAATAAAAAGAGCTGCCCAACAGAATCTTAGTAAGAATTGAATTAGTGAAAGAATCGTGAGTTTCAGCTACTGTGTGCCAGAGAAATGTGCAGCTTTACTTAAAAAAGAAAAAAAATCTTTTCAAGTCAGAACACTTGTTTCCAAGCCTCTAATGAAAACTCTGCAAAACCTTCTCCACTGAAGAGAAGTTCTGTACATTTTGTTTTGACGACTTTCAAATAGCATTATCAGTGCATGCTTGGTCTACTGGAACAAGCCTTACCCTTGCAGTTTCCTCATTCATCAGTTTTACCAGACCCTAATGCTGTGAACTCTGTGGACTCGTTCAGTTGCATGAGGTGACTCAGACACCCAAGTGCATTCCCAAGAGCAGGTATCAAAACGTTTTTTCCTATCACTACCAGAACTGCACCTGCCCACAGCCAAAATGGCTTTGCCCTTCTCTAGACCGCAAATCCAGAGAGCCCTTCCTTCCTGAGCCAGAAGGAGGTGCTTACTGAGAGATCATCGCCGCGGAGAGCGTTCCCTGAGAGGTCCAGATGGAGGAGCGTGCTGGCGATCAGCGCGTTGGCACTCAGTGACTGGGAAAGGCTGTTCACCCCTGCAAGGCAAGGTCAGGATTGCACTCAGCTGCTCCAGGCCACAGCAGCAGGGTAAGTGCACGGTGTCAGCGACCAGGCTGTCATACATCAATGCTCAGTGACCCCTGTTTTGCCAACTCTGCACGAGTGCATCTCGAAACAGATTTTAAAACACAGCGGACTCTGTGACACTAAGACAATGTCTCCTTGCACGCAATGTTTAGATTAAAAGTATCTGTGGAAATAGATAAAAGCATCTGCTGAAGACCAAGTACATTAACAATTATAATTTGCCAGGACTTCAAAAGCAAGTGACAAGACCTAGAAGTTAAAAATATTTCAATTATGTGTTTGCCTGTAATTTCAGAAAGAAATAGTTTGTTAATTATAATATCAAGAGATGCACAAACACTTTCAATTCCCATTAAGATTTTTTCACATTAAAAATAAAAAGCATGTACTGGGAACAAACTAGTCAGAGCCTTCCTTTCCAAAGAAGTACTTTACCCTTTTTAGGATTTTTATTTCCAGCAAATGCAACTTTTAAAAGATGTATTTAACAACCAGAGATTCTAACTCTTGGTCCACTTCAGTGGGTTTCTTGAGGAGCAGAATTTTTAAGCAGCTACGAGTGAAAGTTAATGTCATGCACTGCCAACAGTCCCACAAATAACTTAGAGAACCAATCCAGAGACCTTGGGAAGAGTATCTGCGCTAGCTTTGGCAAGGAAAGGCTATAAGGCATCAGCTCATTTCATGTTCAGAAATCTTTCAACTGCCATAGCAGACTTTTCCATTTAACTAGAATTTTCAACTCCATAAACTTGTGCTTGAACTTCACCTACCTCATACTACACTTTAACAGTAATCTCGCTTTTGTTTGCGGACAATCTACCATGCACTTTTACTGCTCCCTGGGGGCTCAGACTGCTAATAGCTCCTAGGAAATCTGAGATGCAATATTTGAAGAAGGATCAGATGGGGAAGGCATCCTCCGAACTTAGAAACTTATCTCAAATAGAAAGTAATTTTTAAGTAAGGCTTAAAACCAGTAAGAAATTGTAGAAGATCTACTGAATTCAAGGTCAGTAAAGAACATCCCTGAACAAATGACACTGTCTCCTTAAGAAATCTGCCTTCCCCAAAGGAAAAGCCCTCAATTTCACAAGTTCAAAAATAACCTACCAAGGCACAAGCCAATTCAGTGCTGCCTTCTTAAAGAAAAACTGCCTAAGGAGAAGAGCTTTGCAAACAACCAAAGTGGCAAAGCTGAGGTTCTCCAGGTTCAGGTTACAAAAAAATCCCAGTTTTAAGGTGTCACAAATACAGTCACAGGCTCTCGCCAACAGTGTATCATATCAGGTATTTTATTTTATTTTATTTTATTTTATTTTATTTTATTTTATTTTATTTTATTTTATTGTAATTAAAGGGAATTCTAGGGACTGCCATGCGACAATGTTCAGCGTAACATGTTGTTCTTAGGGCTGTAATACAGCCCTAAGAATCTCATGAGGTCAATATTAGTCAGGCTGGAGTATTTTCTCAGCTTTTAAGATTATCTTTAAAGGAAAGTTAAAAAAACCTTCAAAGTTGTGTTCATAACCTCAGAATTCATGTCTGTCAACTCGATTTTGTTGAAAGACCTCACCAAGCCAGCATTTATTCCTTATAGAGGTAGCAGTACAGACAGAGTATGTTCTTCACTCAACAATCCAGAGCCCTTAAAAAAATCATTCAGACTACATGAGCACAGGATATATGAGCAGATTGGAGTAAAATGAAGTTTTGTTTAATTCTTGATGGCCTATTCTTAAGAATAAACATATGGCTAGTCAATATTCTTAATCAATTGCTTGTCACCACAAAAAATAAAGTCAGCAGTAGAAAAAAGAAACAGTTTAAGAAAGCCTGTTAATGAAAATGCTGAGTGAATAAATTTGGGATAGTGTCTGCCATCTGTTAAATATAATAAGAGCTATGGAACACTTATCACCCCATACTCCTCTCCAAAACTCCCAGGTCAACAACTGAAGTTTAGAAAAAATGCAGATTGTTCACACACCTGAGTGATAATTAAAGGGATAATAGAGCACAGTTTATACCTATTATGATCTAATATCTTTCATAGACTGCAATTCAGTCAACTCTTCCAAGTCAACTTCTGTGAAAAAGCTGCGATAACACAGTGCATTTATTCTTAACATTCATGCTCTACTTAAGAGAATCTCGGTCTGTTCATTGTGTCTAAGAGTTCACTGCATCTATTACTTGTAAAACAACAATTCAGAAAAGCCTGAAATCATCTTACTTGTGTTTCTGTGGTTTTATATTTTTTAAAAGTACATATTTCAATTGCAAGAAATATATTAAGTCAGAATTTTGTAAATTACAAAATGAATTGAATTAACTTGAAATGAAAAATGAAATGAATTAACTTGACTGTTAAGAGTGATTTGGCCGGAGTAATTCTCATCATACTTTATTTTGTAAGATAATAATTGTGTGCAAAATCCTTGATTAGCTTTCCAAATACCATTTTGGAAATTCACCACACACTGGTGCTACAGGTACCTTTCTGAAGTATTCTTTATGGTGGTTCTAAATTAAATCTATTCCACTGCAATACAGGCTCCAGTCCAAGTCCTATACAAGCAAGACTTTTTCAAAAGACCTAAACAGATGCAGAATCCAGTCCAAAGTCCAGCATATTTATAAAACCTACCTTCAGGTTCCACAAAACATACCTTTAGGTGACAAGGAGGTTTTAGATAAGTTTAAATGTTTCAGCCCCTTTGGAAGCTTGGCGAACTGGACACTTAGAGAGGACACACCTGGAGGGAGCAAGAGAAGGCAGATGCTTTCAGTTCCCCTCTGTGATCCCAGATTTTCCCAGCCATGCTGAGGGCAGTCACTGATCACACCGGAGCCAAATGCACAGTGGCACAAATACTCTTGCATGGCCGAGCTCACCGTAGGGGCTGGCCCCACATTATCCCATCTTTTTATGGCTATAAAGCCTTGAAACAACAGCTGTAGTCTCTGTGCTTTCATTGCTAACCATTGCACATAAAGGGAACTTTGTTGTTAACTATCAGTGAGCCTCTTTATAGTACTGTAAAAACTATGCAATACACACTTCCACTTTTGAGAAGAAAGGAATCAAAGAGAAGGCATTTAGACATTTGATATCGTCAGCACTTGGGAAGTCTGGAAGCTTTATGGCTCAGCCATAAAAATAACAAGTTTAAAAACCAAAACACACAGAGACTACACTCCAACAATGGTAGTTCACATGAAACTTCAAACCATTTGACTTTTTTTTTTCATTTTAAAAGGATGAGAAATCAGGGCATGCAGACACTGGCCTATATATATATTTTTACATACATATATGTGTGTGTGTGTATGAGAGAGAGACAGCGCGCGTGCTAAGACTGCCTTATTTTCTTGAGAGGACCCCTTCCTTTGTTAAATACAGACATTCAGAGGTTGCTTGAAGAAAACCGCTATGTACTGGGCCTGCTGCAATTGCACTGAGCAACAGTCTGTATTGCTTATATGAGGGCTGATGCTACAGGCACACAGGCACAACGAGGACCTGCCTCTTGTTGCTGAGGACCTGCAGCAAGAACTTGAATCTCTTCCCGAGCTATAATGGCCCTTCATCTCACTTCATTATTCTGTAGGCTACCAGCTTTTAAGTGGACTTGGAAATGCTACAATTGCCTCTGATCTCAAACAGTAAAACATATTAGGATGCTGACATGGGCCTGACTACCTTGGCACAGTTTCAACATAAAAGAAAGAACACATTCGCCTTTTCATTAAAGCACCTTCTCAGGGTATTCAACTCCACATGCCATAGATATCATCACACTTAAGAAAAATATAATATTTTTATTAAGAAAGCACATACTAAAGTAACAGAGGAGCCAAGTTTGGAGATATTTACCTTAATAATGGAATAATCAACATAGAAACTCAAGTGTGAGCATGAGGTGTGAAATGCATTCCCTAATAAATCACTTAGTGAAAAAAGGGAAAAGAGAATAACCTTTTACCTGTTCTAAATCACAATAAATAAATAATAAAAAAACAGCTCTTCACATAAGCAGACATGAAAGAGTGCACTACAGAGCACATCGCAGACACATGTTTATACTGCTTTTATCAGATGTTATCATTAATAATAAAGAAAGAGCAGCTATATATCAGATGTGCAATTTTGGTTGCAGGGTTTTTTAATGCTCTCTGTAAAAGCATTTTGTGCGAGTTGATGATAGCTGCAACTTTCATATGGCTCAAAGCAACATGACATATTTTATTCATACTGCCAAAATATCAGAGTGATGATGCCTTGGCACTGTTTACTGTAGAACACAGTAGCAACTAGGTGTCTTCATGAGCTTTCTGCAAGGATGTATAGAGTCAGATTTCTTTCCTACCCCAATTTTCTGGGGAAAAAAACTGTGTTCAGCTCATCTAAAATAGTGGGGAATCAGTCTTTGTAAGGATGGCTGCAGAATGCAAATCTTGTGGCTGACCATCTAGTTTTGTGGATCTGGTTCAGTCATCACATAGAGTTTCAAAGCAGTGTAAAGCTAGGCCATGGAAGCAGCATTGCAGAGCATATGAGAAGTGTCAGTGTTGTTGTGAAGCTCTTCTTGTGAGGAATGCAGCAAAAAATGGTACTTCTCCATCCCTGCATGAAGCTAACCATCAACCCATTACCCTGAGCAAGATGATGGATTTTAATATCTTAGCATCATAGTGGTAAGAATCCACAGAGCTATAAAATGCAGGAATAAGGTGCAGAAAAGAACAAGTACTTCAGGTCTCTCGGGCATTGGAATGCTCTCTTTAGGCAACCTGTTGCTGCTGACCTTGTAACACACGACGTCTGGGATGGCAAAAGATGACTTTGCTACATCCAGGTACATACCTTTGTTTTTGAGTGTTTTAAGGTTTTATTTTATTTGTTTTGCATTATTTTTTAACAAAATTATATCTGACGTTACGGTCTTAGTAAAGGTAAAATTTCCATTGGTTAAGCATGGCCACATTTTAAAGGCCAGACTAGGAACAGATTTTCCAGGTGGTGTCGGCCTCACTAATGTTGGCAGCACCACTAAGAGAAGCCAATTACTAACACACGATTCTCTGCACAAACTCATTTTATTTAACACTACTTTATCTTCTAACTAAATTAAGATTCTACGCTTTTGCTAAACAGAGTAGTCTTTTGCTTCTGTAGGCAGTTGCATTACTGTAATAATATAGTATTTTTACCTATGGGTACTCAATAATACACCACAGCTTTATTTCCCTCTCCCTAATAATGTGCAACAACAGTCCCTGTAATTTACACTACTCTTACTTCCCTAATATTTGCAATATAATCTGATTAAACTTTCAGGTCTTGCAGAGGTGATATACCAAGACATAAGAGTTTTGCAAAATCCACGTATTTCACCTACATCCCAATTATGCCAGGATTCACTTGTGAAATGCTTGCTGCCTTTTCAGTTTAATAAAATCAAATTCACCTTGCAGACACTGACTGGATCACAAGACATTAAAGTATTTCTTAATGCCACATTTGTGCACTGCAATTATGGGTAATTTCTCTTTATTTAATATACCTACATAATTCAGCTAATTCTCTGAAGGAAGGCCTAACCATAACTGTAGATGTGTCAGAAGAGAGTGAGCAAATGAAAAAAACAAACTAACCACTAATTTTGGCAAGTTGCAGCTTCTATACTTTATTTTTATCTTCCATGGGCCTCCTGCAGAACGGTTTGAATCAGTAGCTGTATTACAAAAACAGCAACCACACTGATACCTTAAAAAATCCCCTGGACTATAGAGTAGCTACCAAGTGTTTTAGTTATTTGTTTTGTTTTCCAGAGGAAAAAAAAAATGGGCTTTAAAAAAATCTTTTGTGACATACTTACTTTAAATTCATTTCTTTGAAAGCAGAATCAGCAATACGTATAAAATGACAGTTTTTTTCCCCTCATGGCAATCTTATAAAACAGAAATCCTAGTGTATTGCAGTTAGGCTGATGGCACATTTTGCAACAGTGTTTTTTCAGCAAAAGAGTGGCTTTAACATGATATGGACTTTTCCAGAAGGTGTTTGGGAAGGGGAAGAACAAAAATTATTCAGGTCAGATAAAAATACTTATATATTTTTATTGATTATTTCTAGTCAGTAGAAAGAGAGATACAAAAAAATTTTTTTTTAAAGGGAAAAGGAATCTCATCTTTTCCCTTCACCGAAAAAGTAAGAGACACACCTACAGAAGTCTGATCTAAGAACAGCATCCTGAGTCAGTCAGATTCTAAACACAAAGAACAGTTTCTTCATTTTGATTCATGTCAGCAAAGGGACTGGAAAATTTTCCCCAAACAACCCAAATAAAACAAGAAAATGTTCACTGAGCAAAAATCCTGTTTTTCTTTTGGCCCAAGAGGAACACAAGATGGTCTGATCCCAAGAACACTGTGTGCTTGGAATGCATTAAGTGAGGCAAATGGAAATCTCACACGGGCAGTGCTCAAGGTCAACTCCAGACTGAAAGAATGTAACCTTATTTTAAAAATAAGTGCCTTGGGTGAAAGAAGAATAGACATGGGAGTGGAACTGACTTGATAGGTACTGAAATCACCTCTACCAGCGCCTACTCTGAGAGAAAAAGAGCTGAAAAAGCGCTGTTCAGCTTGCTTTTCTACATTATGGAGTCAACAGCATGTTGCTATAAAAGAATGCCAGATATGACAGTATTACAGAACACTACAATGCCTACGGGGCAAAGCAATGGCACTACTAAGGACTAGCATAAAGCTGAAAATGGGAACAGCTACAATGCAAGGAAATATGTAGAGAAGTATGGTCCAAATAAAAAAGGGGGGAGAAAAACCCAGGAAAATACACTCCAAGGCATAAAGCCATTCTTGCACTTCATCCTCAAATGGATTATATTGAGTCAAAAAAACCTAGTATTTCCTCTCTAGCCTGAAACATTGAGTTCTATCTCCTTTTAAAAGAAACACCTGTGAAAATGTAATGAAATCTAACGAAAACCATGGTTGCTTTAAGACATTTGAATACTCCTTGACAAGCTAATGAATATGCATAAATCAAAAAGAATAGGAGGTCTCAGTCATTTGTGAACAACAGATATTTACAATGGCATTACACCCAGAACAATAGCTTTATTATTCACACAGAGCTGAATGGAGCAGCAGTAATCCCCCTATTATACTTGTAGAAAGCGAAAAATGGAAATGTTACCATACCTCTGTCTTCAAGTGGATTGCTAGCAAGGTTAATCGTATGGAGTCCTGAGCTGGGATTATGGGCTAGGGCACTGGCTAGTTTCTGTGCAAAATCTCTGCAAGGAAAGAACAGTGAGGAGGAAAGAGTTCTGTTATCTACTGAATCAACAGCACATTCAGAGGCTTAAAAGTGTCAAGGGATCACTAGACAACAGTGGCCAATTTATCCCCCTGCAAAGCAGAAAGGATTCTTCAATTCCGAACAACGCTTCTGCCTGCTGATCTGCTGCCTCTCAACAGCAGGTAATATTATTATTTATTTATTCTGTCATCTAAGAGACTGAAGAGTGCTCAATCAAAGTGTAAAGCACTTTCCATAAAGATCTAAGGATGCAATAAAGCAGGGGGTAGGCAGAATGACTCAAAACGTGAGCGCGTCTTTCAGCACGTCCTGCGGTGCCACCAGGGTGGGATCTGGGCCGTGCAACTCGGGCCCCAGGACTGCTGCACTCTTGCAGCTGCCTTCAACTAGCTTAAATGGAGGGGCCCTGCGGCCTCCCGGCAAGGTCGAGAGCCCACAGGAGCACTTTGGAGCTTGTGAAGCAGCACGGGTAGCGCTCGCACAGAAGAGCAGCACACACACGAGCTGCTCTTTCGTTGCCTGCTTCTTCTTACAGCGAGGAGCACGCTAAGGCGTTGCCTGATCACAGTTCTGGTAACAGGCCCCAAGAGAAAGACCGTGGTGTATCAGGTGTACAGCGCCACAACAGCCTGGCTAGGCAGCACCGGGAGCTTCGTGGTGACTTCAAATAACCAGTGCGGGCAGCCGCGGCAGCCACAGCAGCTACTCGCCCTGTCCCCGACCCCTGGAGGGACAAGGGGCCCTGGCCCCAAGCAGAGGAGCCGCAGCCACACGACGCAGCCCAGAACCAGGCCTAGTTTCGCTGCCAGGCTGCGAGGGAGGTGCATTTCATGCCTTGGGTCACAAGGTGGTCAGTTAGTCCTGGCTCTAACCTGTCCTTGTGCACACCGGAAATACTCTTCCTATTAAAGAACTAATCCTACAGCGTGTTTTTGTTAAATTGAGATATAACTTCCATGTTCTTACTGTACTTAAGCTATTTATAGACAACAAAAATATCCCTTGAGCTGCCTTCACACAGCTTCCTTCTCTCTGCCTTGCAGCAGAGATGCCCTGTGGGCCAGTGTCAGAGAACTAATGGCTACACTGCTAAGAGAGTTGTAATTAATGATGTCCCTTTTCCTTTGGGGCAGATCCTGTCCCCATGCAAGTGATCAGTGTGTGTGATGTGAGCTGCAGGGGAAATGGCATCCTTTTCCCAGACTCTGGAAAAGTTTGGAATCTGGGCAGCAACAGCTACAACAGGCTTTGGCCGTGTGCTAGCTTGCAAGGTGTTCTTGAGTACAGAGATGTTCCTGGAAAGTTTAGTTTTCCTTTGGAACCCCATTTCCTCAGGGACTCCCTGGGTGCATCACGCTTCAGTGTTGCAGAGGCTTGATGATGGGATGCCTTTAGGACAAGTGTATTCTTTTCTTAAAATACAAGTGAATACAAACACTCAACAAAAAGAAATTCTGTGCTTGAATCGGTGCTATCTGACAGGCCTCATGTTCTGCTCTGTCTCCTATAGGTCCTCTGTGCATACCCTCCAGCACTTCAACTGGCACTACATGTCTATGCTTAAGCAAATAAATCAAGACCCACTTAAGTCCCCCAAAAATAGAAGGTTTTGAGTTTTATACACCCTTTCTTCACAAGGAGGCTCTCTTCCCTTTATCCCTAAGAGGTTTTCATTACATTACTCAGCCAACATCTTTAGGCTTTTTTGCAAACTCTGTCCCAGCTTTTGCCACCAACATAAGCAGTGTTAGTAGAACTTCTGGACAACTAGGGTGTGTGTTAACTAGTTATCAGAGGTATAGTAAATCCACCAGAAAGCACTGGACTACCTTCTTAGGGCTCCCTGCTCACTTTGGAAAAACTAACACAACTTCTCCACTCCCTGAGCAGCCTCTGCCTTAGATTGGGGCACGTGCGCTCTCTGCTCCCTGCGTGACCTTCCCTCCTCCCCCTTTTCGCTTTGCCTGTTTCTCAAGTGCTGGCATTTATGGTTTGGTTGGCAGCACACCATAGCCACAGAGGGCTTTGACTTTGTAAAAGCCAGCAAATCCATCCTGCACGTACTGCATATCCACACTTGAATGTGCTGAGGACGTTGAGGGTTGGAGGTAGGGATATTTCACGAGGGTAAGAATAGTGCAGATTAGGAAATCTCGGGCATGCAAAATTCCTCAAGATCTGTCTAAATAACATCTACATAACAGTAAACTAAAAAAGAGGACATGCATGGAGGGAACTAACGTGTAGTTGTCTCACACCTCTTGATATTCAGAGCTCATCCAACAGGGTGAAATGAGATGCAACTGCCCTGCCAGAGGTCCTCCCCAGACCACTGCCGGGCACTTCGGAGCTTCCCTGCTGGAGCGGCTGTTCCCTGCTGGCTGCCATGGCCGGTGCAAGGCAGCCGGCAGGAGGGACATTCTGCCAGGCTGCAGAGCACACGCCAGGCCAAGGAACAGGCTGCTTTTGCCAGCAGACCTTTGCAGACTGAAGCATCCATCTGGGAATCTTTCTGGAGACAAGTATTCTGGTGATCATATACTCCCTGCTTCCCTCCTCTAAAGCACCCAAGCGATGCAACTCGCTTTTCAGCTCATTTGTTCAGGTGCTCCTGCACTATTCCCCTCTCTCTGAAATTAGGTATCACTGACCTCAATTATCATGCTAGTAATTATCAAAACATTAGTATTCTCTTTATGCACTAAAGCCACGCATAATAATCTAGACTTCTTCCTTTATGTCTGTTAAAGAAATAGCAATGAGGATTAAAATGCTCAAGAACATCTACACTGGCATAAATCCTATCTGATGGAGGACTCCATTGGACAACCTGTTTCCACCCACAGCAAGTCCACACTTGCCTGCATCTGGGTCCTTACTCCTACCATTATCCCCAGTTTCCTTTCCCCTCATCTAGGATGATGACAACTGCTTATGGGGCCATATCCAAACCCAAATCTTCAGGACCAAAAATGTGTGACTGGAAGCAGAAAAGGGTGGAAGCATCTTCAAATGACTCTGCTGAGAGAGGAAATATGTTCTTGCAACAGCTCGGGTGTTTCTGAAAGCCCTGCTCTTGCTACTTCTTTCGCAATGCCAGTCTAGCAGTCTGCCACAGCCTATTGAAAACAACTAGTCTACGAGCTGTGTGAAAGGAAGATGCCCAACAACAGCAGGATTTGTCCCTAGCAAGCAGATATGGTAACTTGTAAAACTGACAAGTGCATCCTTGACAAGAGCAGACAACCCTGATCAGAAAAGAGACACTAAGGCAACATGCCAAATACTATGTATGTAGATGGTGGCATGAAAATCAAAGTCTCCAGTTGTTCATCTGTCAAGTCCTATTAAAACTGAAACCAGGTCCAACTGAGACAAGCCAATGCAGGCAATGTGCAAAGGTAGTCAATATAGCTTTTAATGTGCGTGATTATCACAATGTTTCATAGCAAACAGAGCGAGAAAAATGAGCTAAAACAGGACACCTGTGTTTGAATGACAGCTGATAAAGGCAATGCACAGTGACCACGAGGTTTAGGGGTAATCTCCAACTCCATCACAAATTTCCTGAGTAATTTGGGCAGTTCTCTAGTGCAAAACCCATGGTGGGGTGCAGGGGATGTGGGGAGGAAGGGAAGACAGGAACCAAAAAACTAAAAAGACCATTTAATTTTTCTCTTTGTTTCCCTTCTATACTTTTTCCTTCCTAGTACAGGATTCCCTTTTTCCAACCTTTCTATTGTTTTGTTAATTAAATATAAAATTTTATTGACACTATACTTTTCACTTTGTCTACATGATCTTGGTTACTGCTCTAATACTTAAAACAAGCTACAAATACTTCCAATGGGTTAGTTTATGACCTGAATTTTGTTTCTTTTTCCTACAAAATAGTAAGTAAATATGTAGTAATGAACATAACAACTATATTTAAAACTTACACAAGAACAACCACATGGCTTTCCTCTACATGCCATTCTTTTAAAGTTAGGGCAAGGGGTTAAACTTTTTAATCTACTTTCTTGCTCCTTATAAAATGTTACTTATGTCAAAATGCTACTTTATTTGTGCAGGCTGCAATCCCCAGTAAGATAAAAACAGCTCTCTAGAAAAATGCAACTGTAATCTGTCATTCAGTGTTAAATAAAAAGGTTTACCACTATTTTCTACGCAATAAAAGGTTTTCATGATAGCCTTTGTAACTATATCTGGAGAGGAACAGTGCAAGTTGATTTAAGGCTTACGCTCCTATCCAACCCATTTGTGTTCTATCACTTAACCCAACTCTCCAGGTAGGATTAAAAATATATATATAGTTTTAAAGGGACTTCTTTGTCATAAGGAACTTCTGAAAAACCTGTCAAAAAGCTTCTAAGTATAAGCTCCTCAGAAGTCAAACACTGGGCATGAGCTCTTTTTAATGCTTATGCTAATTAACACATATCACCCATCTGTTGCAATGGGAGTAAGCATTACTAATGCAAGGCTTGGAAGAAGTCACTCACGTTCTCAGCCCGGCATTCTCCAGGACCAGCTCTTCCAGGCGATTGGACCTACTCACCACCCGCAGAATCTGCTCGCAGACATCGGCGGACTGCCAAAAAAAAGGCAGAACAACATTAAAGAACACAAACATGGAACATCCTAACAGGATCCAGGCCACAACCAGTTTCCAGTCATATGTCGATAATAAATAAGGATACCAAGAATATCCCTGAGGGAGTCAAATGGCAGCAGAGGACATGGAATCATTATGGTTGGAAAAGATGTTCATGATCATCGAGTCCAACATCTGGAAAGACTCAGAGAGGAGTGGGAGGCAGACTAGAAGTGAATAATTTAAGAAATTAGCCATCTAAGCACAAGGGACAGAATTTTTATAATCATAGTAAAAAAGTAACACACACACACAAACCCGCTCTGTCATTCAAAAAAAGACTCGATTTAAACAATGAAAACAACAAAATCTTCTTCCTAACCCATGTCATACCATTAGAAGAATGGAGAATAAAGCCTAAACAGGAATGACAACTAAACACAAACAGGGACATTATAATGCAAAAGAAAAAAAAAATCTCCCCAGGAACAGCAGCGTGGCTATAGGTCCTCCAAAGATTACATAAGGACTAGGGAGTCGGTGTGGAGTATTTCAGTAGTAATTCTCCTAGGCTCCATACTGAACTAAAACACATCTGATGATCTTCACCGTTGTCAGATTCTCTAAGCTGCATGGACATTTGCAAGCACTGTGAACATGAACAACACACATTGTAACAGCAGACTTGGTTTCCTGAAGAGACAAAGCCTCAGTGATTAAAAAGCTGTTCCAGTGAACTCAAAATGTTACAACTTACCGTAATCTTATATTTTGCTTCTGAATTTGTCTAGATTCCCAGCACACACTAACATACACGTGAAATCTTAATGTGAACTCCAGTCACGATCATGAAATGCTGAAACTAGTCAAATTTGTCCGCCTTTAGAAAGGGCAAAGTGACATTTATATGCAAGACATCTCTATTTCTAATAGACAGGCTGTCTTTTTTTTTTTTTTTTTTTTTTTTTTGATTTTAGACTAATTGAATCTCCTAAAAAGAAGAAAATAAAATATCCCAAATTCTACCACACATATAAAGTTATTATTTATTTACACAGTAGGGATCACAATTTTGTCTAAATTGCATCAACTCATCTATCTTTCCAATTCTCTTTTTACCTTCCATAAATTAAGATTCCAGAGCATTCTCCCAGTGCTTCTAAGCAGTGTGATGGTAAATGAAGGGTTTCATGTGCTATGAAAACACTAGAGAGGTGCTGTCTACCAGGGACAACATCAGAGGGTACCCCATAAAGCCCAATGTCTTCTGCAGCCTCTGGACACCCCTGGACTCACACTGACTCTCAGTAGTGTTTCTACGGTACACATTTACTGTCCAATAACTTACACTTTGCTGATACTCTCATCTGCAAATGGAATGGATGGAACGTGAAGATTTGTATTGACAAACTGGTGCACTTACAAGACTGATAAAGTTTACGTGCTTGAATAAAACTCTTCCAAATAAAAGTTGCTAAGAATTCTTCAAATTTACAGGAAAAAAAAATCTTGGATAATACACACAGTTCTTGTTCTAGGCAAACTACAGTGGCTAGTCACCTAACTAAGTGTACTATCTTCCTTCAATTTTGAATTTGAACATAAGCTGATAGTTTTACTGTACCTTTTTGCAATGGCAGTTTTAGCAAGGAACTGCAAGACTAAAAATACCCTCAGATTCACACTGTATACAATTTTTAGCAGGGTGTCCCAGCAGGGAAGAAAAAAAGTGTTTTGCCTACTCTAATTTAAGGGAAGGAAATGATAGCTTAGGAATGCAATGAGCACATTTTTATATCAAGAGACTCTTTATTTTCAGCTGGTCATTTTTGTTATCACACATCACTAAATATTTATTACTTTAAGGGATTAGTTTCAAATAGTTAAGAGAAAAAATCATCAAGTTGCAATGAATTATAGAATCACAGGATGATTGAGGTTGGGAGGGACCTCTAGCAATCATCTCACGCAACTCCTCTGCTCCAGCAGGGAGACCCAGAGCACATGGCACAGGGCTGTATCCCTGCAGTTTGGAAGATCTCCAGAGAAGGAGACTCCTCAACCTCTCTGGATAGGAAGGAAAATTAGGAGAAAAGCCTGCTCTATATTGTGGAAGGGAAAAAAAATCAGGAAACAGAATGCTGATATTCATAACTCCAAAAAGCAACAGAGATTTCAGGTTGCTTTGAAGGTAGTTTACTATTTCTTTGTGTGGCATCTTTCCCTCTCAATAAGCTTTCCAATCTTTATCCATATGAAATTTTCTCAAGACCTCAAGCTGCTTCTCAGTAGTGTTTTTATGGCATGAATTACCTGTTCAGCCATTCACATTTTCTGGATATGATTAATGGAAAAATAATTTTCAATAAACTGCCCCATTTTACATCCCTTAGAAAATCAAGTTCTTAAAAAAACAATATAAGTATCTCCTAAAACATAGTAAAGCCAGAAAATAGCAAGCATATTATTTCAATTTATTACTTACTAATTTCAGGTCCTTGGAGGACAGCTTTGTAAACCACTGGTTGTACTCCAGAGCAGCAACTATAGGTATTAAGTCTCTAGAAAAAGAAAAATACTTTTACATATTTTTAATGCAACTGTCAGTTTTGGTAGCTGAAACAAAAAAACAAACCTCAAAACATTTCTTTCATATCTAATACACTCCATTCCGAAGTAAAACATGAACAGTTGTGTATCTTGATCTTGACTATATTTTAATACAGATTTTTGACTGGTCAACAGACATTCAGTCTAGCATGAATTCTTAAACCAGGAATTTGTCTAGGCTGCCAGTCCTACTCTCAGCATTACTTTTTCTTCAGCTTGTGACATATTTAAGCTTCTTAATCACCTCTAATTATAATTGAGCATGACGTTAAAAAGCTTTTTGGCACTCTGACGATTTAATATAATTCCATGACTGAATGTTTCTGGAGAACATCTCCTTGTCTCATCTCTATAGTTATATTCCCTCAGGAAGCAGGAAACCTGCAAAAGGATAATGCGACATTCAGTCCAAACTCCCTCTTAACTGTAAAGGAGATTTCACAGATGAAATTCTAAATTATTCCCTGTTTCTTTATTCTAAGCCTCTTAATTTGAGCTGCTCCCCCTAAGTTCCTCCAATAACAGATGTTCATAAATGTCATGTCTGTGCACTACCCCCCGCAGATTTGCTCATCACACACTAACACACTATTTAGTAGCACAACTCATGGATCCTCTTTCCAGAACACATTAAATGCATACATGCAAACACATGCATTCAGCAATTACTCAGAAAATTCTTGTCTTTATAATGAAATAAAGGAGCTGCAATATACACTGAATTATGTGACCAGCAACAGTGCCATCTCCACCTCATTTTTGGCAGGGACAAACTTAAAACACTGACTTCCACAAGCTAGCACCCAGCCTGCAGCTTTCCATTCGGCGCATATGCAGGTCAACACATCCCAGCACTAAACAGCGTCTCTTTCTGTCCTTGACTTTTCCTCCACTAACACTCAAAACACTTCAGGGTGACGGCGAAAACGTGCAGGAAAAACAAGAGATAAGGCAGCGTCGCATGGGCAGACAGCCAGCAGGCTACATGGAGAAGTGCAGCGCCTATGTCTGGGAATGCCTGCCCATCACTAAGGCAGGAGTGAGAAGGTGCTGCCTTTTGCAGCACAAGGCTGCAGGTATGAGCTGGGAGGCTCAGGCAAACACCAGCATTTTGATGTCCCTGCAGAGGAACTGGTGTGTGGTGCCGGCGCAGCCTAAGCCGGTCGCCCGCGCTCCTCCCAGCACAGTCCCACGCCGAATTCCCTCTCATAAAGGCAGGGAATGTCACCAGCTTCATGGCGGGCGCACACCTACTTCCACCCACCAGGTCTCCCCTCCCGCCTCCTCACTTCGCAACTGGAACTGACTGAGTGAAAAGTCAGGGGATAAAAAAACCACCAAAAGAGCAGAGGTCTTATCCCCTTAGGTTTATTTTCAATAAGCCAGCCCTGCTGGCTTGTGAGTTCTCCTCTCTGAAACAGTTTAGTCTTTTGCCTTATCCAAGGCCTGTTGGTGCCACTGCCACCACCCCTAGCTGGAGGGCTGCACACGCGCACACCTCCCTGGTGCCCGCAGGCCGCGGCAGTGGGAATCCTGCCCTTGCTATCCCGAAACGCTGCTCTCCTGGATTCCACCTCATTTTCATCACCACCCGAGTTTAAGGAGAAGCACAATAGGTTTTTTTCAGTCTTTTGTTTGTTTGTTTGTTTGCTTTAATTTTTACAGGTGCTTCTGAGCAGTGTGGGGTCCTCTTGGAATTTCTCTGTACTCTCTGGCTTCCACCAGCCTGCCTGCCCACATTGCATTTACTGTTGTGTTTCCCTTTCCAAAACGCTCTACCACTTTATTCTTTTTATTTATTTATTATAAATAATTACATCTATATAATTATAAATAAATATTTGTTTATTTTTTAATTATAGATAAAAGAATCCACCACAATGTCAATTCTTTTGTAATACAATAAGAAAAAAAAATGCCAAGAATAATTTCTAAAAGCAGGGCCTCTCATAACTTTCTTCAGGTTATGCTGAGTTGCATACATTTATTTATTGGTTTGTTTGCCCAGCCACCATCCAAATAAAGATAGATTTACAGAACACCACCACTGTGCCATCTTAAAATGAAAACAGATACTGTTCCTCTGGAGTGCAGAAAATCTCCCCAAGTTTCCGCAATATGCAAGCTTTTGCAGCACCTTCAGGTTTTTTCAGCAACACTGTCTTCCAGTGTATTTTTTGCCCATGGCAATAAATCTAAACATTGAGGGCATGGGAAGAAGGAAAGGAAAAAAAAAACAAAACTAATCACACTGTTCTGATGTTATATTTTTGAGAGTCCAAAAGTGCTAAAACATATGCTACTCGGATTAAGATTGTGCTCTTGAGTTAAGTAAACCCTGTTCACTTTGGGCCTTTTGTGTTGTTGTTAAACAATTACATGGTTCACAGCACAACATAACTTCAAATAAAACCTCAGAAGTCATTTTCCCATGTGGCAAGCCATGCTATGCACTTGAAGTGTCAGACGCTGGAAACTTAAAGCTTCATCTATAATTCATGTCATCTTATGTTGACCTCTAGCAGAAATGCTTCACTAGGAAAAACACAAATTGGTATTTTTAAAATACACAGCTTTTGTCCATAGAGGATTGATCCCTTACACCTCATTTCTGAGCTGCTCCACAACCTAAAGTATAGAGATGATTCATTAATCCCCAAAATAATGTGGACAGGACAAACAATAGTCTCTTCAAAATCAGAATGCTTTGGCATACTGCTATTATTTTTAATTTATAGCTTTCTCACTGTGTAAAATACTTGCATATATTCGTCAACTGATTAAGATCTTGAATCCTAATTTGCATTTTCAATGAATAACTTAAGGTTTTGGCTTCTTAAAAAATGTTATAGCTCTCTTGAACATTTCAATTCAAAGCCTTTTCTCTATTCATCTCTGTGATGACATTCACAAACTGTCATCACAAAATGGATTCCAGGCATGTAAACGTCTCTAAAACTGTTTTCAATCTTTGGACTTACACAGTCATCCAACATTCAGTAGTAGACTGCTACTTGCAACACAAATATTCTTTGTCAATTTTGCAATATACACTTTAATGAAAATCTTCTGTGAAACAACAGGTTATTATTCTATTTGCCTAAATACACCTGGCTTGATAAATAATGAATATTAAAAATGTTTCTTTCATCTTCTGCTCACTAATAAGTGATATTTTAACTCCTTACAAATCATTCAAACACTTGATTTCTATTGACGCTGGGGTATCCAAGTCACCTCAAAAAAGGCCCGATATTCTTCTCAGCAATTCCACCAAGCAACACGTTTAAGTGTTTTTAGGATCTTTTACCCACACTTGCCTGTGCTGAACAGTACGTGTTTCCCAGTCTTTCTCAGCAAGTCTTAACTGCCCGTTCAGTCTTTGGCTACGCAGGTCATGCAAGTAGATGCAGCCCTGCAGAGTTGTTCCTCTTTCCACTGAAGTAGCTAACACAGGTACAAACACCTCAGCAAGTTCATTTGAGCAGCCTGGAATTCAGCATGGACTGTGCAAACCCACTGCAGATGCCAAATAAATATGTGAGTGGAATTTTTTGTGCTACTTAACACACAGCAAGCTTAAAGCTGCAGGGACTGCTATGCTGAAATACTCTCATCTACCTACCTTTGAGTTTAAGTCTTTCCATTAGAATAATTTTAACATCAATTTTCTGAAAAACTCTTAATTCTGTAATTGTGCTTTCCCACGGAAACAGCTGCTTTCTATGTCTTATTTTAAGGCTCTTAGATTTGTCATTTTTCTTGTATAATGATAGACTTAAATTTAGATTCCTCCACATTTACTCTTACTTAAATGAGTTCAGATTGAGCTTTCTTAGAATTCAATTTTTAGCCAGCTGAATTTGGTAAAATCCATATAACAACTAGCTAAGTTTCAGCATCACATAGTAAAACTACTCTGATTTTTTTTTTCCTAAAGGTAAACCTTTTTCTTGGCATCTTTTATAAGAGGAGAAGCTGCTTCCTGGGATTGAGCTGAGCAACTTAAGTCTTCTACTGACTTTCTGAATAAAGTCACTTATTTTACCAAATACATCAGCAGAAAAAGATAGCAGAACTAAAGATAGCATAACACAGTACTTTGCTTTAACTACTAGCTGTAAGTGCATCTTCTTGAGCTCTTTCAATGGTCTCTATGAGGTTTTTGTGCAAACACAAAAACTCTGTGCAAGAAACACAAAGTGATAGAGCTGCTCATTTCAGAGGTACAGACTTTCAAGTAACACCTTACACAGGATAGAAAAATACTACTGGAAGAGGAGATTAGGAAACACAACAAGTTTCCCAAATACTGGCATGCTTCCTGCATGTTGTTTACCTGTGGTCAAGATGGCTGAAGTCTTGCAAATTCAGCTCTCTGGTATCTTGTGTCAGATAAATTGTATCAACGTCCTGTTAAAAGTACAGCAAAAAATACATCTTTATAGAACATTTTTTTCCCCTCAAGCACTGTGATTTACCTTCTCTTTTAACTTTTGCATATCTAGAAGAAAAGAGCCTCAGCACAAAATATGTACTTACCCACTGTACTTCTTCTCTATAGGGAAATCCAAGCCAATCACACACACATGCATACATCTGTGAAAAGCCTCCTGGAAACAACACAAGGCAGCATTTAACGCAACAGTAAAACAAAAAAGTGATATCTAAAGACATACCTTAACACTTTCACCTAAAGAAATACCCCTGAGTCTTTCAAAACTCACTCTCTTTTTCTCTCAGAAGAGGGTCCATTGTGCTGCTGAAATAAACTGCAACAGACTGAGACTATCCTACCTCTGCAATAGCCAGCAGGTTGCAAAAAAGCTTAAAATAGTGCACTCACCCACCAATCAGAAGGCTACTCTATCCTAATTACACCTTTAAACTAATTACACCTTTTCAAGCTTCTGCCAGAAATAAACTTCCTGACACTGCAATTTCAACCTTTTTATGTTTGAGCCTTTAAATTCATTCTCACCACAAGGTCCAAGTTCTGCCACCGTCTGACTCTCCCACAGGGCCTGGAGATTAGCCAGTCTTTCTGAAGGCTCCATAGTTACTTTTTTCAGAATCCTCCTGGATGCAAAGAGAAAAACATCATTCATGGCTTTAAAAATATTTTTAAACCTGGGCAATTATATACACTCATGGATCTTTATTTCACATATAATTTTATATAATTTTAATGATGTGTATAGGAAGAATTACCATCTTTAGTGCAATTTGATTCCCTGCCTGAAAGTCAAACACACTGTGACACAGCACAACAGTAGCAGCATTTATCTCTCTCCTTCTGATAACTAAGCCTGGGACTCTTGAGGCAACTGAGCCCGTTTCTACAACAAGATTGCCCCAGGTTAGGAAGACTTGTGGATAGACCTCAACTAACATGAGGATGCCCAAAATAGGAGGAATACACGGTATTATTGGTTATAGGATATGCTGAAATAGCTGCAGTTTGTACAGTGCTTTTATGAAGTGAAAGCACTATGGCCCCAGAGGACGCCGAGTGGCCTCTGATTTAGATACCTAATTCTAATCTCTGTAATGCAATAGATTTCTTCAGACTCCAGACACAAGCCTTTCCTCTGCCTTTTAGGAAACAAAAAACAAATGTTCTTCTGAATGACAGAAGGGTCTCAAAGCTTTCAGAATGCCATGCAACAAGGGGAAAGAATAAATAAGAGATGTTAACAGCAGAAATCTTTTTCCCCTTTCTTGTCTGTTCTGGACTCACAGCAGCATATTGTTCATTTTGGAGAGCTGTCCCCTATGAGAACAGAGCAAGAAAAAAAAAATTCTGGGAGCTAAGCAATCCACGCAGCCACACAAAACTCTCCAACAATGTTCTCCAGAAAGCTAAAAAAAACCCTCAAAAAACAAACAAGTTGACAAGGCAATCATCACAGATGCTGAGATAAACATGCACAGCCTTGCAGCCCTCTTCACTCTTTGCCTGCATTTCTCTCATCATCAGTTTTATGGCTACTCCTGTTCATAAGTATTCACTTCTACATTTGCTTTATGAAAGATTTCCATCTCCATCATTGCATTTAATAATACTACCTCACAAAAAAAGTAGACATAAAAAACAAAACTGCTAGCTAGAGTTATGAATTTGATTTCTTAATGCACCTGCAGGTGAATAATAAAGATGGGCACTCAAAATAAAACGCATATAACTACTAAGACTGTTCACATTAAATGTCTTTTTAAAAAAGGTGACTTGGAAAATGTTATGATCCATTCTCTTTAGAATTAAATAAAACAAAAAAAAAAACAAGCAAACAAACAAAAAACTGAGAGAGAGTAGCAATACGGCTGCAGTATCTGGGAGGTAGAGATGAAGACGCAGCACAGCTAGAGAAGAGGAAGAAATTAAAATGAAGAAAAACTACTAAAAATTACCGCAAGATGATAAAATGCAGAAGATGATGATAAAACAATCCAGAGAAAACAAAAGTAAGAGCAATGTAAAACTGAAGCAGCAGGGAAAAAAAGCTAGAAAAGCAAACATATGATCCAGAGAGCCATTTATTCTATTGAAAATCTATAACAGAAGGCGTAGGGCTCAGTTTTGAAACACCAAGCTCAGAGTCATGTGAATTATATCAAATTTCACAAAATGTGAAAATAAGCTGAATTTTTCCCTCCACTTCCAACTCAGATTTTACTCCTCCTAAAAGAAACAGAAAAAAACAAAAATCTCATCACAGTTCCTTACAAGAAAAGGTACTGAAACCGCTAGAATCACAGATGTATCTGAGGTTGGAGAGACAATAAGGTAAAAAGAAAACTGAAATTTCCAAATCCTCTCCTGAATCAAAATGAAAGTGCTTTTGACCACACAGAGCCCAGCCTGCCCTAACTCTGCGTTGCTTCGTCATTCTACCATACACTCCCAAGGGTCTGAATGAAAATTCAGCACTTGCCTTAAGGCACTATATATCTTCTCTGTGTTTCTGCTGTAAGGTGGGGGACCAAAGGACTATATGTGGTGGTTTTTCACTCTTTTGACACATTCTGATCAATATGTATAAATACCTGAAGGGTGAATGTAGGGAGGAGGGGCCCAAACTCTTCTCAGTGGTGGCCAGTGATAGGACAAGGGGCAATGGCTACAAGTTGAAACACAGGCAGCTCTGTCTGCATGTGAGGAAGAACTTCTTTCCTGTGAGGATGTCAGAGCCCTGGCACAGGCTGCCCAGGGAGGCTGTGGAGTCTCCTGCCCTGGAGATCTTCCAAACTGGCCTGGATGCCGCCCTGTGCCCCGTGCTCTGGGTGTCCGTGCTGGAGCAGGGGGTTGGACTAGATGATCTCTAGAGGCCCCTTCCAACCTCAACCATTCTGTGATTCGGTGAATAGCTACTTACACTGGCGAGAGCCCAGGGAATATCTTCCTGAGGCAGGTTCCAATATGCGCCAGAACCTCATTCACATCCTCGGAGGTTGCCATCTTCATGGTAATGGTGCATTTCTCCGTCTCCATAATCAGCTGCACAAAACGGGGAGAGGAAGAGGTGGAAAAATCAGGTATCCTTCATTTAAACAGGGTGCTGCTGCTCTGAATGCCAGCAGAAATGCTTTGCACACCAGCAGGACTCTGTTCCTCATTAGTTAATGCTTTGCTCTATGCCATTTAGAGAAATCATTAAGATCACATGTTGCCTTAGTTTGATTAATGCAGTAACTCAGTTAACATGACTGCCCTGTAGTCTCGGGATATTTATTTCAACGAGGTGGAGAAAATGGAACCCACTTGTAAACAGTCTCTTACAGTGCGAGTGTTCAGAGACAGAACAGAGCACCACAGATACTTCAGCTGGCCACCGAATTTGGTTTTCATTTAAATTGGCTCCTGGATCTCTCTGAGTTTCCAAGTCATGTCTAGGGTTATCACCAGACAAGCCCAGTGACTGGGTGTGCTCTCCAGAGCACACACACTAACTCTATGCCCTCAACACTTCATGCTCTCCCACCACTTCCCCTACTTCCAGCTCCTGTGGCCATTCATTCTCCCAGGACGACCAAATGGTCAAGTCTCCACCATTTCTGACCATCACCAGTACTGCTGCACCTCTCCCCCATGTCCTTCTGCCTCTCTGTGTGTTGACTTCTCCTATCACGGGTTTTGTGAGTTCAAAGTCCATGGGGTGCCACAGATGCTGCATGTGGGAGAACTGCAACAAGATCTGTTGCCCCCAAGGAACTCCCAAGCACTCCACCAGCAGGCAGCTATAACACTTGCATTTTTAAAGCACAAGTGAATGTAAAAAAAAAAAAGCAAAACCTTACAAAAATACCTTAAAAAATGGTATGCTAAACCAAGTTGTTGAAAATCAGTACTTTCCTTGTAAGCCCTTATAACAATTTCTCTCTGTCCCTCTAGAAGTAGTCACTCATAGCTTCCATGGCATTTTAGTGCCTTGAATGAATAAGGTCACAAATGCACACACTGTTTACTAAAGGTCTTCCCATTAAACAGTTGAACGACTGGAGCTTTTTTTCCTCAACGGAAAGCTTCAAAAACTGGGTTAAACAGACGACATGTTAAACACAAGGAGAGCTTTATAGAATTCAAATTACACTGTCAGATGCTCCTATTTCCATAAACCTCTTGAAATAAGAAAATACACATGAAACACATGAAAACTTTGATACAATTGGCCTATCAAATCTTGTCAACATGTTCATCTTTTATGAATGAACAATGTATAAAAGACATTCTTCTTTTCATCACCTTCTCCTTGACATTCACCTTTTTGGCACATAACTTTCCCCTCATTCCCCTTTTTTCTTTATTTCTTTCATTTTTTCTTTTTTTTTAAGCAGGAGCAACACCAGCAAGACGTGAAAGGGAACAGTCTCTGCAAGGTAAGCAGGAGCATGTGGCTTCACCACAAAAGGCATACACCACTACAGACATTCAAACTGCCACGGTGTGGATTACATAACCATCACCAATTGCTTTTCATTTCCGAGAAAAACATCCACATTTATGTGACTGATGAAAACCTGCAGCATTTTAGCTTCATTCCAACTGAGCTATGAAAAAGCAGCATTTATCATCTTTAGCCCGTCCACACTCATTCTTAAAATGGATTCTTTAAAATTTTTACCATTATTTTAGGTTTTAAAAGCCTAAAAGCAAATAAACAAAGCAACAACTCCAATGTGCAGCCTGCTCCCTAGATAGGGACTCCTACTTGCTGGCACATTAACTTCTCCTTAATTGGCACACATTTAGCAAAGAGTAAACAGGTACCTTTCCACTAGAGTATCTCTGGTAAAATGTATCAGTGTGCCACAACACGAGTTTGATAGAAGACTGAAAACACTCACCTGACCTGGTTTACTGGAAGTTATTCCTTGGATTTCCAAGTAGCTGAAAGTTAGTTCTAGCTATAATTAAAAAACAAAAAGGCCACATTAGTAAGAAATACATCCCTCCTTTAAATAAAGCATTGGCATATTTCAATAAAGTTAATACAAAAAACTTGTATAAGAGGATTGTTATTTTACATTAGTTTCTACAGAGATCTTTAAAACCCGCTTGGACGCAGCCCTGTGCCCCGTGCTCTAGGTGACCCTGCGTGAGCAGGGGGGTTGGACTCGATGACCTCTGAGGTCCCTTAAGCATGCTATGATTCTATGATTCTATATCGAGTATTTGTTAATATTCTGTATCTACTCATATTTTGTACCAAAATAAGACGTGCATGTTGCTTATTAGGGGCTCACATAGTTATTATGGGCTGTGAGAATATCTAACTGGCTACTTTACTGACAGCCATGAGCACATCAGCTTGAAACAAAAATTAAAAGAAAATTTTAGGATAAAAAACATATTTGCCTACTCAACACGCCATTGGTGCATACTCTTGTGAGTGAATAACTCTTAGTAAGATTATTTATAGAATCACTTATTAATCTTTCATTAATAACATTGATCCCAGAAGTGAAAACATTTTCTATACAGAGGCTAAAAGGGATACAACCCAGCCACCTACATACATAAAATGCTCAAGACTGGATTAGCATGTCTAAAAGTTTGTGAAGAAATAAAATGGCAAGGTCTGTTTCTTTTATTTAAAATCAAAACCATTGCAACTCTAAAAAAATGTGTTACTTGCATTAAAAAAAAATCGTCTGCGCTTTATCTTACCCTTCATGATCAGGATGCTTCCAGACAAACACCAAATTACTCTATTTCTATCATCTGACAACTATTTAATAAAAAGACACTGAACTACAGCTGCACTTTACACAATTCCCAAGGCTATTCATCTACAAAGGCTGCAAAAGCCCTCAAGCAATTACCTGTCCATGATTTAAATCCTTCATATTTTTCAAATTATTTGCCTACCAGATTGAATGTTCTCTATTCATTACCTTTGTATGTACCTATATATATGTTTCACATAAACAAAGGCACTTAACTTCTCAGAAAAATTTACCATAGCTTAGCAGTTCACCAGAACCAGACTAAAGAAACGACCCTGCCAAAATTCTGAAGAGAATTCACAAATACCATTCAATGGGGCAGCACATCTTAATTAAGAATCAATTCATTCTTCAACTTTCAAAAGATTTACATGTGAATTTTGCCGTGAATGAAGGATTAGGGTTACAGTCAGGGTTAAGGTTAGGGTTTAATGATCCTGATAAACTCTAGAGCCCAATGTGTAGTGCAGCTGCAAAGGCCATGCCAAACCCCACACAGGACCACAACACGAATGATCCTATGGCACATTTCATCTCTCCACCATCAATGGCAGGAATGGGACCCGATCTGAATTATTCACGAATAAAGAGTTAGGGTTAGGGTTCGTGTACTGAGAAAGCCTAAAGCGCGATGTCTAGTGCAGCTGAAAAGGCCTTGCCAAAGCCCACACAGGACTACAGCACAAGTGCTCCTATGGCACATTTCATCTCTCCACATTTAATTGCAAAAATGATAACCTATGTGAATTTTGCCCCTAATTAAAAACTAGGGTTGGGGTTAGGGTTCAAGCACTGAGAAAGTCTACAGCCCGATGTCTAGGGCAGCTGAAAAGGCCTTGCCAAACCCCATGCAGGAACACAACACGAGTGCAAATATGGCAGATTTCATTTACTGACAACTACAGGGAAGGATGGGAAAATAATTGAATTCTGCCCCAATGAAGGATTAGGGTTAGGGTTATGGCTACCGTTAGGGTTAGTGCACTGAGAAAGCCTACAGCCCAATGTCTAGTGCAGCTGAAAAGGCCTTGACAAACCTCATGTGGGAACACAACACAAGTGCACCTACGGAACATTTCATCTCTCCACCCTCAACGGCAGGAATGGGACCGTATCTGAATTATTCCCCGAAGAAGGATTGGGGTTAGGGTTAGGGTTAGGGTTTGAGCACTGAGAAAGCCCAGAGCCCAATGTCTAGTGCAGCTGAAAAGGCCATGTCAAACCTCATGCGGGAACACAACACGAGTGCACCTACGACATATTTCATCTCTCCACCCTCCATCGCCAGATTCGGACCATATCTGAATTATTCCCCGATGAAGCATTAGGGCTAGGGTTAGGGTTCGAGCACTGAGAAAGACTAAAGCCCGATGTGGAGTGCAGATACAAACACCATGCCAAACCTCACGATGGAGTACAACACAATTGCTCCTATGGTAGATGTCATCTCTCCACCCTCAATGGCTGGATTCGGACCCTATCTGAATTATTCCCCAATGAAGGATTAGGGTTAGGGTTGAAGCACTGAGAAAGATTAGAGCACGATGTCCAGGGCAGCTGAAAAGGCCATGCCAAACCCCACGTGGGACCACAGCACGAGTGCACCTATGGCACATTTCATCTCTCCACCCTCAATGGCAGGAATGGGAACCTACGTTAATATTCCCCAAAAGAATTGTTAGGGTTAGGGTTCGAGCACCGAGAAAGCCTACAGCCCAATGTCTAGTGCAGCTGAAAAGGCCTTGCCAAACCTCATGTGGGACCACAACACAAGTGCACCTATGACACATTTCATCTCTCAACCCTCCATGGCCGGAATGGGACCCTATATGATTTATTCCCCGATGAAGGATTACGGTTAGGGTTAGGGTTCAAGCTCTGAGAAAGCCTAGAGTCCGATGTGTAGTGCAGCTACAAAGGCCTTGCCAAACCCCACGCGGGACCACAGCACGAGTGCACCGATGGCACGTTTCGTCTCTCAACCCTTAAAGGCAGGAATGGGAACCTATGTGAATTTTGCCCCTAAAGAAAGATTAGGGTTTGGGTTCGAGCACTTAGGAAGCCAACAGCTCGATGTCTAGGGCAGCTGAAAAGGCCTTGACAAACCTCATGCAGGAACACAACACGAGTGCACCTAGGGCACATTTCACTTCCTGACACTTACAGGGAAAAATGGGACCCTAATGCATTTCTGACCCAATGAAGAATTAGTTTAGGGTTAGGGTTAGGGTTCAATCACTGAGAAAGATTAGAGCCTGATGGGTAGTGCAGCTGAAAAGGCCTTGCCAAATCTCATGCGGGAACACATCACAAGTGCTCCTATGCCATAATTCATCCCTCCACCCTCAATGGAAGGAATGAGACCCTATCTGAATTATTCCCCAAAGAAGGACTATGGTTAGGATTAAAGTTAGGGTTTGAGCACTGAGAAAGCCCAGAGCCCAATGTCTAGTGCAGCTACAGAGACCATGACAAACCTCATGCGGGAACACAACACGAGTACACCTATGGCACATTTCATCTCTCAACCCTCAATGGCAGGAATGGGACCCTATCTGAATTATTCCCCAGAGAAGGATTAGGGTTAGGGTTAGGGTTCGAGCACTAAGAAAGCCTACAGCCCAATGTCTAGTGCAGCTGAAAAGGCCTTGACAAACCTCATGCAGGAACACAACACAAGTACACCTATGGCACATTTCGTTTCCTGACACTTACAGGGAAAAATGGGACCCTAATGCAATTCTGACCCAATGAAGGATTAGGGTTAGGGTTAGGGTTCGAGCACTGAGAAAGCCCAGAGCCCAACGTCTAGTGCAGCTGAAAAGACCTTGACAAATCTCATGTGGGAACACAACACAAGTGCACCTACGGCACATTTCATCTCTCCACCCTCCATCGCCAGATTCGGACCCTATCTGAATTATTCCCCGATGAAGGATTAGGGTTTAGGGTTAGGGTTAGGGTTCGAGCACTGAGAAAGACTAAAGCCCGATGTGGAGTGCAGCTACAAACACCAGGCCAAACCTCACGAGGGAGTACAACACGGTTGCTCCTATGGTACATTTCATCTCTCCACCCTTAATGGCAGGAATGGGAACCTATATGATTTATTCCCCGATGAAGGATTACGGTTAGGGTTAGGGTTCAAGCTCTGAGAAAGCCTAGAGTCCGATGTGTAGTGCAGCTACAAAGGCCTTGCCAAACCCCACGCGGGACCACAGCACGAGTGCACCGATGGCACGTTTCGTCTCTCAACCCTTAAAGGCAGGAATGGGAACCTATGTGAATTTTGCCCCTAAAGAAAGATTAGGGTTTGGGTTCGAGCACTTAGGAAGCCAACAGCCCGATGTCTAGGGCAGCTGAAAAGGCCTTGACAAACCTCATGCAGGAACACAGCACAAGTGCTCCTATGACACCATTCATCCCTCCAGCCTCAATGGAAGGAATGAGACCCTATCTGAATTATTCCCCAAAGAAGGATTAGGGTTAGGGTTAGGGTTCGAGCACTGAGAAAGCCTACAGCTCAATGTCTAGTGAAGCTGAAATGGCCATGCCAAACCTCATGCGGGAACACAACACAAGTGCACCTACAGCACATTTCATCCCTCCGCCCTCAATGGAAGGAATGGGAACCTATGTTAATTTTCCCCTAAGAATGGTTAGGGTTAGGGTTGGAGCACTGAGAAAGATTAGAGCCCAATGGCTAGTGCAGCTGAAGAGACCATGCCAAACCCCATGCGGAGCGACAACACAAGTGCTTCTATGACACATTTCATCCCTCCACCCTCAATGGAAGGAATGGGACCTTATCTGAAATAGTCCCCAATAAAAAGTTAGGGTTCAAGCACTGAGAAAGCCTAGAGTCCGATGTGTAGTGCAGATGAAAATGCCTTGCCAAACCCCATGCGGAACTACAACATGAGTGCTCCTATGGCACATATCATCTCTCGATCTTTAATGGCAGAAGTGGAACCCTATGTGAATTTTGTCCCTAGCGAAACACTAGGGTTGGGGTTAGGTTTCGTGTACTGAGAAAGCCTAGAGCCCGATGTGTATTGCAGCTACAAAGGCCATGCCAAACCTCATGCAGGACTACAACACGAGTGCATCTATGGCACATTTCATCTCTCGACTCTTAATGGCAAGAATGCAACCCTATCTGAATTTTGCCCCTAATTAAATATTAGGCTTAGGTTCAGGGTTCAAGCACTGATTAAGCACATTCATCTTCTGAAATTTTGAATTAATTTCTTTAGAGACTTTGAAAACACTTAGTCTTGTTTGTTACCCAAAGCTATTTCAAACAACAAAAAATCCTTTAAGAGTCTGTAAGTGTCATTCATTCAGAAACCCTGTAGTTAGTCCTCAGCTAATTTCAGAGTTTTCATGTTTCTTTCAATCATAAAATTTATTAAAAGCTGACACAGGAAGTGAGTTTACAGACTGAAACTATGTCTCCTCATCCCCATCATACACTTTTCTGCAGGTTCATGTCACACCTACTGATCGCATTTTCTGATTTTGGAACCAAGTTTCAAATAGACAGTGGGCTTAGTATGTTTAAGTACTGCAATTCCTTTCCTATGAAAGGAAATGTCTTAGCAAAGTCTTGGTCTTGGTGAAGACCAAGTCTACACTCTTGGTGAAGTCTGCAGTCTTGGTGAAGCTGTAAAACACATCTAGTTTAGTGGGAAATTCACTGATGGATCCTCACTGTAAAGTTAAGAGGTGGCCACTGTTTGTAAGATCCTTGCTCCAAGGGAATCACGGAAGCCAATGTGATACTTTATCCGCTTTCATCCCGTTTAACTTTCATCTTTGTTTACTAGACACATCTCAGCAGCGCTGTTCAAGGAAACATGGATCTGTTACAGCAATAACACCCATCACAACTGGTGATCTCTGGGCATACGGGATTTGGTGAGAGTTCCCTGAAGCTTAAAGAAGCTTTTTTCTGCAGTCGCCCCTAGAAGCTACTGCATGCTCGTTAAAATTGAGGTTTGTAGGATCAGAAAGCTTCCAGGCAGATTTGGAAAATATGACAGGCTTTGTAAAAATCAGCAAGTTTTGTTAATCTTTCTGTGACCAAAGAACTGCATTTTTCAATTATCCTAATGATTGTAAAGCTCCGTTTTTAAATAAATCATGTGCAGAAGGTCTTCCTTGTGATTACCTTTCCTCTATTTCACTAAAATCTGGCCACTATACTCAGAGCTTGGTTAGCAAAGCACACCTCCTATATTACAATGGAAATGAGTTCCCCCAAGTAAGTAAATCCATTTAACAAAACAAATTCTTTAGAGGGGACAATGATTTTAAACTAGTATTACAGTTACTCCTCAGGTAACAGCAACTCCTTGTCCTCAAGAACTTTCTAATGAATTATTATAGTTTTGCTCCTGGTTGCCTAAGGAGATGACCACCAAGACCCACCCATCACACCCTCACGTCACTATGTCCAAGTTGTTTCTTGGTTAGCTCGACATTTTTATGTAACCAGTCGTCAAACTGTCTCAAAAGGGGCTTTAAACTGCACTGCTCCGAGAGGCAACAGGCAAGCAGCTAAGATCTGCAGGCAGCAGGGACAGGCTTACGAGCTGAGGGTGTTAGGCTTCAACAGAAATTAAAAGCAGAATTACCTTGCCCACCACGCAGATTATATAGGTAAGGCATCCAGAACTGAAAATCTTGCATCAATGTTTCCATCTTATTTTTCTCTGACGCATATATCCACTCCATATTTACATACATACACACACAGCCCATATATATATACATATATATATATATATATATATTTGCAAAAGAAATGCAACAAAAATATAACATGGACAAATGCTGCGCCCACATTCACTGATCCGAAGCTGGATAACAAGGGAGCATCCTCCAAGTCACTCATTTTTGCTCACACAGGAATTCGTTCCCTACAACAATTGCTACAAAGTGTCCCAGGAACAGAAGGAATAATTCACTGACAGTGAGAAGGCATCTTGGCAAGATGCTTTTCACAAAGAATAGCAATGTCCACAGAAGTAAATATCATTCAAATACAGTAAAAGTCTCAATTTCTGTCTCCAAATACACTCTTATTTGAAACTAAATGCTTCAAGAGAGTAATGTCTTCTGCTGGTTTGCGCACAAACTGTCCCACTAGCAAGGTCACCAGGTTCATATTGCAGTTATTCAAGTTAACCCTTTACTATGTAAATCTCCATCCAGATGCATTTCTACAAGTTAAGATTCTTCCAGGGTGGCTTATCTAAATTGAGAAATCCTTTTAGGACAGATATCAGTGCAAATTCCATTCTAACAAATTCAACACTTTTGCTTTTTGTTTCTCTTCTTTTAAACTGGTACACAAACACAGCCCAAACAAGGCAAAGATTGAGCAGCTGACATTTATATCTAAAAATACTGAGCAGTTCTGAAATACAGCAGCTTTACCTTGGTGGGGATCCGAGATGTTAGAAGAAATGCCCGACATGATGCCAATACCTGTTGAAAAAAGAAAGAGCATAACTGGTAAGACACATTTTGTATATGTATATTAAAGATTCCCCTCAAGGAAAAATCCTAGGAGTATGTTGCATCCTGAAACCAGAGGGAAAGAGCCTCTAGGAAGGCTACAGCCACATCCCTTTGCTGTCAGTTGGACTCTTGCCATGTACACTGAAGAGCGTAACCTTGATCCAGCAGGGCAGGATGAACAGACTGCTGTAGCATGTCAGCTGGAAGTGCAGTGTTTGCAATGCCATCTAACTGGGAGATATTTACTTATGCAGTCTCTCATGAGAATCTAATAGCACTCTTAGTGACATTTTAAAGAGCAGGAAGGATAAAAAGTCCAAGCAGGAACATGGTGTACAATACTTTAGTGGAATAAAAATATGCGAGGTAAACATGATATTATTAGCAACGTTCAGGAATACGAACAAACATTCCCTTTTGGATAAACTCAGCACGTTTCTGGAATAACAGTGCAAGATTTCTCATTGGCATCAATAGGACAGAATTTCTTCTCTGGCAGGGGTGAAAGAAAAAAAATGTGATTAGATTTAATGAGAACAGTGACCCTAGGGAGAAAACACAATGAAACCAAAATATTATGGACGTTTTTGCCAATCCAAACACAACGCTGCACAGAAGTCACGCTTCCGTTCCCAGAAGCGCGTCCCACTCACTGACCATAAGCTGTGCAAAACGCAGTGAATCACTTGGCAAAACAACAGCGCTGCTTCTGCTTTACCTGTCCCACAATTAGTTACGATATTGGCCACATTTTTCACAGACAAAAACCCAGAGCCAACCTAAAAATCAAATAACTGGATCAAAATCCCCCTGCAAGGGCCGAGCTTCATACAGGGCCAGGACCCCCTAAACCCTGTTCTGCTGGATGGGTGCTTATCTTCAGAGGAGTAGCTTAACCCAAAACATATTCGCCAAGCAGCAGGAGAAGGAGCCTGGGAAAGCAACTCTGCCTCCAGGCCCCAGCACCCCCGTGCTTGCTCCTGAGGCTCACTGAAAATACAGGTTCTCCGTCACTCCTTTCAGGGCAAGGAACAGCGCTCCTGTCATCCAGCAGCACCTTCACAAACAGGCGAGCGCAGGGCCAGGAAAACGGGGGAAGGCTCCCCATATTTACCCAGCATCAGCGAGATCAGTACCCTTATATTTACCCTGCAGCGGGACAGCTGGTTACAGCAAAACCAGGCCACGGGCCTGTGGTAAAACCTGCGCCCGCATTTATGGGTTCCAGCTGCCTCACGAGCACACAGCAGGGTCTCCTCAATGGGATTACAACGGAGCAGAGGCCTCCCTATAGCAGAGGCCAATGCAAACCACGTGTCTCAGGAAGCTGGCACACAAGGGCGCTGGGAAAGGCTCTTCCTGCAGAGCCAGGTCAGGGCGTCAGCGGGTGTCAGACACATGGAGGCTCCTTGTCTCGCTGAAGCCCACACGGGTGAAGCACCTGCGTACCTTGAGAAGACACATTCACACACAGGAGAGAGCAATTGCCAGAAGATAAACCCTGTGCATCTAGCAGAGCAAGAAAATTGTGCAAAAAAGCCTGGGCTCTCTAACCCAATAAAATTTTATTTCCACAGATTTCACCACCGAGTCTGTCATAGCCAAAGAGGAGCATGACTTTTACACAAAGTTAAGTGAAGACAAGGCCAGCTGTTGCTCCACGGTGAACCTTCCATCTTGACAACTGGGGGTTGAGATCCTCCCTTGGCAAGGGCAGCCTTGACCAAGAGCAGGGCTGGCGTTCACCACACTTCTAACTGCTACCGAACATGAATAGATGCCCTGATCTGTGACAGGATCCGCTTTAGTCCGCTGCTCCCTCATGTTTTTGTAATCCCATCGGAATTACACGCGACGCCTGCATGTTAAGGTCAACCTTCTTGCTCATGTTCAGCAAGGCAGGAGCCACTTCCCGGGGTGACCACAGACGTGTTTGATGGGCACAGACCACTGACAGTTCGCAGTGCCCTTGGCCTTGACGGGGTCCAGCGCGTCAACACGCAAGGGCAGCTTTTGGTCCCCACCCCTCGGGGAAGGGGCCGCCGCACGGGCGCTGTTACTCGCATGAGCAGCTCCCAATTTTACCCACGTTTGCCAGCCAGGAGGTCTGTAGGTGACCGGAGTGTAGGGAGGAGGAGGGAAGTAGGTGCGTTGGGACCAACATTACCCGGCGCACGCAACCTGGCTGTGGCTCTTGCACCGAGCAGGGTTACCATCCGGATGCCAAATGACCCCTACCCACACACAAATACCAGAATTAACAATTTCTTCATGTTTTTATAAGCTTAAATTGCATAATTCTTTGTAAACTACTCACAGTGTAAATGAGACAAGTTAAGATTTGAATATTAATTTGGAAACGTTCATCAAAAAACATTCCTTGGAAGTTATTTCTGCCAAGAGTGATCGCCTACAAGGTCATCATCTGTTTATCAGAATATATAATTTGCTCTGGTAAATAAGATTCATTTGAACACAGATTCACAGGGAGGATATCAACAGAACATAAATATACAGATGCATTTTGTGATTTATTGTCAACTTTTAGTCCTACTGCCCACTTTAGCACTCAGAGCTGTTAACAGAGCTAATGCAGCTCAAGTAGCTCAGTCAGTCTTGGAAAGATCACTAGAGCAACACCCTTCTAGCCTACTTATCTCCCTTGCCAAGAGGCCGCATCAACTCGAGCCACCTAATCTACTCCCAAAGTGCTTTCAAATTCACAAGCAAATTAAAACAATTCCTTTACAACTCACTACCCTTTTGAAAAAGCCCAGGACCAAAGAGCTCCGTGAAACAGCGGCAGCTCCGCAAGGAAAGGAAACAAAAGGAGGCAATGCCAGCACTGCCCAGGAAGCGCTGGCCAAGCTGGGAACAGGACGTTCGCACCATTCATGGGGACGCACGTTCCCAGTCGTCCCCGTGCCAGGATATGGACACGGTTACGCATTAGCCAAATCTTTTTCCTTGTTGCCACTGAAATCCTAACAAAAATTAGTACTTTCTGAATCAAATATAGTAGTTTCACATCTTAAAATATATTCCTTGGTTCCTTCCTTCCAATGTGAGTTTCTCTCCCCAAACTTTTGCTGTTCTGTCATCTCAGACTCCTTGGGCTCATTCCATTACAATATGCCTGAAAGAAGCTTTTTTACTCGAGTATCCAACACTTCAAAAAATTCTTGTAGTTCAGAAGACAGTCCCATTTCTTTATAAACACCTCAGCTATCCTATATAACTTACTATCCTTTTGTTTTCCTGTTTTTTTTTTCCAGTTTCCATGATTTCTCTTGTAAGCTTTTCATTACTGCCACTGGCTCAATAGCTAATGTATCCATACTAATGGATTGCAGATACTTGTGAGGCAAAGCAGCAACGCTCATAGTTTTTGTTTTGTTAAAATATGGACAAATCAATACATGTTAGACCACAGAGGCTCTTCCAGCCCCCACAAGACTGACTGTTCATTTCCCGTGCTGCAAGCCTGACTTTGCAAATGCCTCCATCCCGGAGCGGTCGGAGTTCGATTAGCTAAAAGGCACTTCCCAGGGCTGTGCTGGGGTATCAGGCTTGGTTTGCGAGAGAGTGTCTGTGCTGAAAGCACGGAGGCTTCTGTGCAGAGAGGCTGGCTGATATCCTGGAGGTCAGTCTGGAGGTTAATCAGCAGTGGCGCAGCACGAGCGCGCGCGATACTGCTCAAGCGGTGTCATTTGGCAGAGCCCAAGCTCCAGCCCAGCCGCTCGGCTCAGCACGGACCCCAGGGCTCTCGGCACCGGGAACCGCTCCAAGCTGTCCAAGGTTCGATGCAACTCTGATCGCTTGGTGGTGACAGCTGCTTTAAAAATGTCACCAATGACCAAAGCAGTGACAAACCCAACTCACTCTTGTTCCAAACCCCACTTTATGTGTCCACCAGGACTGCAGCAGCTTCCCCAGCCTGGGAAGACCCTTTGGGAACAGGTGATGCCCTTTCAATTCTAGGCACCCCCACACTGCAACATTTGGATTTCTCCCTTCCCTGGCCACAGAGAGCCAAGCTGCACATTCCCACACAGCCTTGCTCAGGCTGTCAGTGTCCGTGGGGCTGGTCGGACACGCTCACCTTGTGGCAGACCCTCGTAGGTAAGGAAGGGTGCTGACTGGGTGAGCGCAGCTTCCTGCTGCCCAAGGGGGGTGCAAGCTCCAAGGGCAGGGAGCGCCTTTGCTGCCTGCTCGAGGGACCGCACAAGAGCGGTTACGCTCTGCCCCATCACATCTGGGGCAAGAAATGTCTCCCTGGCAAAGGCCGGGTCCTTTGCCTTTTCACAGGAAACTCAGGCCTGCATTTGCCTTCTCATCACTCTACTCTGTCACTTTTAAAAAATATCCCAAGATCTTTCCTGAAGAAAGACACCATCCTTGGCAAGGGTCCCCTCTCTGCGCTGCAGGTGGGAACCTGCCACTCGCTCTGCCGTGCTGCAGACACTCCGTACAGAGCACAGATTCCCACGGCTCTTCATCACCGCAGCTGAGTTATTAAAAACTCAGGTCTGATCCACCGCCTGTTAGGGCCCATCACTTTCCTCCTGTCCATATATTCTGGGTGGGAACAAAGCACAGATGTGGCGAGAACTTTTAGTGGAAACGGGGTTTTACAAAAAAGAGTGAGGTCAGGTCAGAAGCGAGGATTAGAAATCCTCGTGTTTCAAGTCAAGAGAAGCGCATTTCACAGCAAGGTGGCGGCCCGGGCAGGGCCCGCCACGAGATGGCACAGCGGAGCGCGGAGCGCGCCCGCGCAGCACACATCCCACACATCCCACACATCCCACACATCCCACACGTGCAGCAGGACGCCGGGGAGCCGGACCAAGGAGCAGCACGCTCGCGCACAGCTCAAAAGGTGACCACGTATTTCTCTTTACTGTTTCTTTAAAAGGTTCTTTCGTATCTACCTTTCAGTCAAGTTATAGAAGGTGCTTTTAACAGAAATGCTTACTTAGCTATCGGAGACATCTTCTGATACTTCAGAAGCAACAAGGATGAAATCTTCCCTGAAGAGATAGTTCAGAAGTATCCTCTTTTTAACACTGACAGAAAATAAGGCACGGATATGCGAAGACATTTCCTTAAAACAAAAAAAGGCAAATGAACAACTGGCAAAGCCCAGAATGGAAGGCAGAGTAAATGGCTCCAGATCCTGAATGAGTAACAGAGGAAATGGTGCAGTCTGGAGATATATCGGTCACATGAAACAAAATTAAAACAGCCAATTAAAACAAAAACTCCTTTCCTCAATGAGGTTGTTGGTTACAGCCAGAACAGCTACAGCAACTGCTACTATTTCCTTTAGACAGCATCCCAGCCCTGAGAACTGTTTGCAAAGGTCCCATCAGTTAAATTATGCTCCTTGAACCCATGGAGCACACAAATACACACACCTCCTATGGCTTTGGCTGTGATGTGTCAATGACCCACCTGTTCCTACAAGGACGAGGATTGGGCGGGTGAGGACCCGGAGGCTCCACATGGGCCCGGCCCTATCATGGCAGGAGCGGGAGCCGCGGGCGCCGCAGTCGGCAGCCCCCGTGCCCCTGGAAGCGGCCAGCAGGGCACACTGGGGAGGCCCCAATCCCGCAGCTTCATTTACGCTCCAGAGTTTCCTGTCTTATCCTATCACCGTTACTCACTTGGGAGCTGCTTGTGCCAGGGCTGCCACGTGCTGAGGGCGCCCGCAGAGCTCCCTTGTCTCTCCAGGCAATGGCCATGACATCGGCCTGTGTGACACTCGGAGGCAACTCCAGCGCTCAGTGCTCAAGCCGAGGCCACCCCTGTGAGACCTCAAGCTTCCTCACCATTCCCGTCACCGCTGCACAATTCCCACCACGGAGAAACCACTGCTGTAGCTCTGTGCTCTGCTCTCCTTTCCACCAGGAGACCCAACGGCCGTGTGGTTTAAGCCTGCTCTGAGTCACAAAAAGAGAAACTGGAGAGGAATGGTGTTTCCTGACACCAGTGTCCTCACTGCTGCCGTTGCACCTAACGTGGGCTGGAGGGGATCAGATGGCACTGGATATGTTACATTTTTGTAATGTATACAGCACTTTGTCAATTGCTGCATGCAATAACAGAGTTTTCCTCCCCATATCTCTTACGGAATCGGCTCGCTTCCTTTCACCTCCATCTACAGACTTGACACGAGAGGCTCCCGCCTTGTGCAGCGCTGCCCGACGCCGTGGTGCAAGGCACTGCGCCAGAACCAACCTCCCCCGTACTCTGGTCCTTCGTGACATCCCAGCACACAGCTAACTGACAGATGGAAAACATTCAGTTCACTCGCAATTGAACAGGCCCTTGACTCCAGCACCTTTCGTGCAACAGTTTTTCATGCTCTCATACTACTTTCCATCATCATAAAAACAGCATACAGACACTCTCCATGAAAACCCTAGCACTACCCATCCCTGTTGTCAGAAGCAAGTTTCCTTGGGCACTTTTGAGCAAATGAACCCTTTCAGTGCAAGTCCCTGAAGATGCAAGGGGCTGAGCTATACAGGCCACGTGCCCACCTTCCTCCTGCTCGCCCGCGCTGCGGCCAGCGCACGAACCTGGAGGCAGCTCGCGGGGCTGCCTGTGACGCCGTCTCCACGCAGAGGCAGCTGGAAACAGATTCTGCCACCGCAGTCCTTTTATTCTTCTTTAATTTCAGCATTTTAGAAACGCCAGATTAAATGTTTTGCAAACAGCGTTACTTGGTGACAGCGTTGCTGCCTGGGCTGCGTGCAACCGTAATGTGGAATTTTAAAGACCAGAGAACAAAAGAAAAGCTTCAGGGATAAGAGAAATACAGTTTGATCCATAATGCAAATATTTTATTACAAAAATACAATCTTCTATAACCACTTGTACGTGCTATTAGTTATCAACAATTACATGAAGATTCAATTAGTAAAGTGCACTTGCACTTAGCTCCACTTCACATTAAAATCTAATTCAGACTGTAAACTATCTTGAGATCGTAAGCTACACTTCCCATTTCCCCAAAACAAAGCAAATAAACAAGGCAGAGCAATTTTACTCAATGTCCACTGCTATAAACCACACACTCACTAATCTTAATCTTGGACAGCATCCAGAGTTAAGGGCCAGTGAGAGACGACAGTTTAATAATCCCGCAGAATTAAACCTCTTTTTTCCGCCCGCCTCCTCCATGGCACAGGCATGTGAAATGCAAAACCAAACCAACGGGTGAAGAGCTGTGAAACGGCCAAGCAAGGCAGCTTGCCCAAGCAGCCAGTGCCACAGGGGCCAGGCAGAACCCTCTTCCTCACTAGGTCCCAAGGAAATTCATTATAGCTCATGAGCAGCCTTCAATAGGAGGGACCCTTCCCCTTCTTTCTAGATTAGAAGCACTCAATGAAATCCTCATCTGACTGCTCTTCTTTACAGGACTCTTTTTCCACAGGTCTCTCTCAACATACGCTCCCAGTGTAGCTTTACCTGCGTGAACCAAGGCTGCCACATGCCGGCCCTCCTTGCTCTCACCCACGCACTCTTGCACATCCCTACTCTCCACTTGCAGCCCTGTGATGGGGCAGGGAGCCAGTCCAACCAGTTGATTGCACTGAAGGTTAATGCTTTCTTCTGGTGGGGTTTAATGCCCACTAACTTGGCCCCCGCAGTCAGAGCTCCCCCAGGCCAGAACAGTACCAGCAGAGACACAAAGTTAGGAGCAAGTCAAGGAAGCCGAGGATGCAACTGGACAGCCCCCATCTACGTGAGCTCAAACGGTCGGGGAGCCCAGTCCCTCCCTTCCTGTGGAAATCCCTGGCAGTTGCCCAAGGCACACGGAATCTGGTGCTCGGAGAGGGACACCGCAGCAGAGCCAGGTCCGCAGCCAGCCAGGCGGACGCGCTTTGCTCCTCCCCAGGCCTAGGCTTGCACAGCAGGAGCCTTCCCCAGTGCCGTAACCCTCACATGGTTGCACAGAGACACATTCCTCACTGGAGAGCCGGGACCATCTTCCGGCCTAAGGTGGAGACTTGTATGTGGAGATTTCCACTAAATCTGCACCTCTGCGTCACTTGAGCAGCCCAGCTGCACCCACTCAACTCTTCAAGCCTACTTCTGCTCCTCTGCAGAACCCTCTTCCATCTCTGTTTTATGGGAAATACAGTGTTGGAATCAAAATGGTTGTGACAGCCACACCACGCTCAGTCACTTGGAGCATGCTGGCCTCCTTCCCCTTTCAAATCTTTATCCTTTTAATTTTGTTCTCTTTAGTGCATCAGCCTTTCTAGCACTACCCACCAATCCTTCCCTACACCAGACACTTGGTCATTTGTAGGAATCTACGACAATCCAACCCCCAAAGCATGGATTTTTTTTTTTTTTGTAGAACTGTTTTTTGAGAAAACTTGCAGGTTTTCTTTTTCTTTTAGCTATTTTATTCCTAGCGCATCATATTTTCCCTTTGCAAAGGGATCAAACACTTTGATCTTCCAGAATTGATAAGAGAACTAACTACTCCTCCTCTCCTTCCATAGGACATCAGAACTAGAAGGGACCTTCTTTTTCCTGCCTTGCTTCCTGTCCGATTACCCATGGTGAGCACCCACCCAGCAGCCTGGCTGCTGAGTAGCCAACCCTTCCCACGGCAAACACACCGAACGTTGCTCGCAGACCCAGCAGGCCTAACACGAACAAGAACCCAATGCCTCACGTAGGCCAACCTTGTCACCCCAGATTCCTTTCTTCCTTAAGAAATTCTGCATCAGGCAGGAAAATCCCCATTCCTGCTCCTTTTACCTGCTCCTGCTCTGTGGGAGAAATTTTTAAGCAGGAAACTTGGAAGGGGCTCCAGTTCCGGGCACTGAAGCGATGACACAGGTGACTGCCTTGGTCTCCTGGCCGGATGGAAATTCAGGAACTGCCACATTCCAGCAGAGCAACTTGGCCTCCAATGCTCTGCAAAAAATATTTGCAGTTTCAACCACCCACTTGCAATACCTATAATACCTTGTCTGCCTGAAAAGTACAGGCTGCCCAAATTGGGGAGAAACAGCTAAGTAACTGTACTCAATGGTTTATTATTACAGGTATTCCTTTTGAGAAGTTACTTGTTGGCAAGTATTTAATGATGATCATTGTTTTAAATGAATATGCTCATGGTCAAAGTAAGAGCTCTTTTAACACTTTTTGGGTTTGTGAGGATTCTTCTTCAAGTGCATCACACTAATATTACCTGTTTTACTTACACAGCTTGTGGCACCGCATGCTAACCTGACAAAATGCTTGCAATAACATATTATTCCTATTTAAGGAAGAACATCAGTTTCCCACAGCCAAATGGAGATTACATTTTCAAAACAAATATAAACACCATTTCTGCCATTTTTTTGAAAATGTATATGTTTGTTACCAAGTTCTCAGAAAATACTCAGTTCTGCTAGCTATGTGGAAGGCCCTGGTATTTTTAAGGCACCTTTGCCTTTGCAAGAAGGGAGGAAAAAGAAAAAAACAAAACTTTCCAATGTGGGCACACAAGTCTCAGCCCTTGGCAAGCTGTTTCTCCGAGCACCTTCGTGTGAGAATCCCAGTGTTCTCAGCACGGAGCTGCACGCTCAGCGCATTTTCATCAACGCTCATTTCAAAACGGCAGCACAAGAGCCCCAAACAGAGGCATTCATTTTAAAAGGTGATTTCACTTAACTCGCAGTATTAAGACCACCGGCACAGTTTGCCAGTGTGGATTGGAAACGCATCAAGCTAACAGGATCCTGCTGGGCTTTATCGTTTCACCTCGACTCACAATTCCCAAGCTTTTCCACTTGCAGACCCTTAGGATTTTTCCCCGCAGGGGTACCAGGTGCCAGGGACTGACCACAAAACAGCTCAGTCTCTGCAGGCTACCGGCCCCGAGCAGCTCTCGCAAGCCCGAGGCGGGGAGGCGCACGGGCCAGGGCTCGCGCGGTGCAGCGCGCTCACCTGGCACCAGCAGCAGCCGCAGGCTCCGACGGGGCCCTCGTCGTCTCCAGGAAAGTATATGCCTTGCTTTGGGCTCAAGACAGGGGCTCCCTGAGAGAAACTACTTCAAAACCACCACAAAATCCTAGAACGCACCAGCCCGCTACAGAAAGGCCTTTAAACACAGTTTTAACCCCACTTGATCACCATCGTGTCTTCGTGACAATGCAGATGAGACAGGAGCATGCTGCAACCATCCTGGACCATACCAAACAAGAATTGCTGTTATTTCCTCCTTTAAGTTGTGGTTTCTTTGATTTTTAATGTGGGTCAAAACAGCTTACTTTACGACAAAACCAAAACCAAATGTTGGTAACAATATTTCACAATGACATCGAAGTGCCTCCCTTCAAAAACCTACTACAATCATCTCAGCGTTCAGCCCAGGCTCCATGGAGTTGCTACCGTTGCCCTTCCTCTGTGCAGTTTAATTTCAGGTGGGATTTGAATACTTAGTGCAGGTAGTGCAAGATCTCACAGGCAAAGAGAAGTTCATTACAGTTAATCTACACCTAGAGTAGAAATGACCATGATTATCAGATGCCCTGCATCTTCCTCACACTCATGGTTTCATTTGGACCACCACTGACATGGAAATCCAGAAGAAATGCCCCAAACCCTCAAAATTCCACCCATTTTTTTTTTCATCCAAATGGAAATAAATTACATATCCAGGTCAACCGAAAGGCACGTAGCTGCAGGGACTGAGGAAAGGGCTTCTACAAGGGGCTAAACTGTGCCAAGACAGGCTCTTCTGCTATAAAAGCTGTGAGCACCACACTGCCTAGGAAGTGAGCCCTATCCCGAAGGGAAGTTTACCATGGGGTGAAACTGCCCCCGTCCCATGTGTGTGTTTCAATCCCGGCGCACTCAGTTCTTGCACTACCAAATGCACAGCCTGCCCTGCTGCCTACAGCTGCTTCAGTGCTGCTGACACCAGGTTTCTGCACGGGGCTTTGCCCCTCTGTGCCCGTGCCTGCAGCTTGCAAAGCGCCTAACTGGCAGATCTAGGGCAGTTTTTTAGGGAAACGCCAGGAAAAGTAGTAAACGAGACAAAAAAAAACAGCTCTGCAGGGAAAAAACGACAAACAGTGACAATGTACAAGGTGGTGAGGAAGTTTCTTTCCAGGTCATTTTTAATGGGGAATGTTTTACTTGCCCCTCTGTGTGCCCTGTCCTGACGTTACAAACACGCTCCTTCACGGTGCCCAACCTGCAGGCGGCTGCAGAACCCACCTTGCACCTTGCAAGGCAAATACTGCTTCCCTGACGGAGTATTCGCTCAAATATTATTTGCTCTGCTTCTTTGTAATAAGTAAATTCCGGACGATTACAAATACATTGTAACCAACAATCTTAAAATAGCAACGTAAACCTAATGCACTCTCTTATAAAGAAATCTTCTATACCCCCAACCAAATGAAGCTCCCTGGGAAGTGCAATGGAAAGGGCTTCACAGTTTAGAAGCTACTATCCTTAAGAACAAAAAATGAAACCATTCATATGGGTTAATAAACAAAATGGTGTCTCAGCAGCCCATAAAAGTGGTACATTCTTGATACAGCTTCCAAATGTAATTACTTTCACCAAAATAAAGGTCAGTAAAACAATGTCTCGCCGGTTATTTCACTTTTTAAGGAGAACCTTCACCAAGGAGACTGACAAGTTCAGGCTTCCATGCTTTGGTTCATCATTTTTTCATCGTTCATCTAATTGCCACTCTTTTTGCTTTGCTGAATGTTCTGAAGAAGATAAAACCCAAACAGATAAAACAACCTTAGCTCTAAGGTTTACTTTAGGAAGGACCAGATGTAACACAGGTATTTTCACTATAGGAAAGCGCAGAAACGGGACAGCAGTACAACTAAAGATTTAGTGACATGCAGCAGCTGGATGATCCGGACTCATTCTGCAGTTTAGGAGCAGAGGCCTGGTGTCCTCCTGGTGTCCCTGGTGTCCTCCACTCTGGTAGTTACCACATAATAGCTCCCCTGCAAGCTCTGTAGCAGACACAGGCTTCGTGTGGAGATGCCTCTGCTAATACACCTGCCAAAGTTCCTGGCAACCACGTTCCAAGGGCAGGAGCACGGGAGCCGTGGAAGGCCCTGAGGGACAAACAGGCACTGGAAGCCATGGGACAGCGGGCAGCAGAGTACCAAGCCCTCGCAGGAGGGTTCGCTTGTTTAAGCTCTGCTCTGGAACCATCAGCTCCATTTGAGAGGACTGGCCAAAAAAAGAACAAAACACAAACAAACAAAAAAACCCACAAAGCCTCTTTTTTTTTCTCCCTGTAATGGGAGAAAATACGAGTTTGTACTTAACATTTCAGTAGTACCAGACTGAAATCTAGCTCTCTAGACACAGCATTCATTCTTTAGCAGACAGTTGCCTCTTATCTTAATTTACCAGGTAGCTGTTCATAGTACCCCTAGGTTGAACTATGTTATTCAATTCAAGATTGAACTTGAATGCGGAAATTAATACCTATCGTGTCGGTCCTTGCCCATTCTTCACTAACAGGAAGCAGCTCAAGACATGTTCACTGCTCATTACAACATCCTCTGTTTAACCAAAGAGCTTCAGTAGTAATTTAAGGACTAACATCATTCTGTCAGAACGGAAGCAAAAATATACAGTAAAAATACTATTAACAGAACAGACAAGGAGATGCTCAACTCCTTTAAGTGCCAAGGCTTCTGTATTGTTCAGAGCAACTTGGTGCAAGATCCAGAGAATCCTTTCCCCCTTTGCTACTACATTTCATTTCACTAAGTGCACGGCTTCTGAACCTAAGGGAAGAAACAGCACGATACGTGGTGGATGCTGATGGTAATTTACAGAACTAAAAAGCAAACTCAGGAAATCTCAATGAAGCAAAGAGAAGCAAAGAAGCAAGTTGGCTGTAAAATCACTTTCTACTTTGGGCAGTTTAATATGGTAATGCCTTATGGTGGTTTTTTTTTTTTTTTTCCAAAAACAGATAACTGGAAAATATTATGCTTGGCTATTCTCCCACAAAGTTTGTTTTGATTGCACATTAAAAAGCAGAGGTCGCCTATATTCTCCTCTCTGCACATGTGCGGAAGAAGACATTGTGCCTACTTAAGGGCAAAAGAGGAAAACACTTTCACCCAATAAAATGAGAAGCATAGATTAATAATTTATCTGGTGAAACAGAAAAGGAAAACAAACAAACCAAAAACCTAATCTAAGCAATAACGGGAGTAAAATAAAATCTTTTTTTTTTTTTTTTAAGAGATACCTGCATACAAAAATAAGAAATACAGAGCAGGGAGGAATACCCAAAAAGGATAGACACCAACATTCCTCTGCAGGACTTCCTTCATACCAAGCTAGTGTAAAGCACTATCACAGTATTTTTACAATATTAATGCAGCCATAGTCTGTTCACCACGTAAACCCAGGAATGCCTTGCAGATTACAGAAATAAAACTCTTCTTTTAGTAGAGGAGAGCATGCCTGTCTGCATAAAACCCTACACAGCGCCTCAGGGCCTGTCTTGGGTTAGTTGCTGCACTTTGCTGTAGCTACATCCATATTTGTTTTCCTGTGAGAATGATATGGCAAATTAGGGCATTTCTCTCAAGGAATGTATGCAGTAATGAGGTTTTATTAAAAAAAATTTTTTGCTCTTTCAGAGTCCCTCAAAAACAAAAGCCCAAGACAGCAATTGAGAAAAAAACACCCCAATGAACATCAATCTGAAATTAGACATTTTAAATGCGCTGCTCTTCCGGGAGGCTGAGCTTAGCAGGCCCACAGAGCACTGCTCGGGCCTGCACCATGCCGGCCGCCACGTGCCGGGGTCCGCGCGCTCCCCGTGCACTCCCGGCCGCCCAGGGGAGCATTTCGGCGGCAGAAGGCAGGCCCGAGGGAAGCGAGCTACGGGGAGCGCACGGGCACTGACCTAAGGGGCAGCAAAGCCTGGTGCTGATGAGCAGGGAAGAGCCACCCTCCTTCCCAAGTGCCTTCCCACAGCCGCTGCCTCACCTCTGCCACAAGGATCTTCTAAACTCCCTGGTCCTTTGGCTCGCTGATCCTCGCTCCCAGCAGCAAAGCACAGTTTGCTGCCTGGCCTGGGCTCAGGGCAGGCTCTTCACAGCTCCCAGATTGTCCATTCAGCGCCCTGAGGAATGATCCCAGGAATGGTCTCATTTCTAGCCGTTGTTTCGCTCCCTGCTTCTCCGCCAGCCGGTTGTGGTGACCCCGCGCTCACGCAGTGACACCTGAATGGTCCCACGCACGTAAGCACGTGCCCCTGCTACCAAATGGGCAAGGAATTCTCTTCCTTTATTGCAGAGCAGCTGTACATCAACATGGGTATTAAAAATAAAATTAATAATCCTGTTTGCAGGCAGCAGAAAGAGCCCTGCATAAGCGCAACAGAATCGGTGGTGCCCGGAGTCTGAAACACTAGCGTTCGCCCATGGAACAAGCTGTGCCCTTACATCCCCGCTCACCACTGCAGCTAGGAAGTGGTGCACGAAGCAGCTAAGGAAGAGGGTCAGGCATCACTCCCACGTGCCCTCTAGGCAGCTGCCACACTGCAGTGAGCAGCAATTTATCTTCCATCTGCAGCGCATCCAGCTGGCAGCGGAGCCGCCGGGGTTAGAACAGCGCTGACGGCCCCTTCCCTACCGCTAGGGAGGAGACTGCTTGTTTCATTATTTTTAGAGCAATCTGTAATTTCGTGGGACTGAGCTGTCCTTCGGTCCCAGCTCACAGCAGGTACGAGGCACTTTCTTTCACCATAAACACAATAAGAAGGTTTTCAATTCTCCGGACGCCGAAGAGGCTCCCAAATCCCTCTGACGGCCTCTCTGAGGTCACAGCACGAGGCAGGCGTGTGTGGCCTTCCGTTCCTCCCGGCCCTGCGAGCTTCTGAACCCGGGTCCTGCTGCCTGAGGCCAGGCCCCGTTACACAGGCCTTACCGGCCATTTCACACCGCGCCGCCTCACGTGCCCTGTGCTCAGGTGTCCCTGCTGGAGCAGCGGGGTTGGACAAGATGATCTCCAGAGGTCCCTCCAGAGGTCCCCTCAACCATTCTGCAGTTCATCTCCGCCCAACAGCCTTGCCAGTAACCACTCTCCGACCGTGACAACCTGCAGCTCCCTGTCACCAGCAGCTCCACAAGAGGCCAAAGACAAGGGCAGCAGAACAAACCTTGAGACTCCTGTCATTAACTACCAGGCAACCCACAACCACTCGGACATCAAACCAGAGCTGGCCATGCTGAGACTTAGTGGGTCCCACAGCATCCAAATCCTCATCCATCCCCACAAATGGCTGGTGGTACCTGATCTCCGCATGTTGCCCATAGACTTAGTGTCCAATTTACCTTTAGCAGCACTAATGACATGCTCCTTAACCATGACTCACTGCTGAAAATAACAAAAGAAATTACTTTGTGCCTTTAGGAACAATGAACTGCTTCTAGTTGGTGGCCGTGAGTCATGAGTATTTAAGGTTTGTCTGAAATACGACATCTGCCAAGCTGAGAACTTCAGGAATGGGCTTGTTTCAAAGTTGCTTGCCCTGGGTCATGTAAGTACTAATTTCCCAGCTTTCAACAGCAAAAATTGAAATTCCCCAAGCAAATAGATTAAATACATACATATATATACATATATAAGAAAATTGTCTCAACTATTCAGTTATTCGGTTATTTTGCCACATGCATTAGAGAAAGTTTATCTCGAAACCTTAAGATTAGTAGAAAAAAATACTTCACAGTAGGGCAGCAATGAATTCTCTTTCCTACAAAAAAAAAAAAAAAAAGATGGATATGGTGTGTCATAAAGAAAGGAAAAATAAAAACAGTAATTGCCTTCTGGACACGTTTTTTGCCTTTGTTATTAAGCTCTTTATCCAGTATTAAGATTAATGTTGTTTTTCATTATTATTGCCTTCTAGACACAAGAGAGGATTTTTTTTTTCTTTTTTAATACCAACATGTTACACTGAAAATGCATTTATGATTGTGGGTGTTTCCACTCAAAGTAACTCTCAGCTGATTCCTGCAGTCATTTTTTCTCTCCATAAATCCGAGCTGTCATAAGGATGGAACCATTAACCCAGAGGCACTGACTAATTCGAGCACCTCTGAGATCTTACACAGCCACGGTCGCATCCGAACGCAACTCTCCCGGACTCTTCACTACGCTAGGAACCCACTTTGGCGACGGGCTATGGCATGGATGCAGAGGCGGATCTCGCTTATATCTGTGTTTATGGAGGGCAGCAGAGCTTTCCCTGCTTCTTTGCTCTCCTTCAGCAATCAGAAAGGGGTGGGGGTGCTGAAATCCTTCCCCATGGCACCAAGCAGGAGAAAGAAACCCAGTGGAAAACAGTAAAAGGGCAGAGAAATTGCTGTGCTACGTACCATAAGAGAAAGCCTAGGAAGACAGGCAAGGAGGGAAGAGTAAGAAGCATTGTTCGCAGCATCAGGAAAGAGCCACCAAAAAAACAAAGTAAGGAAATAAACTGAGGTTTGCTCTTTGGTCTGTGGCCGCGGTTTGTCAGAACCACCCAAAGCTGCCTTTCAAATATGGGAGTTTAACCAGTTACTTGATGGCGCTCCGGTTCTCCTCACGAAGCGCTTCTCCGGCTGTATTCAGACAAGTACCATGAGGAATCTGCCTTCCCAGGTCCTGCACTTCAACACCGTCACTTCCCAGCTCCTGTCTTCAGCCAGCGAGCCCCAGCTGACCGTCCACCAGCAGCTCCAACATCATCGGGAATCCGGCTCACCTAGTATGCGATTTCATTTAAAGCGTAGATATATTTCATTGAAAAGGAAAAACATTTATTCCCAGCAGCACTGAAAACACTTGTGCATGCGGAAAAGTAACAGATGTAGGTATCAAGTTGAATAAAAACAGTCTGCAATGCACTGCAAAACAATCCCCTATCTCATGTTCAGCAATCACAGCAGACATAACTGACTCTCTGAAAACACTTATTATTTTTGTGAATGACCTACGTGCAATAGTTTAACCAGCCTCAGTAGATGTTTAGCCAGACATCTAGTCATCTATAATTGCATTTCACGGAGACTGTTGCAAGCCTGTGTGCACACACAATTAACCTGGGAGTCCTGCCCTTCCAGGGCACGAGCGCTCCTCCTTTCCATCCTCCACACGAGTTGCAGCTTGCTTTTGATGTGCTTCCTCTCTGGCTCCCACCGCTGACTGCAACATGACCTCTCCTGCTTATCAGGGTGCTAGCTGAGTGCACCCAATGCTCGGGCACATTCATTTCCTTATGCAGGGGAGGGCACAGACAGAGTGTGCACAGGGCCTGCAGCAGCAAGGGATCTCCTAGGTCTCAGACCACTCAGAAAAGAAAGCAGGGGCTCACTCCGAAGGCACTCAGCAATGCAGACCTCAAGCAGATATTCCTTTCTGTCATTTTGCTTGGGATTAAAACGTACCTTTGCGTGTCTTCTGAATATACAGTCCCTGGAAACATAGCCATTAAGATCAGGAGAATACTGTAAGTTATCCCTTGCGCTACATGTGCTGGAGAGCAAAATGTAAGGATCTTGATATTTTCATAACCAGCTAAGAACAAACACTGAGCTCATAGGCCAGAACAAATATCAAGCTAGCTGGGCGACTCGTGTGCAAAGAGTTTAATATTTTGTCATTTCTCCTCTTCCAAATCTGAGAGCTCATCACACAAAATGTCTACAAATTACTGCAAATCTCCCCATGCACTCAAAGCAAGCAAACTCTGATTATTCCACATGCCTTAGTAAAGAAAAATGGCCAGCTAGCTCCTCAGGACCACAGGCTGGACCACACCATTTTCCAAAGCAGCACCTACTGCAAAAATGCTAACGACTTCACAGCGAAAAGAGCAATATTTTACAGAATGTTTTTGCAGTTCTGGCACTTGGTCCCAGAAAGTCGCTGCGTTTCAGACAAAAGGCAGCACCTCCTGCAAACATCAACTCTTCCAGCTACTTTGCAATGAAAAGGACCCAGTTTCACAGAGGATATTCACTGTTCTTGGGGTTCAATACTGCCAGGTGTGCCAGGATTCAGAAGCAGGTAAAATCCACAGCACGTTCACTTAATTTGGTCCCAACAGTTCAGGCTGGCTTACTTTCTTTTGTCCACCTCTGGCCAGCAGTGTTTTGCAGCAGATCATGCTTGAGGAATAGAGCAGGGGCAGTAGATGCCAGCAGGTGGGAAGGGGGCAGTGGTGTAGAGCTGAGCAGCGAGGAGAGGGAGGCCACAGAGCAGAACCTCCGAGCCTGGGCCCGCAGCGGCCACGCAGCACCCAGGAGCACGGCCCCTGCCAGCCAGGCTGGCACCTGCTCGGAGCCCACAGGCCACCACGTAGGTTCCCGTCCCCACAGAAGTGCTCGGTGGGCACATGGTGCACACAACGGTCCCTCATCCTGCAGTACTTGTGCAGGCGCGTGGTTAGTGAAGGTATCAACCAGCCTAGTGGATGGGCAACCCAATAAACACTATCATAATGGGGAAAAAAATAGCTCTACAGACAGACTGTAACTTTTTAAAAACCTACAAATCATGTTTTGTTCTAGTGCCTGTACAGTAAAAGCAGAAGGATAACTATAGTTCAGATAAGCAAGTTTCCAGTAAATCGCAGGAGAAACTCTCCCATGTACTAGGCACAAGGAACTAAGATGAACCAGAAATCAATTCTATTTAAAAAGAATGTATTTTAAGCCTGCCTAGATCAGAATGCACCACCTGCAGCTCTATCTCAGCATATATTTCACACTGACAAACAGACAAAGATTTTCTCTGTGTGTCACAGTGAACAGATTTGCAACCTGTGATGGATGGGTTGGGGTGAAGGGCAGGAAGTCTTCTGGTGCACCCAAATCCTCCTCTCATCTTCACATATAGTCACACATGAGTTTTTTCAGGTGCCTGGAGTCTGGAGAGCTGGAAACACCCTGGATACCCATCCTCACTCTTTCTAAACACTCCAAATTTAGTATCAGAATGAAGTGGCTGCTCCTTCCTTCCCCTTCCCCATGATAAAGAACGTGCTGAAAAGGAGTACACAGAAACCAACCAATCTGCTTGGTTTGACAAAAATCAACCAATCTGAACATGAGCTACATTCAGGAGACAAAAATAGAAAGCTTTCGTCTTGCATTATCAGGCACTCCACCACAAAGCACAAGAAGCTAAAGCTTGAGGCAACTATAGGTTCAAATACACCTTAAAACATGAGCAAGGCTTCCCTCTCCTGCTCTGTGGAGGTTGGTTGGCGAGGACCAAAAGAAACACTAAGTAAGCAATCCTCTCCAAGAGAAATGGAAAGCTCCAGGACAAAGCAATTGTTTAAGCAACAGCATCATGCAGAACATTTGAATCTGTAGCGGGAATGATGCTCTTTGCTTTGGGAATTCTTGTGATGCTAAAACTGTTAATTTGTAAAGATATAAACTCTAAAAATGTTGTTGGGGGTTTTTTTGTGGTTTTTTTTTTTTTTTTTTTTTTGTGAGATTCTAAAATAAACTCTTGGTCCAGTCAGAAATTCAGGAGGGAAAGGGAAGGGGAAAAAAGAAATCACCCACTGCTAGAGACCTGATGTTTACCAAGGTTCAAAAAAATCTTTTTTTGTCAAAGCTTCCCTGCCTCCCTCTGAAAACAGCAGCCGGAATTTCATGGTATACGTATATGCTTTCTATGAGTTGGAGCGGATGGAAAGAAGAAAGTGAGGGACAGAGAGAAGAAGGAAATGTGGTTTAGTTGGCTATAGGGAAAGGAGAGCACTAAAAGAACAACCCTCTAGGTATTTCTTTGCTTTGTAGGGGCCTTACTTTGCTACCTGCTCTGCCCTACACTGCAGTTTCCACAGTGAAACCAGAGACCACCCCCGCGAGCAGGGGAAACAAATCCTGTCCGTGGGGCTGACAGGGCTTGCACAGGCCTGGGACAAAGGCTGCGATGGAAACCACGGGAACGGTTTAAACGGCACCCAGGTGAGCCTGGCTCTTCCCCCATTCACACCTCACAGCGGCATCGCTGCGCACACAGCGCACGCGCAGCGCGGGAGGAGAGAACCTGCCCGGCACAATCCCGCCAGGGCTTCCGCCTCGTGTCCTGGGAAGCGGTTTGACTTTCCCTGGACACGCAGCACGGCGCCCGCGCCACGCGGCCCTCCTCGCAGGGGCCGCAGCGGCCACCTCCTGCGGGGTGACGCCGGGCAGGCAGGGCCAGGGCTGAGAACAGAAGCACTGCGACTTCAGGGCAACCTGCAGGAGAACATGGAGCAGCACTCGGGCACACAAAGGGTGAGGGAATAAACACAGAAATAAAAAAAAAAGCAAAAAAAGAGGAAATCAACACAGTTTTAGACTTTTCTACAGCGTTACTTAGTTCTAAGCATTCCCGTTCTTACTTTTAAACCATGAAATGAAGCAATTTCACTTGTGCCTTCCTCACATGTGCAGAATATACGACATCAACATGTTGTACAGGCTACTCTCAGCAGTCTGCAAGTTGAATTATTTCTCTTAACTTACACTCCAGGGAATCGGAGATGCCTAACGAGGCAGAGAACACGGGGAAAGAAGCAAAACTCGAGCAGCTTAATGCACTTAAACTAGAAAAAATTAATAATCCCCATCTGCGGATTCTGAAAGACCTGGCAAATGAAATTGCAGGGCTCGGTGCAAAGGCTTTAATGAAACTATTAAGTACAGGGTCATATTATACAATAAACACTGTACCTCGATTAAGGAAAATTAAGATGGAGGAAATAGAAAACAACCCCCACCAACCCAGGAAGCTCATAAAAATCACCTCAGCAGCTTTGGAGCACATTGTAGGAGGAGGTATAATTAAAGACAGGTTAATGGAAAACAGAATGAAACGCAAGGTGATTTTGCTGGGGGAAAAAACAGAAGTCACATCAGAGCAATATGACATTCTTTTTCAAACCTGGTAACTTATTTTCTAGTCCAGGGAAATTTGTTAATCCCAATATATCTGGAAGGCAGGCAAGAAGCTTGCTATGAGGGACACAGAATCTGCTTACACCAAGGCTGCTAGAGAAGTGAGCTCTTCATCTAGCAGACTGTCACAGAAATTACCAGCGTCTCCTCAGGATTAAGTCTAAAGGTCTCAGCACTAAGTGGTCAAGGGGAGAGACATGATACTAAGAAGAACTCAGTATATTTACATTGTGAAAGGATCATGAGTTGCTCCTATTTATCCCGAAACTCTTGAAAAAGCAAAGAGCTATTTCATTTTACAGTGATTTAAGTTGGCACAAGAACAAGTACGGCTAAGCTGAGCGTGACTACATTTATGCTGAAAATTATAAGATTCCTAACCATCCAACATGCAAGACTGACACAGTCATTAGGTGGGAGCATGGAAGGCAGGAACGCTAAATGTGGAGCTTGGTTGAGGCATTAATATACAAGAAGCATCACTTGCAAAGACACAGTGAGAACAACTTCTTTGGCAGTAAGGCACGTGTTCTCTACAACGGGGCAGAGCCAGAAGGACAAGTAGCCACAGTCCCCCTAAACCTGGCTGAAATGTGGCAATTGCAGAGACCTGAGAAAAAGGACTTCACACTCCAAATGAATACATTTTACTATCTAGAAGACTCCCGGCCTACATGGGGATATCCACTACCAAAGAGCATTTAGACCAAACCTAATGACAGATTTAATAAAAGCTCCTGGGAAGCCTGAATTCTCCTGTAAAGCCAGACCCAGATTCAGAAGCCTCCATGCTACTATAAGACCTGTACTTATCATTCCACACCCTTTTCTACTACTAGATAGTTGTCTTTTTTTTCCCCCAACTAGCCAGAGAAAAATCAGGTGGAATTTAGGCTGTTAAATTCTCATGCTGTTCTTCTACAAACTTGTAATTCTGCAGGTTTGCAGGGATATTGAAATGTAGCCAGGCTCAGCTTGACGCAGGTAGGTCCAGTAGTACATTCAGTTCTCACAGACTCTGCCTTTAAGTCTGCAAAATTCATGTGAAACTATTAGCCGAAACAAAAACCCAAACCTTTTACATTCCACTTCAAATACACAAGAATGTTCCCTCTAATGCACTTCATTGGGAAGATGGAGAAAAGCAGATACAACAAAAGGAAAAAGATGTAGTAAGAACCATGGCTAGCAAAAAACCACCCACCCACAAGCACTGGCTTCAGAATAGCTCAATATGCAAGGGCCACAGAAGCAGCTGCCAAGTAAGATGTGAGCAGTAAGAGAGGCGAGTCAGCAACAACAAAAACTGCAAACAGTTGCTCAGCTGACAAAGAAACAAAATATTCTTCAAATGAGTCAGAAAATCTGATCTCCTTCCTATAGTCTACAATCTTGCAGTGTGCTTCCCCCACACCGAAAGGGACGGGAGGGAGCTGACTCCTGCCTTGTTTTCCCGACTTGGTGCAGCCGAGCCCCTGCTGCCTGCTGCCAACCAGCTCCTCTCTCCCACGCTACATGTCTTGCAGCATCCCAGCTCGCAGGGTCACGGCTTGCTGCCCAAGGACCTCCACCCATCACACTGAACCCTGTGCTTTGAACTGCCTTCGGGTTTCCAGTCACCCCTTTAACTGGAAATAACTGAGGAGCAGCCTGAAGTGCTGAAATACTTCGGGTTTTTTGGAGAAGACCAGATAAAGCTCAGTAAAATGTCTTACTCGTATCCACCCAGGAAATATCCTCATGGCACACACCGTTTGGATTGCACATAGTCACTCAGGTTGCTGCCTTAGCATACGACTGCTGCTTTCCTGCTTTACATTACCCATGCTGGTCCTAGTGGAAATAAAAAAATCTACAACACAGTTCAAATACATAGAATAGTCTTCATTAACCTGGCATGCCCCACAGAAAGGTGAATCATTAGAATAAGTGAGAGAACAGAGGTATTGGTCTTTCTTGGAATCCTCGTTTAGGGATGCATAACTCCATGCATCAAAATATAACATACACGTGAACCTTAATTAAAAAAACAGAAACACTTGTTTTTATCAAAAAACAGATTTTTTTTTTTTATCCATATTACTTAGAATTTCCTGGGTTTAGCTAATACCACATTCAGCTGAGAGATCGGAACATTTGGGAGAAATGCTGATTCTGCTGAGAACACACCCAATGTATTCATAAAGCACCCGTATTATTCATAGAGGATGCATATTACTAATGGCATTACATTCCTTAATATTTTTATTCTGTAACACTTACAAGGCCCAGTTAAAATTATAACCACATTATGATAAAACTGAGTAAATGTATATTTAGATATGATGTATCCCCAGTGATCCTGCAAGAAGACAAGCAGCATATGGCAGATGAAAAAGAAGGGGGAAGGGGAGAGGTTGTTAAAAAGACTTCAAATGAAGTCTGCATTAAATAAAAATAACAACAAAAAGGTTCGTCAGGAGCTCGGCACTTCACAGAATCACAGATGCAGACAGACATTTTCAACTAGAATAAATTTTAAAAATTCATTTTTTGTCACGTTTTATCCTCTATTTCTATATTCAAAAGTGTAGATATGTGCCATAATTCTATTTAGTATCCCAAGCTATTAATAAAAGCAAAATGTTTGTCATCATTATTGAAATTCAACATTTAATGCCTCTTCCCAAGAATATTAGGGAAATCTCATTTGTTAAAGAATTGTCCAAAATATTTGGGTTTTTAAATTTGAGATGAGAAAACAATGACTTCTTTCTGCAATATCAGAATTTCCAAGAGATGAGAATGTGAGTAAATCACAGTATTTTTATAAACCAATGGTTCATACTCCAACTTAACAACCACTTAGAGTTAACTAAGAACTCTAGTGAGGCCACCTCAGCCTGAATTGAGAATAGAAATTAACTTACCTTTCCTGCTCTTTACTCCAGATCTCATGATATCTACCATTTTTAAACTCCACATCCTTGTCTCAAGTAGTAATATCAAAGCTTGTAACAATAGCATAAAAGCTCAGGCTTGTAAAGAAAAATTGAGATATGCTACTGAAATTCATCCAAAAATCCAAGAAACTAGGAAACAAATTTTAAAAATACTGTTTTAGACCAGAAAAAAAAGTTAAAACAAACAAAAAAACAGATTTTTTTCCAAATTAAAAATCAGTACAGCCTTTGAACAGAAAAACTTGAACTGCAAACTCTCTTTTAGTCAAACAGAGAATAAAAGCCTCTGACAGCGCTCTGCTGAGAGACATTACAAAAGAATTTGGTGTTCCAGTAACGTATTTTAACGCCACCCGACTATAAAAGCCACGTGTTTATAAAAGACAGGAGCTGCACTACGCATAAGGGTGCGTTGGTGCATGTGTATCCTTACAGGGAGGTCCGGCACAGGACGACCCACGCAGCCTGCAGCAGTGCTTACTGCGGGTGCTGGAGCAGGCCGGCCCATGCAGTGCCACAGGCAGCACACGGGGTGGTGAACCCCGCTCCTGCACAGCACCAATGAGCCCCTGCAGAAATCTGCCTTGGCAGAATTCCGGCTGGGAACAACCTCGCTGTGTTCTGGGATAACCCAGGGAGCTGTGCATCGTTCTGCAGGCTCAGCGTGCGCAAAGCCTCAGCCTTCAGCACAGAAATTCCAGCGCTGGAGCTCCAGCATTTCATGCTGGGAAGCCCCCGCTGCCTGCGCTAACAACGGGCAGCACTGACCTTTCCGTACCAAACGGGATGAGAATCCCAGGGCCACAGCTTCCAGGTCACTGCGCACACAGGCAGGCAGGAGGAGGAGGAGGAGGAGGAAGAGGAGGCCAATTAGCTGGGACCAGGCAGCAGGGCTCCCTGAAGAGAGAGCCACAGCACCTGGGAGCGCAGGCCGGAGGTGAGCAGAGCTGCCACTCCAGCCTGGCCGGAGCTGAGCTGCTTCCAGCAAAGTCTCGTATTGAAGCCTACTTAGAGAACCAGTCCCAACTCCCTCCCTAGAAGCAAATTACAGCAACAACAAATTGCAGCCGGGAGGCCGCGGGACACGTCTTCCTCAGGGAATAATTCCACCGTCCTCAGCGTGCTCGCCCCCAGGAACGGGTAAGGCAGAAGGGGCAGACGTGAAGCCACTGGCTGAAGATCTCCTCGAGTACCGGGCTGCGGGCAGGGGCAGCCCGAGCCAGGAGCCAACGGCAGCCGCGCACACCAGGCCGCTGCTGAGGCCTCCTCAACAGAGCACAAAGCGAACCGTGGTCATCCCCACACACACAAATTGCTTCCCAAAGGAAAAATCATAGAATCATAGAATGGTTAAGGTTGGAAAGGGACCTCAGAGGTCTAGTCCAACCCCGCTGCACATGCAGGGTCACCTAGAGCACGGGGCACAGGGCGGCACCCAGGTGGGTTTTAAAGATCTCCAGAGAAGGAGACTCCACAACCTCTCTGGGCCGCCTGTGCCAGGGCTCTATTTTAGTGCCCCTAAAACAAGGGCTGTGTGTCAGCAGGTGTCAACTGCTCCTCTCGAGTTTCGTCTCATTTTGGCCTTCCTAGTGCAGAACGGGTGCAGTGAGCGCTCGGGCTGGTGCCCCTGCAGGCGCCCCGGCCTGCTGGTTACCGCGGTCTCCGTCGTCGCTCCTTCATCGGCTGCCGCGCCGAGCGCCGGCACCGCGAGCCAAAGGGCAGACGGGACGCCAGCGCCTCGCGCACCGCCAGCTCCGCCGGGAAAAGTCTGCTGAAGCAGCCACGCCTATAGCCGCCAAACCGAGCACTGGCGGCCAGCTGAACATCAGCGCGCCTTGAAATTAAAATAGCATGTTTAAAAAAAATGCAAAAGGGCAGGGGCTGTGCGGGCTGGTGCTACAGAAGTGAGGAGGGGTGGGGTTTTTTTTTGTTTTTTTTTTTTGCTAATTCAGCTCTGTCTCGAAGAAAGCTCTACAGTTGCTTTACCATCTAGCGCTCCTTATAGAACTGCTGTTCAGCTGCTTGTACTTGAGCACTTTCATTGTAAATCTGTTTTTTAAGGAATTTTAAGCTTGCCCCTGATTGTGGATGGCCAGGCCTACGTTTGGCCAATTTAATACTCGTGTATAGATAGTGTAGATGAGTTTTTTAATTTAAGTCTCCCGGTGTCATTGAAAGCCTCTCTGTCCTCAACAGAGGGGTTCTCCTTCCGCATGTTATACCATGTTGAACAGCGACTCGTTGAGGAAGCCACATCAAAGCCTTTGGGAGTCAGGGTTGAGAAGCTTTTCAGTTGCTTAGATTTTTTTTTCTGGTTTAAGAGCTGTCAAGAATTAATATCTCACCGAACGAATAAATCCTGCACAGAATCAATTTTCAATATTAGCACACATCATGTAAGTTAATCTCTTTAAAACAAGTCTGCTTATCCTAAAGACATTATTGCCAACTTGAAGCATCAAAGTAAACCTAACCAAAGGATTAGAGAAAGTTTAGAACTGTCAATCCACCCTACCTCGCTTTTCAAAAGCTCCATCTTTTAATGTATATTAAATCTGCCTCTCAGTCTCTCTTTCTCTCTGCTGAAGCAATGACTTTTACAACTTTCAGGCTACTGCTCACTTTCTGGAAAGATATCAGAGAAAAACTTCATCTGATTAGGACTTAGTTACTCTGACTTTGTTACTCTAAGTAATTTACTTTAACTTTCTTGGGACATATCAGCAAAGTTTTCCTGCAGCTACAACTAGAAATAAAGTTAATACTATCCCATATTCATGTTTACCAATGCAAGACAATTACTTTTTGGCTTTTTGCTTTTATACATATATAATTTATTTTTCCATCTCAGTTGTATTAGTTGTAGTTGCCTTAAGCCTATAACTTCCTAACCCACAGGCTATGCACATGCTTTATTTTATGCAATCTATACTAAAACTATTCCCTTCTCTTCTACATTCTTTTAGTTTTGCAAGACTTTCATATCTAAAGGTTTTATTCCTGTTGGCCTCAGTAATAGGGAATCAGTAAACCTGCACAGAATAAACAGAAATGATTTTATTTGGGAGGTGTGTATTTCCAGCTGTCATGCTTTATTGGGTAAACCTATTAGAAATTGTTACGAGAATTAAATCTTGAGGAACTAGACCAAACAACTACAGGATTTCTGTCATTAAGTACTACTGGGCTCAAATACAGTACAATATGATCAGCACAACTGTGGTTATTTTTGCTGTACTATAATCGACTCAAATACATAGCTAGCAGGCTCCTGACTTTTTGTTCCACATAACAAGAGAATGATTTTTAAAAACGTATCTTATTGGTGCTGTGCTTGACGAAGCAAACGGAAAATGTTTACTTAAGACAGCAGAATGCTTAGCTAAGACAGACATTATCCATTTTATGTTTTGATGTCTATAGAGATCTATTTTCTTCATTCTTACGAACTTTAGCATCTCTAAGACAGAGCTCTCACCTCAAAAGCCCTTCACCTATTTGATCACTCTGCAATATGCTTGACATGCCACAAATAGGTCTCCTGTAAACATTTAATATTTTATTATGAAAAGCTTTTTCTCCAAAGTCTTGAAAAGACCTTTTCCCCAAAATCAAAGTTACCATCCAAAAGCATGAGACTGAAAATTCTCAGTAGAGAAGACATTCTACTTATTTTTCTGTATGCATTTTATAATGGTCATTTGTCCATACATCCTCAGTCTTCCGTTTGCTGAAAAAACTCAAACTAGAAAAGAATCTCCCTGTTAATAAACAGGACTATTAAAATCCCACCTGGTCTTTTGCGTCTCTGCAAACACAAATGCTTACAACTTTTCTTGTCAAAATTCACATAACACTTAAAAATCTTCGGCCAGCGGAAAAGACAATCTTGGGAGAGACATCCTGGCAAAATATCTGGGCCAAATAGCCAGCAGTCAAAGGCACCTTGTTTTGAATGTCATCTGGTCAATAAAACAGTGATAGCCCTTCACATTTGCCAGCCTGAGATTTGGGCGAGCATGGCCAAGTGCCTCATGAATGGTTGCTTTAATGAAGCAACCATATCCAGCACTGCACAACCTGCATCACCAGAATAAAGTCATTTAAAGCTACTACTGCCTTTTTCACCTTGCAGCGCTGCCCAGAGGGCTTCTCTGGCAAGTCATTCCATCTACTGTGCAAGTCCCAGCAAGATGGTAGTTGCAGTCGAGGTTTCTGACAGCAGAGCACAGCTCTCCTTCTTCATGCACCTTGTTCACACAATGAGACATTAACAGTTAGAATCATAGAATGGTTAAGGTTGGAAGGGACCTCTAGAGATCTTCTAGTCCAACCCTGTCCACACATAGGATCGCCCGAGCACAGGGCACAGGGCTGCATCCAACCGGGTTTTGAAGATCTCCAAAGAAGGAGACTCCACAACCTCTCTGGGCAGCCTGTGCCAGAGCTCTGTCACCCTCACTGTCAAAAAGTGTTTTCTCAAGTTCCTGTGGATGAACTTCCTATCACTGGCCACCACTGAAAAGAGGCCGCCCCCCTCCTCCTCACTGCCTCCCTTGAGGTATTTATAGACACTGATCAGGTCCCCCCTCAGCCTCCTCTTCTCCAGGCTGAACAGGCCCAGCTCCCTCAGCCTTTACTCATAGGGCAGATGTTCCAGGCCCCTGATCATCCTCGTAGCCCTGCGCTGGACTCTCTCCAGCAGCTCCACATCCCTCTTGTCCCGGGGAGCCCAGAACTGCACACAGTCTCCAGATGTGGCCTCACCAGGGCTGCGTAGAGGGGGACGATCCCCTCCTTCGACCTGCTGGAAACTCTCTTCTTAATGTACCCCAGTTCAGGAGAAGGAGCGCAAAGCCAATGGCCACAGACATGCAGCAAACAAAAAGATGCAGTTTTAAGCACACTACATCTGGGCACATATAGTGCAGCACAGCTCTGTCGGGCCTGATGGAGCAGCCAAGCAAACAGGATACGGCTGAACAGCATCAATTCTGCGCACTTCTGAGCAGCTCCAGGGCATGGCTGAAATTGCTCTAGACGTGAATGTGCACGAGAAAACATCCAACCACAAACCAGCCCCAAGTGCACCCAAAACAGAGAGAGTTCCTGACATTCGCATGCTTTTTCCAGGCTTGACAAAAGTCACCCAGAGTTTTCCCATGCTGCCAGGTCATAATTCTAAGAGAGAGAGCGTCTGGAGTTCATCTCCTTTGAAGTCCTCCTGCGAAACTCTGGGATGCCCGGTTTTCCCACAATTTATGTAGTGCCTCAGAAGAGACAGAGCAGCTTCTCTCAAAACATCTTTATTTTCTGATAAAGAACCCAAAGGAAAAAAGTCTGGTTATATCTATCTTATCATCATGATCAACAGCCCAGCGTGGATAGAAACACTTCAGCAGACCTCAGGCATTATCTGAGGGCTTCTGAGTGGCAAACTAGCACTAGGGAGACTCCCCGGCAGCCTCCCATAACCCACCTTTTCTTCTCGTGCCAAAGTTACTGACGTGTCTGGATGGCTAAAGCTACTTAAAAAGGGCAAATGGTTTCTCTTAACTGCCCAGAAACAAACTTGCACAATGATAAAATTTAACAATTGTTAAATAAGACTCAAGATTTTTAATGCTTTGGTTAAATATACAGCAAAATTTTTGTTCTCAAAGACTGATTACTTAGTAAAATAACAAGGATAGGATAATCCTTAAAAAAAAAAATCAAAACTCTCTAGGTCTTGATTAAAAAGTCACTTTAACTTGTAACTCCATGCTAAAGCATGGGGACAACTTAAATAGTTGTATTTAAGGCATGTGCCTACCTACTTTGCTGAAATGGTGCCCAGGTCACTTACAAAATTGTTATACTATATTATATAAAACAATGACTGTCCTAAGAGGCATGCACTATATTATATTCTGCAGTTTACTATGTTTAGACCTAAAAGAGAGATCTGCATCTGTTTAAGAAACATGAGCACACATTTCACTTTTCACTTCTTTGCAAGGTCTGTAAGTCATTTGCCCCCAACACAGCAACATAACTTCAGTCCTAAGTTTAAGGAAAAGAGGAAATTAAAAAAAAAAAAAAAAGAAGAATATGTATCACAATATATTTCCTGCAAACTTATTCAGCAACTTCCTCTGTTTATATCAGTATAGAAAGTATGCAGAAACAACCTTTAAGCACTTGTTGAAGGTCATCTAAGGGCTATTTAACCATTGCCAGCCACAGCAGGCACCAGACATACACATAAAACAGAGAAATATCTAAAGGGATACAGTTGGATTTTGAGTAAGTTTGCATTAGTAGACTTTTACTTTGTGCCTTTTTACTCAGGTCAAGGTCAATTTGGTTCCCAAGCTTCCCTGAAGCCCTGCTCAATGGGGCTGCTTGCTTAAAAGCCGGAAATGGAAGGACAGCCTGGGCCATATGGAAAAAGTAGCACAAATCCATGAAAAAACACTTCAGTGTAATGCCACCATTCCCAAGAAAGGGCCACAAGCCTGGCAGGAATGCAATGGCTTCAGCTTACGCCTTGAAGAGTAAGCCTGAAAAAGCAGGACTCCTGCCTCAAAAAGGCACTCAAAGACAGAAAAGCAAGCTTAAGAAGTGCTGATTCCAGTAATTACTTCTATTTCAGTAAAATGCTGCTATATTCCGTAATTTCCTGATATATTTGCTGGTTATTTTTTAACTTGCTGGCATGGTTACTTAATAAGGCCTGACAGCCTGGCACACAATACACAAATCTACCCAGATTTCTCTTAACACTGCTGGGAGCCAAGCGAGGCTACTTTCACCGCAGTGCTGCCTAGCCAGGGGGCTTATGCTTTTCTTGCTCGCCAGCACTTTCCTCCTTCAGAAGAAATTTGCTTCTGGATTATTCCACTCTTTCCTGACTTTTAGGGAGCGGGGGCGGTTTCCTGTTTTATTCTTCCCTGAAACATTTTTGTAATAAAGGCTCAATCTAGAAAGGAATAATAGTGCTTGTTAAAGGCCTGTCTCTCCAGGCAAAATATTCCCGCATGGAGACAGACCAGTTCACCCCAGGTCAGCTGGCTGACAGGAAAAAAAGAACCATTACTCAGACTGAACAAATAGGGGTCGATCACCATTTACTTTGGGGGATTTGGTATGCAACCTTGCTGGAGGTAAAACCATCCCAAGTATTTTTTAAAACCAAGTATTTCAAAAAAATGTTCAATTAAATATTTAAATATATTAAATATACTTATTTATTAAAATATTTTAAACATTGACCTCATTAAATATATATTAAAGAAAACACATACAGGGAAAGGTGCTTTTAGTGCTGAAGTTTCTGAACTTGATTTAAAACGCACAAGTCAGATCTTCATTAAGGTCACCACCAAAAGCTCTCTCTAAAGTACAGCCACAGAAAGGAAAAAGAGACAGTTAATTCAGAAGTTAATTCAGAAACCAATAATAATTGGGAGGACCAATAACCAGGTCTTCCCCTGACCTACCAACAGTGCTGTTAGCACCATTCATTCAGTAATTAAACCTTAGTATTGAAGAATAACCCTAAAACCTGCCAGATAGCCAACCATCCTGCCAGATAGGCCTCCCATCCTGCCTGGAAATCACAGATTAACCCCTGACTCCCATTCCCAAGCCAGAGCCAGGAGCAGGAGAATTTCTGGTTAGTTCAGGCTTTAGGGGGACGCCGGGACGGCTGCGGTCAGCAGCACAGTCCCGAGCACCTCTCATGGAAGAGCCTCCCTGCGAGACACCTCATCCAGGCTCCGCTTAAAGCCAAGAGGGAGAGAGAAGGAATCACGGGATCACAGGATTTTCTTCTCTCACATCTTTTTAACACCTCACGGTGCTGGGCGTCAATGACTGCAATAAGCGCCGGCTGCTTCGCAATGCTGGGCGCTCCTGTGATCAACTCACTGCGTTTAGGAGGGTCTTGCTCTGCGTTGCTGGACGGTGACTCGAGGACTTGCGAAACAGCCTCTCTTTGCAGCGAAGGCAAGAGGATCAAGGGGACCAAACTTCTGACACAAGCAATGAATAGAAAGGCTTAGACTGTAACAAGAATTTCGCAAACAGCGAGAGGAAAAATGCCACAGTGGTCAAGCACAAAAGGCGGAAAGGGCTCCAGTTATCACCAAGTGGAAAAGAATTGCTGTGTTGCAACCAGGAGAGGGGGAGGGATCTGAAAGTACAAGAGGGATCTGAACCACCTGGCAAAGCCTGTCAAGAAAAGCCTCAGGCTGATTAGGAAAGCTCGAGCAACTCAACCTCTTTTTTTTTCTTTCTTTTCCCCTTGAAATAGCTCATATTCAATTAATTTCAGAGGAAAACCCCACACTACTTAATACATTACTTTTGACCTCCTCATTTATCATTTTTTCTAGGATGATTTTCAAGTTAACTGTGTTTTTTATGACCTTGCAATCATGTCTTATTTTACAGCTGACAACTCATTTGATGATGTCAAATGTTTTTTATCGCCAACATGCCTATTTTATTTGATCCCTGTCAAATTAGCTTTAAAGCCAATTCAAATTAAAGCTAATTTGAATCCTAACTTTTTTTTTAATTGTGATTTATATAAAATAATTCTTAACTGCAATTAAAATGCTAACTCTTCTACACTACACCAATGCTCTGCAAGGTTGGATAATCTTCTTTTGTGTCCTCTGTAAGGGATGAATTCATTGAAACTTTTTGAGAAAAGTTTCCTTCTGTGCAAAAAATATTAACATGATATTTAAAAGACCTTCTAGTAATGGCTAATAGCAGCAATAATTCTAAAAAGGTCACTAGAGCACTTAACTCACAAGAGTATTTAAAATAACTTCTAAAAATGAGATAAACAGCTCTCTCCCACATAGGTTCGAACTGTTTCACTGACTTGCTTAAGAGTTTGGCCTTTTTTAAGCAACGCTCTGTCTCAGTAGATATGTTGTGCATAAGTTGGAAGAGGCTGATCCTCTAATAATGCGATGCTGGATTTGAAGACACCTGTGGAAGAAAAGAAGCAGCAGAGAATGAAGGCGACAAGTGACCAGTTGCCAGTCGGTTTGCTGGGAAGAGCGACCAGCAAACCTCGAGAGGAGCAAGAGGCAGAGCAAACAACTGGGAACTCACATTAGATCACTACAGGCCCTCCGCATCTTCCACTGAATACTACAGTTTCCAGAGAATTTGCTATAACGACACCACACTCTGCTTTTATTACGCTGTTAATTTTTACAAGGTTTATTTTACACCTTCAGAAGCCGTGAGCGGAGGAGGTATCCCGGCAGTTCCAGCTCACTTTATTGCAAGAAGCTTATCTTTGCTTTGTTCAGAGAGCTATTCAGAGATTTTGTCGGAGCAAATAGAAGGTGCCACTGCCGTCTCGGGGGACAGACTTACCCCGCAGAGCTGCGTGCCTGGCTCAAAGTCCATCCCGAGCTGCACACGAGAGCTCAGCTAAACAGAAACCGGAATTAATTTAAACTGGATTACAGGAAATAATCCGTTTGGGCTCAGCATGGTTGCAGGCAGGAGGGACAGGAGAGGGGCCCGTGAGGCGAGCAGGGCAGCAGGGTGTCTGCAGCCAGGCCCGGCGGCTCCTTCAGGCCTCTCCACACCGACGTGCCGGCAAGACACGGGCAGCAAGGAGAGCAGCCAGGCTAAACCCTCCAAGTCAATTCTCCAGGCATCTTTCCTTACTGAGGGTCACACATGGCCTCGTGACAGGAATGTGAAACCGCAGGGGGCTGCCGTGTGTGGGGGCTGCCGTGTGTGGGGCAGGCTCCTCCCGCGTGAGGCGTTTGCTATCCGCCTCTCGCTAACGCGATTCCGTGGCCGATCCCACTGCTCGCGTCCAGCAGCAGCAACTCTCTCAGCTCAGGGAGCTTCCACAGGCTGCCGCTCGAGTCGTACCTGAAGGGTGCATGCAGGGAGGAAGGGGCCAAGCTCTTCTCAGTGGTGGCCAGTGACAGGACAAGAGGTAATGGATGTAAGTGGAAACACAGGAAGTTCCCTCTCCATGCAAGGAAGAGCGTCTTTCCTGTGAGGGTGACAGAGCCCTGGCACAGGCTACCCAGGGAGGCTGTGGAGTCTCCTTCTCTGGAGATCTTCCAAACCCGCCTGGATGCCGCCCTGTGCCCCCTGCCCTGGGTGTCCCTGCTGGAGCAGGGGGTTGGACTGGATGATCTCTACAGGTCCCTTCCAACCTCCACCATTCTGTGAGTCCGTTCAATCAGCACTGCCAAGGGCATCAGACTTGAGCTCTATGAGTAAACCCAGTAGAGGCCGATTCACCTGCCTATAAACTGTTTGTCTATTTATTTTACGTAAAAAGCATATTTTTTGGTGTCCATTTCTCAGCACTCAACTCGGCAGTGCCACGTGGGGCTGCTGGCCTCCAGCACCACAAAGGCAGCAGCAGCTCTGCCCTTTTCCCCACTCCTGGATTTGGGGCAGTTGTCATTCTGTCACCAAAAGGAAGAGGAAAATGAGACGTGCCATTTTCTCCCAAACTGAGACGACTAGGGAAAAAAAAAGAATTGTATATGGTTTAACCCAGCAATTTCTGTATAAAACTGGATTTTATATTAAGGGGAAAAAGGAAAAGGAAAAAGAGACAGGCGAGGGTGGATTAATGAGCTGCGCCCCGAAGGGACCCAGCGCCACATTTTGCTGCTGTCTAGAAGTTCCTCCATGTCCTGAGCACCGTCTCAGTGCCAGCTGAAGCTGCCGGCTCCGTGTCTCCCGTGCTGCCGCGCTGGGCAGCCCCGGCTCTGCGGGAGCCCCCAGGTCCTGGCACACTTGCGGCAGCCAAGCTCTGGTCTCCCTGCGTCCCGAGAGGAAGCGGGGCTGGACACGGGGCAGAGCGCTGCGAGGCGGGAGCGGAGGGCACCTCCCTGCTCTGCCTTGTAGCTGGCATTAAACATGGGCGGCTGCCACGTCCGACAGGCGCTCCCTCTGGCCTCCGGGATGCTCTCTCACATCCTCACCCTCAGCAGCAGGATTTTACCTCCTTTTGGCAGGCATTACCTCTTCAGGCAAAAGCATCCATCCTATTTTAAGCAGTATACAAGCAGTTTTGTCACACAAGTCAAAGATGAAGAAAAAAAATCACAAAATGTGTTTCTTTCCTAGCTCATCTCAGCACAAATTCTTGCCCAAAGTTGTAATACAAAAGCTGTCTCTTTTCCATAACCAGCTCCATTTAACTTCAGTGCGTACGTTGTTCTGCTCAAAAAGCCCTCAACTATAGCGACATATATAATTTTCTACGTTGCTATCTCAATGCTAAGGAGATTGAAAATAAATCAATCATAATGAGTAAGCTGCTTCTTCCTTAGCTTTTATTCTAGCTTGAAGACAGGAGATAAACGTTTCAATGAGTGATGCTACTCGTAATGTAATCTACCAAAGCATGGGATACCATCCTATAGGATGCATCCTTCTGTGCTCTGGAACAAATCTCTAACTAGTTTACTGAACTGGCATCTGAAGCCTCTGTTTGACAACGTAATCCAGCAGAGGGGATGTTCTCGCACAGGAGTGGAAAGGGAACATTTCCACATCCTCTAGAGAGAAGGGGCAGCATCCTGAGCAGGCTGGACTCCTTCAAGCATGGGCTGCGTTGTAAAATTCCCATGCAAGCAAGCCTTGTGCCCAGGCAGCACATGGCTGCCTTAAACATATGATAAAATTAATGTGTACAGACTTTCCGTTTCTTTCTTGAACCTGTACATTCAAGGTTTCTTTATAGACACCTTTGCTTTTTTTTCCACAGTTAAGGGAAATACTTAAGATATTTATGCATTTAGAGCTTTCCTTCCTAGCAAGGATCTAAGTCAGCTAACCATTTAGTTGGATGTTGTGGTTAGTGGGACAGTACTAGTCATGTCAGAAAACATGAGGTTACTGTTTAGTTTTGTTTTCCAGGCATTAAATTAAGGAATAACAGTTTCTAAAGGGGGAAAAAAAATCTATTTGAAAGTGTTCTTACACAACATTATTGCCTTGCTATGTCTTACTGAGCAATAAGAACATTACTGCACTTTTCCCCAAATACCTCAGCACCATTTCAAGGATAGTCCTCAATATCACTTCTCTATTATACAGATTTAAAATTCCCCAATAAAATTCCCCGATGTTAGAGCTTCTCAAACCACCTCACAGTTTCCTAGGCTCTCTGCCCCAACTGATTACAAAGCACACACTTAGCAAGCTAACAACCTTGACTTTAAAAGAACGACTTTGTCACGTCCTATCTCGCATGATAGTCAAATTGGCTCTCTGCAAAACCGGACCACCTTGCACACCTACACAGTCCTTGCAAACTGATTAACCAGCAATGGGCAGACCCTGGGAGACACGCAAGTATGTGCTTTGTTTTGCACATACCAGATTCGCATACACCTGGTTCCACCAAGCTCCATAACTCAGTTCCACTGAGTATAACTCCAGGCAAAGACACATTTGAGGTCCAAGCACATGCGTAGGTTTTGCTTTTGCACTGACTCGCAGTTTCCTCTGAAACAGCAGCAGCTTTCATACCAGCACGTACCACATGAGGAGGAATCAAGGCTAGAAAGTCAGCACTGCTGCTCTAGCAATAAAACATCATATAACCTATGACATCGGATAAATGTCTGATGAGGTCTATAAACGGACCCTCACATTCTCCCAGGGGCAGCACTGGCTCCCCATAACCCTTTTGCCACAATTTCTTTGCTTTCCTGGGCTCATTCCAGCGGCCTTGGGCACACATACACAGACACACCATTATGTTTGCTGTAAGGCTAGTATTAACAGGCAGCTGCATTTTCCAGTTGCTATTAAAATATGTGCATTTTCCTGTTCTATTAAGATTCCAAGGAACAGCAGCAAAAAACTCCACATGTATTAGAATGAATCTTGTTCCTTGCGTTTGATCCTACCTCCTTCCATACAGGCTTGAAAAGGCTGCCCTTGCTGTAGGACACCAGTAACTTGCCACTCTTTTTCAGGAGCTCTGCCTGTGCTCTGTACGCCGGTGCAAATCGCTTACGCCACAGGTACCTGTTGCCAGTGAGCAATCAGCAATGCCGACTGCTTTCGAGGTGAGAATATTTCTGCTGAAGTCTTCTTAGTCTTTACTCTGATGGTGCCTCTCACTTGAATAAATAAGCACTGATTATTTTAATGCTGAGAAAGCTCCATCCTCCTTTGGAAGCATTTCCCAACAGGGTTCCGGCCAGTTTGGAGATGAATCCTGCCAAGGATACCCAGCACAGGACACTGGAGAATGCATGGATGTGAGAAGAGGCACAAGGCCCACGGAAACATCATCCTGTTAATGAACCAACATGAATCAAAAATAAACTGCTCGGTGAGACACCTTTTAACATGATGCAATGGCCATTATAAAACATAAGCAAGTTTCTTTTAACCCAATGATTTTACATCCATTCCAAACAGAAACACTTAATAATGAGGCAAACTGCAAATAAAAAAGAAAGAAAAAGTCTTTAAAATATATATTCTCTGCTAAGAAAAAAGTAGTGTCCACTGGTGAACAGTAGTTTCAAATAAAAAAACGAATAATCATTTTTCACTGCAGAGCAAATTAAGAATGAGGAAGTCCCTCCTTGAAGTAGATTTTCCCCAGGAGCATTATACACAACCATATTCCAAAGTAATGGAAAACAGAGCTAACTATCAAAACATATTCTCACTTGGCTCAACACACTAATGAGTACAAGGTAGGAAAATCATGAGCCAGTAGAGCAAGGCGAAAGAAAGCAAAGCGTAAACAGTGACTCGCTTGCAGCTCAGTTATCTGCCAGTCCATAAATTACCATTGTCCACCTTGCTGATGTACTTTGCAGCCTTATCAGGGCAACACTCCTCATCTTCATAAACACGCTGTGACTCCTGGTGCTGCAGGACTGTTTTGCTTCCTCACTGCTTTGGCGTCCAGTTGCAGTCAGAGATTGCAGGTTACTCAGGGAAATGACCCCGGCTGACAAAGCCCCAGGGGGTTTTAAACGACCCAAGCCGAGGAGCAGGGGGGTGAGTGTGGGTCTCCCTGAAGCCAAGGCCCTCCCAGCCCGGCGCTGCAGCCATGCAGGGAGCACCTCTGGGTGCCACTGCAGGCAGCAAGGGCCCAGGAGCCCCTGTTGGGAATTCCTCTCCTTCCCTGAAGCCTAAGGAGTGACCGAATCGCTGGTTTTATTCACAGTGGAAGGGGGCTCAAAGTCTGCAATCCTCTCTGGCAGCAGCTCCCGCAGGCCGAGCGCCCTCTCTGCACACCTGTAACCCCGAGGCACCGCACGCTCCACCTCGCTGGAGCCTGTGCGGCTTTCCCTAAACCTCCACAGCACCGATACAGCACAAAAACCACAATTCCCACAAGAAACAGAAGCCAAAGCCGTACAGAACACATTGAAATACAAATCACAATCCCCTACTCACAGAGAAGAGCTGCATTAAACATTCCTTCAACACAGGAGCGCAGCTACACATACCTCATGTATTCAGCATCAGAGGCGACCTTGAGAACAAGTGAAAAAAATCACGTAATGCCTTAACAGTAGAACTTATAGCTAATCATCAGCATAAGAGATCCTCCTTGTAGTATGAAACTTCTTTGCATACCTGTCGAAAAGAAAACCTTAAAATCTCTACTAAGGCTCCACAGCAAACTTACAACTGTGCTGTCAAGTAAGAGACAGAGAACTAAAAGGACTGCCAGGAAAATGGCTGGTTAAGTAGATATTCATATAAATTACAGAAAGCAAAACCTGGTCCAGTGACAAGTGCATGTAAAGGAGCTGTTGTAGCTGATGGCTCTTAAAGCCCTCTCTCTATCATTACCAATCTTGGCAGAGACACCAACACCTGCCCCTCTCTGATCTGCATGCTTGGAGAACTGTCATGACAAGGTGCTAAAGAAAACCAGCTGCCTGTTTCCTCTCTCTGATTTGATTTCTCCAATCAGATAACTAGACATCTCAATGGGGAAAAAAAGAAAAAGAAAAAAGACCATCTCTTTCCCCGTTTCCCCATGCAGATAAAAATGGTTGGGGCAGAAACTTTGCAAAAATCTCATTTGCAGCCTCCTGCTAAACTCTTTTTTTTTTTTTTTTTTTTTTTTTTGTGTTTCTATACATGGTACAGCCAGCCCCCTTCTTATCATGCTGCTGTCCCTTCTGGTGACCAAATGCAAACACCCTTTTCTTCTGGATAGCTGCAGTATTCACACCTATTTTCAGGTCTGCCTATCAGGTAGTAATCCATGGCTACCTCCCAGCCATCACACAGAACTTTGGGTACCTTCAAATGCAAATTCTTTGAATTGTTCCCTTTCACTGCTGTTTTTCCCCCTCTTTATTAACTTCTTGACTCCATAAGTACACACCGTTCCAAGACCTACCTATAATATATTAAACATGGAAAGGAAGAGTAATTAAAAGCATTGCCCTCAAAAACTGCAAACCTTGCAATTTGAAATAGCCTTTATCAGACGTATACAACATCTACTATTTGTTAAGAAAAATAGGCATATCAGCTGCAAAACAAGATAAATTTCTCCGCTGCAACAACCCAGAGCAATGTTTTCTTGGGCAAAGCCTGGGAGAACAGAGGACTCCAGTAGCACAGTCCGAGAATGACCAAATCCAGGCACAAGCTGCATCTCACAGTTACGAGCCCTTGACCTCAACACCTCCTCTTCCACCTAAGGTGCAAAACCAGCACGCGGCCGCAGGCAGGTCACCCTCCAGAGCCCATGCCGCTCACTAGCGCCACCTGCACGAAGGGGACGAAGGGCCTGCCCCATCACGAAGGTGCCAAGGGGTCTCTGGCCATGCGGGCCCTGCCTTTGCACTGGGCTCCAGCTCTCACTTCCAAAGGTGCCTTTACGGAGCTTTCCCCTTCAGCCTGATGGTGCTGCTGGGGGAAAAGGCAGGGCCTGCAGACGATGCTTGAAAATACCACCCTTAATGCCCCGTCACTGCTGCCTCTCAGGTCATCACCAAGCAGGTTCCCATCTGACACAATCCAGGGAACATCACCAGCTTCCCACAGCCCCAAATTATCCATCTCTGTTAGTGTCATCAACCATGACATAATCTTGCACATGATACAAGTGAAGGCTGAAGATGCATGACATGCTCAGTGGGAAGGACAAAAATATATAAGCAACAGTCCCAGAAAGAAATGGTGCTTTTTTGGATGCGTTAACAGCTTAATCTCATTTCCCAGAAATCATCATACTATGAACATTAAACAAGGGCCTATCTAGCTATTAATTTCTTTCCATTGGGAAAATGAAGGAAAGGTTTCAAAAGGAAAACCAAAAATACCAAAATTTAGTATTCCAGGAAGACGTTTGTATAACCTGTCCCTCCCAGGGACTAGTACTTCAATTCTTCACACAGCATACAAGAAAGGTGACACAGGATTAGGCTTTTCTCTTCATTTGATGAAATTCCCCCTCCTGTCCTTCCTGGTGACTGTCCCTCCCCTAGCAGCAGCATTCCTCCCCAGTGTGATCATCCAGCAATATACTGACAAGTGACCATTGCAAATGCAACTAAAACAAACACATATGGTCCCTCGCACCGTTTTCTGAACAGGCTCTATCTCCAGCCTAGCACAAATTTAGAGGAACAGCTACCTTCTGGAAGCAACACTGAATGATAGATAAAAGGCACACCTGTCTAAAGACCTCATGAGTGGCTCAACGTGGATCCACCAAGCAGGTTCAGAGATGGAGAGCCGCACTTACCAACAGAGATCCATTTAAATCACACTGATAGCTTTTTGTTTTAACAGTAATAAATGGAATCTTCATTATTCATGCAGACATAATATCACAGTGTCTGGTTTCCTGCCAAAATCAGAGCAATAAAACTTAATGAACTGTCACGGCAAAACATTCCAAGGAAAGCTTGAAGCCATCGCACTTGACACCTGAGGAATCCTCACACTTACTTATTCTATACCAAAATGCTAAACTTCTGTAGTGGTAAAGTAGTTCTCAATCAATCTCCTCCCAGACTACCTTGCCCCTCCAAATCATGCTTGTCATATCATGACAGCAAAGAGCTTTTGTACCGCTCAGTTGCAGCTGGGTAACTAAATGTTTAAATTCAGAGGTAAATCTCATAATTAACAAGAAGATACTGCAATCCTAGCAAAGAGATTCAGGAGCAGAGCTGAATTTGGGTTCTTTGAATCACTCATCGGGAGGAGCTTATATATCTGTACACTGATAAAAGGGAACTTCATGAGAGCAAAGTTGAGTGTCTTGATTGACCCTTCAATTGTGTCCTTCAACACAAGCACATTTACTTTTCAGTCGTCACAGTCATTTTACACATCATGCTTCAGGGTAAGACAGCAGTTTTATATTTACCTTAGGATCTCCTGGAATACTTTCAGAAAGATGTACAAGATTTGAAATTTATTTCAGAAGCATTAAGGTATACAATAAAATCTAATACATATATCTCTTGAAAATACTATGCCAATAAAATAGAAAGAAATATATTTAAAACGGCAGTCAGAGGTAAAATAATAAACAAGGTAACACTTTAAAGGGTTTCCCATGGGACGAACATTGAGAAATCAATGGAAGATGCAACATAAAATGATACACCTATTACTCAGTTCCTAACTGTGCCTTCTCCAAGATACAGATCAATTGTCTTGCTGACCCTGTTCTTCCTTTAAGATGTTTCCAACTTGGGTTTAAAAACAGCAACTTTGTATACAATCTTAAAGATGAAATTTTCCATCACTGAAGCCAACAGGTGGCAGCCATTAATTTCAGAGGGACTACAGAGCACTACCCACACTAGAATAGCTTGGAGACCAGCACAGATGTTCTCTGTATACTTTCTTTTGAGACTCTATTGCAAAACAGCAGCAAGCCCTGCTCCAAACTCCCCTCCCGTGCTGACACAGCCTAGTCAGTGCAGGCTGCGGCAGCTCTTGCCGTAACCGAGCTGCTGGACACTCACCGTTTCTGAAGGAGTTTTCAGTGACCCCCTTGGCTTTTCCCGTATGGAGCAACCCTTGTGCTTCCCACACACTTCCCAGGCTGACCCTCCTCTTGCTCCCACTGCGTGCAAGGTGGCAGGCAGGCTTAGCTAATCCGGCCGTGCTGCTGCCCGGCTGTGACTCACCGGTAGCTGCCTGCTCGGATTCACTCTTGCTCTGAAGAGGCTCGCCTGTCTTGGGACAGGCGTCCCAAGGGGAAAAGAAGCAGCATGGAGGACTCTGGGGCAGAAGGAACAAATTCCCCAATTTCCTGCAGCTTCTCCTGTGGTACTCCCAGAATGGAGGAGGCTACAAGTCAGGGGCACTGCCCCTCAGTCAGTCACTGCCAACACCTGGCCGGGGGGGTGTGTGCTAACACGGAGCAGGAGCAAAAATGCTGGACTAGTTGCTGCCTGGCCCACAGAGGCCAAAGGAAGATACCACAGGGCTCATTCCTACCAGGTTAGTTACAGTTGTGGAGGGCGGGGAAAGCTAACTCGCATCAGGCACTGCTTGTGACTGGTACCTGCTCAAAAGAAGCAAGACCACTAAGAAATACTGAGAAAGAAGGAAAATAGCTTTTCTTGAAATGAGAATGGCCTCTAAAGACCAATTCACCCTAGGCACTTGCAGGAAAGAGGAACCACATTAAAAAATGACCCTTCGAAAAGTCATTCTCCAGAAGAAAGTGAAGCAAACAAAATAATAGCTTCTTCATTTGGCAGCAGTCAGATTATTAGGTCAGAGGCCTGAGAGAGAAGACAAGCATCTTGCATGCAAACAAGAAGGCCTGTCCTCAGGGAGGGTTTGAGGGGGTTGTTTTGTGGGTACACTGGGATTTCTTGTTTGCTTGTTTGTTTTTCATATCTGCTGATTCAAGCTCATAACTTCTGGATTCAGAGCAGAAGATAGGAACATCACTCACTGCAAGATTTATACTTGAGAGAGAAGTCAAATTGCTGACAAAGTAAACCAGAAAGTTCAGAAATTCAAAGTTTGACCTGAGAAAGGAATAAAGTGGTTTTTGTCACTAAAGAGGTAAAAAAAAATCTCCTAGCACTCTATTAATGAGGTAATAAACTCTGCAGTAGCCGAAGAATATTTACAGAAACTCCGCACACTTCCGGTGAGTATTTCCATAGGAACAGACGTGCCTTGGACGCACTCAGAAGAGATGTCCAATAAGCAAATCAAGGGCCCCCACACGTGGCTGCCTCGCTGCTGGCGCCGGCCCAGAGAGCTGCTGCTCAGGGGCCTCCGGCACGCGGCAAGCGAGAGCCCCGGGCGCCGCAGCCCCCCAGGGCCTGGCACCGCCAGCGCCGTAGCGCTGACCCGGCCACGAGCCGGGCACCGGGCCTGCGTCTGAGGGCCTCGCTCACGCAGCCACCCCGGGCCCGGCCGGCGCCTCAGCCGCTCACTCACCACGTGTCCTCTCGCCACAGGCCGGGACGTGCTGGTTAGGGCCCTACTGAGGGCTGACAGCCACCGCGGGCAGCAGGAGAGCTCAAGGACAAGCTTTTGGTGGGGGATGAAACACAAGCCAGAAATGCTGCACGCAAGAAATGCTCTGGATTCCAGACATTTTGTACTCTCACAGAAGTGGGCAAGGATCTTTTAACAGCTAGTCATTAAGCTTCTCTTTCTCTCTGTTTTTTTTTTTTTTTTTTAAATCTCATACTACAAGTATAAACACATCTCATTATCGCTTCCACTCAAGCAGCACCTACCAAACCTACCAGAGCTCCAAGCCAGGCTCCTGCCTGGATACTGGGGCTGTCGCCTGAAGCTTTTGGCATTTAAAGCTCGACATTGCAGGGCAACAAACAGCAGGAGGCAAGAAGGGAGGGAAGACAGCAATAAATCCACATGTTTACAGAGAGTAACTGCATGAACAGCTTAAAAAAATAATTAGAGTTCTTGGGGGAGGGGAGAAAGACGCAGGACTCCCATTAAATAAGGCATTCAATGGCTATATCATATTTACAATGGATTATTACCCTTCTCAGGATATTGCATTTAAGCAAGCCTTGTGTGAATATAAAACAGGATCCCATGGTTAATGCAGCGAAGTAGACTCACAGCTGGACTTCCAAAAGCTGCCAAGGCAATATTAGAGCGGAGCGAAGCAAGTGCCCAGGCCAGGGGCTGCGTTTTGGGAGGCCTGCCTGTCCCCAGCACTGTAACAGCAAGTACTGCAGGAGGGGAAGGAGGGCAGAAATGTTCATCCCTGGAGCAGCTCAGCTGCCCCTGCAAGGCTGCCTTCCCAAGACTGCTCCCCTCTAGTTAGCTGTTGTTTACTGGTGGATTAGAAAACATTTTATTCTGTTCATCCTTGATTTTTTTAAAAAGAGTTGCCTCAGCTCTTCTAAATGGTTTGTTTTCTTTAAAGGTAATTCTAACTTTCATCTCTTTAAGAAAAAAGAAATCTGTTCTCAAAAATGAAGGAAAACTTCTCATCTCATGCTTAAAAATAGGCATCTCACGATAGGCACTAGTTTCAAGGGGAAAGATCATCTTTCTATACCCACACCGAGCAGGACACCAGCCTGGAACCAGGAGGTGGCACTTGTCCCCACACCAGGGAGGGCATGACTGAAGCTCATGGTCCAGCTTCCTCCCTTCCTCTCCTTTTTTGCTGCTTCTTCACCAGTTCACAAGCCTCATCCAATTGCTTCGTTCCTGCTCAATGGCCAAGCACTCACTTCCTACATCAGAACCTTTTAAAATGCCATTTGGATTAGTGAAACTCCTGACACCCACTGAATTTCTCATTTCTTCCAGGACAGTATAATGCCAACGGCCTCCACGGAGACAGGTAAAGGAAGACCTTCTCAGCAGCAACTCAAACAACCTGTTCTTGATTAAACTCATCTTACAGGCTCATCCAGCAACAGAGTTCCCAACAGCTTCTTTTCCTCACAACCTGCTTGGGATACATCAGTATTTCTAAGTGGGACATTTTTTGTTCCACCCTGGTACATCTGACCACACTTAGTTCTGTGCAAGGCCTGTTTGCCTCTGAGCTACAGAGAGAGGGAAGCAACACTGAGCACACAAGATCTGAAGAGCAGGAGGAGGCTGGAATGGTTGGTTTCCAGCAGCCTCCACCAGCCAGATGATACTTACAGCACCGCTGGCCACAGGGCACCATCCCGAGCTCCATTAGCAGCCCAGAGGCCACAATTAGCCCTCACCACAGAACCCCAAGGGGACAGAAGCTCAACAGCAAAATCAAGGATGGCACATCTGTGGGTACCTGCTTCAATAAAGAAGCTGTGTGTGTAAGCAGGACCTGCCACTCGCACAAAAGAACTGCTATTCTTTGAATAGAGAAATCCTTTTTCCACCCTTTTTCTGTCTGTGAGATAGAAGGCACGAAGAAGCAACAAGGGAAAATCATTTTGTTTAACTTGACTCATCTAAAGGACAGGGGTTGAGCTGAAGCCCAGCAGCCCTCTTCAGTCTCTCCACCCAGCATGGGAGTAGATCTGCACAGTTTGCCCACTGCACAAGACTGGGTAGGTTGCCCAGGGCTTCTCACAGAGCGAGGGCGAGCACACAGTGAAACACAGCTGCAGCCAGTGTGCTAGAAATGTGACTTCTCTCTGAAACTGTTTATATAACCCAGGGCAGGCATTTTTAACCTGTGTGTGTGACATTCCAGATACTTGCAAAAGGTAAATAACAATTTTGAAAACGGAAGCATAGCCAGGAAACAGCTGTTTGAGATCCCCATGCAAAGAGAAGAAATGCAGATTCCTCTTTCAGTCCTCGCTTATAATGGGAATGTCAGTCATCAGCGGCCACTTACTGGAACAGCTGATGTGATGCCAATACCAAGACAATAGTCTCCCCTTGCTCCAAATTTGCACCAGCCTAAACTATGCCTGCTTATAGCTAAACAAAAAGGTACACAAAAATAAATAAATCATAGTTTAGCATAAGAGCACATCTTAGCACAACTACTCTTACAGTTGACCTTATGTCTGTGAATGGAGACAATTCCTGCACCATGCACGAGCTCCAGATTGATTTGTATCTTTTCACAGTTCCTCATAAATACACAGTTCTCAAGTTATTTTCACGCATGTTAAACCTAAGAGTCATAATTACTCTCCCTGTGCCATATCATAATTATCTCTTGGAGAGAAAATAAATAAAAGAACCAACAACCACCAAAGCCCCAACTCCATTCCTGACCTTCGCAGGTTACTTGCACATTCCTTTGCCAGGGCCTGACCCTGCAGAATTCCCCTGGCTTGGCTTGGCACTTCCTTCTCTCCAACAGAAGACACAGACACACGGGGCTTGAGACAGGGGTGTCTTGTTACACTTAGTTCTGCAGTCCTCTGATCCCCTAGTCTAAGAATCTCTCATACTCCAAGCGTTCATTTTTAGCTGCAAGTTGTGCAGTGGTTTATTTGGGCATTTGTTATAAACATGAAAAAGCCTCTGCCAAGACAGTATTTCTAAAAAAAGGCAGCTGGGTTAACTGAGGCAGACTGCAAGATCTTTTAGAAACGAGGCTCATTAAGTACCTAACACTAGTGCAGTGTAAAGCCATTCACTCAAAACTCAGTACAAGACATTTCCATTACTGACTGAAATAAAAGATTCGGGAAAGGGGGAGGGAGGAAATGCATTTGAATGTTTTAATCCGCTTTTTCTTCTTGGCACCATAAAGTCCACTAGTTACAGCTTGCAAAAGCTATTCTGCCACATTCCCATTTGATACCTGGCTTTATTGTCTACACTATTTAGTAAAACTGTCCTGGAACGATCCCAGTCTGTTCAGCTTAGTGTCTGCCACTTCTCCCAACACAGCACCTTACTCGGGAAAACGCAGTGTGACAACAGTAACGGACACTTATTCTCTAGCTGGAAAAACCTTTTCGTCCTTCTCTTCTCTGACCTGCAACAAAACATGAAAAAACGGCATATATAGCTTCAGCTTTCAAGTATGGTTAGCATAAGAAATAACAGAGCAGCTTCTGGAACAAGGATGGGCTTCAGTGTTATTTCTTTTCTCTTAATTTTATTTTATGACCTATAGATCAAATTGTTATTCTTTTCATTTGTCTTTTTTTTTTTTTAAAGGACAGGTGGGAGATAACCCACAGAAGACAAGCATGACTTTGGTATTAGGTCTATGTCTTCCTCAAACATAGAACTACCCACCCCACCACCAATCCTTTCAGCATATTTCCTCCACAAAAGATCCTGTGAATTGTAAATCTGGGTGCAGTACCTTGGTGAAACATTGCAGGCAAGCAGGTGAAGGAAAACAAACAGGAAATTGTTCCTTATAGAAAGGAACACAACTATTACATCAACTTTTTAAGGGGTTGATAGATTCTATTACAGGGGAAACCAAGCCAACTGAAGCAGCTTCTCCACCATGCTACACTGAGAAGTTAAAGCTGTAATGGAGCCCAGCAATTTTGGTTTAATCAGTCATGTAGTTAAGCTGAAAAATTCCAACAGTACATGATCTCCTGAAGTTTTTAGCAAATGACAACTTTCCAAATGTATTTTTAAGCCCTAGTGACATTTTAAATGGTAACTGATTAACTTTTAGAGAAAGAATTATGCTGCACATTCTTGCATGCAAGGAAAAAGACTCCAGACTGAGTAAAACTTGAATCCTGTCTGGCAATAGACAAGTCATAGCTAAACAATTTATTCTTGCAAGATTATGAGGAAGATTCTGGGCCAGCCAGTTTATGCAACATGCACACAGACATACGAGAAGTGCAAAGAAAATAAACATTCAACATTCATGAACATTCAACATGGCCCTTCTCCATTCTCACTCTATGGCAAAGGGCATGCTGGACATGTAAATATTATCTTTTCTTTCTATTGAACTACATAAATCAAGTGGATAGTCTCTGTCTCAAACTTCCTGTATTTCAGAAATCAATCCCAGAACTAAACATGGCCTAAGTAGTTAATTTTTTCCAACACTTCATTTTTTCCGTCAGCAGCTCTGGTACCTCACATCCACTCCTTAACTACGAGAAAGCAAACGTTGCTTCTTTAGAAGCTGCAGAATTGCTTTCAAGCTCATTTCTTGGCAGCAACATCACTTTCCCAGTCTGATCAGTATAAAAACTCATGGATGGTTCCCAAACACAAAAACACCTTCTTCAAGTCTGCCTCAAATCAGCAGATCTTTCCAACTCAGTCACACCAGATGCTAAGGACACCCCTGACTGTTCTCAGGGTATTTAGTTGCTTTCAAGGGTCTGACCCAATCCCCACCTTTTTTCTTTCCCCTTTCCCCCATCCTCATCAAATATACGTTAGCATTAACCTAGCAAGGACAGCTGGATTTATATCTTTTCAAGGTTATTTAAAAAACTAGCAGATATGTAACACTGCAAGTAATTTTCTTGCTGTTACATACTCTGTATTTATTAAAATCTCTTAAAAGCTCGTGTTGCCTTGCAATATGTTTTCCCTGCTTGCTAGCAATAAATCTGTGTGGAGTTTCACTTCTCAGCTGCAGGTGATATTCTCAGGAGTCAAGAGACTGAAACAAATCCTTTCCAGTTGGTTCTCCCTTTAAAAACAAATAAATTAAAAAATGTAAAAAAGCGAATTAAATTAAAAACAAATATATTGCAAAATATTCTGCTTGCTACGATGTGCAAACAAGTCGCATGGATCTTATAAAAACTGTTAGCATTTTGGAGACAGAGGAGAAGCCTATGTAGCCTAAAGAGAAAATTCCCAAGTTGATGGGATACATCACAGTCGATGTGTTTTTCCTGCTGCAGAGTCAGTGTGCTCCTTCCAAAGGATTCTCCTTTTGAGAATTGACTGCTGTTGGAAGGTCCCAAGTCAGGTCCCAGCAAGCCAGGACTCAATGACTTATCCCCTTCCTATTAAACCATCTTCCTCATTGCAACCAAATAATGAATTTTCAGAGCTTGCTTTCATTTGGTGTGGGTAGGGGTAAGCAGGAGGCAGCTCCACACAAGCATAGCGAAGGCTTGCAGGACGGCCACAGCAAACTGACAGCCCCATTGGATGCTTGATTCTGCTGGCTTGGGGATTTTATGCATTTCCATAAAAGTATTTTAAGCCACTAATTAATCATACTTATCTACTCAGTCATCAATATACTGCCCAGAGTATATGTGGAGGTATTTTTATTACTGTTAAATGCAAAGAAAGGAGTATTGCAGTAAATATGGCTGTCAATATAACTTAAGGCAACAGATTTTCTTCCGGCTTTCTGTTATAAAACATCCATTATAAAACGTTTATGTGTCAGATCCCAACTTTGTAGATCTTCATCCACAAATACAACAGCTGCAATGCAGTGTAGTTCACCATAATTCACTGTTAACACCATCTTCACATACCCTGATATAATTTTGCATGGGCAGAGGCCCCCCAGAAAGTTCTGTTTTCACAGGAAAGGTTTAGTTTTGTTTGCAATCATTCCCAGAACAACACTGTAAAGCAAAAGTATGGACAAAAGGTAGCAAAGTGTTGCTTTCAGACAGCAAGGCTGAGCTATCAGAACGATGCACTGTACTCAACAGCATGAGCCACACACTCTAGGATTCAAGGGGTAATGGTTGCAAGTTGAAACTCAGGCAGTTCCATCTCCAGGTGAGGAAGAACAACTTTCCTGTGAGGGTGACAGAGCCCTGGCACAGGCTGCCCAGGGAGGCTGTGGAGTCTCCTTCTCTGGAGGTCTTCCAAACCCACCTGGATGCCACCCTGTGCCCCGTGCTCCGGGTGTCCCTGCTGGAGCAGGGGGTTGGACTAGATGATCTCTAGGGGTCCCTTCCAATCGCAACCATTCTGTGATTCCCTCGCACGAGCGTGTACTCCTTCCACGAGTGTTTGAAAACAGCACTTGACTGAAAAAGCTTTGACAGAAAGAACAGTAGGGTTCTCCTGGAGGAGCCTTCGCAGGAGACGAACACTCATAATCACGTCAGAAATACTCACAGCACCAGCGGGTTTGGGAATGGGAACAATGTACAGTTATGCAGCAATCCACAGTCAGGCACATGAATAGTGGGCTCTGCACATGTGTCTGAGAGTCCCGAGGCAGAGGAATTAAACACGCCTGGACAACAAACACCAGAGCCCTGCCTGTAAACACACCACCAGCTGGAGGAAACGAGGACACAAGCTTACACAGTCATTCATATTCAGATGACTCCCTCAGTTCCAGTTAGCGCTCCCACAACTCTCAGGGGTTTTGCTGCAAGTTTGATCCCACGCCTCGGAAACAAAATGTTCCTGTAGATCCAGTGTTACTGGAAAGAAAGAGCTTGCACCTCCCAGTTGCACTTACAGCACTGAAAGGGTATCCCTCAGTAGGAGACACGGGTACATTTGCTACCCAAACAGTGCTGACTACATGGACCACAAGAGGTGTCCAAGTGGACACCAAGTTACAAATTCATCCCGCAACTCAGCATCTCTTCTGATACATTTCCCTACATTTTCCACACTGCGCTTGGGACCAGAAGCCTACAAGACAGGCAAAGAACACGGTTTCTGGTGCTCCGCGTGGTCGACCTGCTCTGTAGCAACCTGCTTTTCTAGGCCTGCGCCACGCTCCTCCACGAGGTCTGGACTCCGTTCCCTGGATTTCTTTACTGAAAACAATCAAGAAAATGTAGCTTGCAGCCTCATCAAGCTCTCAAAAGCCACCTGGGCTCCATCGTTCTTGCTTCTGTTCACCCAGTCAGCGAGACTCTTGTTAACCTCTCTGCCACAGAATGGAAGATGGGGCCTTTCCTCCACACAGAGCGGCCTGGGCAGGGCCCGGCGCTCACAGCTGCAGTCTCTCAAATGCAGAAAACAAGAGAGAGACTGCCTCAAGTCTGAGGAATTCCTCTGGCCTTCATCTCCCTTTCCTCAGCCCTTCTTTAAAACACTCTCCAGACAACATCCACCTACTTCTTAGTAGGTAGAATAGTCAGTTCTTCCCCTGTCACTTATTCCAACTGAAAAACTGCTGCCTCGAGGTCACTCCTTATATTAGGGATAGCTGCACAAGTTGCCCAGATGCTACTTCTCTTGACCAAGAAGGGAATCTTAAAAAAAAAAAAAAAAGGCAAAAGAAGCTTAAGGTCCCACACCAGATATTTAAAAAGGAAATAAGAATAAAAAAGTACTATAGCTGTATTTTCAAGAAGAATTAGCATCAAAATCTCTATATGCAGAAAAAACTTTCCTGTCAAAGATCTAGCAATCCACCTCCTTTTCCTCCCTTTAGAGTTAAACTTGGATTAGCACAAAGTATGTTTAGTGTAAATACCAGAGCGCTCACCTAAGGATCAATAAAAGGACCATATTGTACCAAAAATGAGTCAGAACATGTCTACTAAAAACAGAAGGACAACCCGGTGCTTACACAAGAGAAAGTTAAGGAAGAAAACACAAAGCTGTGAGTTATTCATTGTTCTCAAAGGCTGACAAAGTTTAGCATAAATCAAGAAACATTTTCCCTGGATGTCTAACTATAGGTATCTTAAGACCAAGTCTTCAGAAATCCTTAACCCTTGGAACTCATGTCTGAAAAATAGGCCCTTCAGTTTTGTGCACTATATGTGTTCTCATTGGGAACTGCATACAACCTATACTAGTATTAAAGCACATACCTAACTTTATAAACTAGGTTCAAAGAGAAAAGGAAGGTTTACACTATCAAACCTTGAAGCACATTTTCAAACACACAAGGCATTTTTTGGTTTTTAATATAAATCTAGAAATATTGAATATTCAATTTTACAGGACTCCATCACCTAAAGGATGGGACAGAAAGAACCTACCAGCCTTGAAAGTCATCTGGATTGAAGGGATTTTCAGTGGAAGGCAGAAATACATAGCATTTGTTTAAAAAATAAAATAAAATAAAATAAAATAAAATAAAATAAAATAAAATAAAATAAAATAAAATAAAATAAAATAAAATAAAATAAAATAAAATAATTTAAAAAAGAGTCATCCTTCCAGACTCGCAGTGCAGTTTCTTGGGTTGAGCCATAGTGACAGTGATTCTGTAGCAGTTGTCAAGAAGAAAGCATCTGTTTAATAATGAATAAATGAAGTGGATAAAGCTTTGAGAACTCAGAAGCCCAGAAGGTGAGCCAAGCTACAGTATTTCACAGCGAGTGTCAACAGAAGAATGTGCTTAGACTGAAACAAATGTGCATTCCAAAAGCTACAGATAGGCTTGTTGGCTGGGGAAAGCACACAGCATCTCAGTGCAAGAGGCAACATGCTGGGTTCAAGAGATTCGATTTCATTTCTTCTTGCTTCAGGTACTCGACTGATCTTAAAATAAGAATATAAGAGTAGGAGGTTATAATCTTTGGGGAAAATATATATGTAGATAGGTATGTATTCACTAGGTGGCATGTAATATGCAGGTTTTGTAAGTGACAGTCCAAGCTAAAGCACTGGTACGCATAACATTGCATGCATTGGTATACAATCATGGGAGAGGTCATTGTTAAGTACATATAGAAGCTAAATGCTAATTTTATGCATGAACTCTGCCTACAGGAGGAGAACATCAATATTCCTGTTACAGATGCTTGAAGCAATGTTACTGCACAGCGGTAACATATATATAATGACAACTGCAAACTTAGGAATTTTTACCTCCACGAAATGCTAAAACAAGCTCCAGACAGATTTTACACTAAATGGAAATGGAAAAAAAAAAAAATAGAAATTGAATATTTTCCTATCAGAGGCTTCTGTAACCCAGATGTTGTATTTCCTCACATCGATGCATCCAAAGAGCCCTAAGCAGCAACCTAATGCCCAGTGCAGCTGGCCAGGCTCCATCTCACACCAAGAGCTCTACTAACCCTCCGAGGCTCCAAACAGAGCGACCCCCTCCATGCCTCACGCTGCAAAGTGGGATCGAAGAGCTGCCTGGGAGCGCTCTGCACTGGAAGCACAACGGATCAGAGACAAACGAACAAACCAGAATCAGGTCTTGGTCGTATCTAATAAATGCAGTTCTATGGAACAGCTCCGAGTGTTGTTTTCCCCCCTTTTCCCAAGACAAATCCCACGTGACCACACGTTGTCAGGTTTGTTCCCAATGCCAGCACGTTATCCAAGGGTCAGTTAGGAAGACGCCTCAGTTCCTTGAGGGGAGGCCAGGTCTCTCCTAATATTCAAAGTTGCTTACCCAACTTCTTCAGTGTCCACCAAGACACTACTTGGTAAAGCTGCACTCTATCAAACAGTTCAGGTGGCTTCCCAAAGATGTATCTATATCTTTAATGTTTCTGACATATTTTCTCAACGTATTTTATTATTTTAATTCTTACTTCTCAAAACAAGACCTCTAGGCTAATGGACAACCTGAAACACAGCTTAAGTGGGGAGGAAGGGCCATGTTTTTGCACTGAATCAGGTCTCTCATATATTTTAATGATTCTCTGCCAGCTTGCTAAATTTACCACCATGGTATTGCTATGGAAGTAAAACCCACGCAGCTTAGTGATCCTACAACAGTTTTTCCTTCACAAGGTTAACTGCAATGCCATAAATAAACAAACAAACATGAAAACACCACCTTGATCAAAGGATCTCCAGATATAAGAGAGATAACTAACGTCCTCTGAGATTGCTACACTATGCAGATCCAGTCCCTTTGCTTGATCCAGGGGAAATATATTTTAAGAGAAGACATAAACGCAAAGCACAACTGAAGCTGCTTGCTTAGCTCCTGCCAGGTTTCTGAGTGAAGGGCTGTTGTCTGTGCCAGCTCTTCCTTTTTATGTTCCAGAGAAAGGCACTACTTCAGAAACAGTAACATGGGGAGGTGGAAAAAAAGTCATTTCTCTTCTTTTTGCCAATTCTGTCAGGTTGCATATCCCATTTTACACATTTTCTTTTAAGTATAAATAAACAAAACAAAAATAATTAGCAGATGGTCATTGGCAAATCACTTCTGATGCTGTCTCCTCATAGATGGTGCACAATAAAATGGCTGGTCACAGAAAGCAGTCCCCTCTGATACAGGGGACACTTGCACTTCTCCTGCTCTTTTCAGTGCACTGCAGAGTTAAACTGGAGAATCTTCTGTTCTCCTGGAGCTCTGGAGTCGAGCAGCACCAGGCAAAGCTTGTGGCGAGGAGAGGCCAGGCTGGGCAGGGGCAGCGCTTTGGCTCCCGCGTGCTGGATCTGGAGGCACAAACCTTGCCAGTGTTTCCATAACACACACATGTGCTCAAGGGCAGCCTTCATTCCAGACAATTGTCTTCAAGGGTTTCTTTAAGGTGAGAGGAAAGAGAAGCCCTCCCCGCAAAAAGAGAGGAGAAAATCTACTCCAGAAGGAACAGTTGAAGAGTTATGAAATATGAAATAGAAAAGCAGAAGGGTAATGTACCTTGGGTGCACTTGTTAACCATTCAGACTTGGACAAAGAGCTACTCAGATTGCATTAGGTCTGCATTTGCAATAAATTAGCACCACACAAAAACCTGCAGGACTTTAATTTCACACCATTTCACGCAGATATAAACAACAGGCAATCAATCCAACAGTGTTACAGGAAAGATTTTAAATGATAACATTGCATGGTAAATATCACAGGATGCTAACGCTTCTTTTGGCTTTGTATTTTGGGTTAAATGTTTCCAAAACATCTGCAGTAGAAAAAAATACACTTCAAAGGCTTACAACAGGCATTTACTGGGTTTAATAAATCCCAGCCTTTTAACAAAGAACACAGTTTAGCAACAAGAGGAGAAAAGGCAAGCTAACATTTTTAATGTTAGCTTTGATGCTGCAACCACCTAAAACCTGAATACGCAAGTTTAAGAGCTTAAGTTTAAGAGCTTAAAGTACTAATGTTTGAAATGGCATTTGTTACAGGCCCAAATCCATTTACTGCTGAAACAAAGCACATGCCCCCGTTGCAGGAAGCGCTTCTGGAGACTTGTCTTGGCATTTAGCTGGAGATTAAACACCTTCCCTCTCCAAACAGGCGGCTTTCGGCTCCGCGGGAGAGGCACCTGCCTGGAGCGGGAGAAAGGCGCCCGGCAGCGACTGGCGGGGGAAGCAGCGCAGACAGCACCCGGGAAACTCGCTGCTCCCGCCATCCACAGAGGCGGAGGCGTTAGGAAAGGGCCACGCAAAGCAAGAAGCAGGCCACAAGAACTGGGCAACCCAGCACTGCAGTCACAGGGCAAGTGATAAATGAACTTCTTTCAGTACTATAGGCTGCCCTGGCACTGTCCACATCTGCTAATTACATGGGAACTGCCGCGCTAAACCACAGTTCCTTATTTTTTTGTTTTTCTTTTTCAACCCAACAGCTCATTTACGCAGAGGGTTGAGGAGAGCATGGTCAGAGATGACTGTGTCCCTCACAGTATCTTCCTTCCCTCCAGGACAATCATAACAAGCGAGGCACTCTAAATATTGCCAGCATCTCAGGAATTACCACAGAAAGCTGCTTTGCAGAGGTGGGAAAACCTCAAAGCCATCCTAACAGTCCCATAATGGCCAGCACGAACCAAGCTGCTTCCACAAATGACATAGGACTAGAGTGAATTTCAACGAAAACCAGAGAACAAGGGAGCAGCAGCCTCCTGACTAGACAAATTTACACACAGAAAGCTTCTCTGTTTCAACAACCCCTTGAAAAGATGCAAGGACAACAAAAAAGAAGGTGGAACGATGAGAAAGGGAACATAAAGATACCATATGCAACAAGCATGATCTTTCAGCACAGCATATACTGATGCCTCCCCAAAAAAAAGGGAGCATTCCAGCAACTTAAGACGAGAGAACAGCAAGCCAAAGCCTGAACAAGGGGTATTTCTGACACCTGCAAGGAGAAGACATGAACAGTGGCATAGTCAAAGAAAATGGTCCATTATATTTTAAATACACTTATATATTCCAAGTCTAAAGAATATATATACCACAAAATGGTAGAAATCACTACCGTGCAAAGCATCCCTATGTACAACGCTATCATTTCCTCAGATATTCACTGGAACATTACATGAACACCAAGTCATAAGGTCTTCTGCATAAGCCAGCCTCCCTAAACCTCCAGACATTGACACTAATCTACCCACCTTCATTCCTCCACACCCAAGGCTCCTCTAGATCTGCAGCAATGCAGAAGCTCAAATCCCAGCTTTAAGATGCTATCATTCCTCAAACATAGGGCTCAAGTGTTTGTTAAGAGAGGAGCCTTTGAAAGGTTGCCTCTTTCTCAGTAGTTTTGTATGACTAGCTGCAGTCTTGCTAATGGCCTTGAAGGCAGAGAGAGAGAAAAGACTTTCCATCCACAGGTCAGCCCTGGCCAAACACAGCACTGCCCCATTTCCCAGCTCCTATCAGGGTCAACAACCCTCTATCTCCCCTAATCAGCTCTGAGGAGAAACTGCCCTGTAGTGACTCTATTACCCTTTGCTTCCCTCCTAGGCTGCAGGGAGGCTCCAACCTCAAATTCTCCAAAATATCACTAAGCCCTGCAGAAAGCAGCAGCTTGTCAGGGTTTGTAGCTACCAAGGCAGCACGTTGTTCTATAAAGACTAAGGATGTGTTGTGCCTGAAGTGCTTATTTTGCAGAGAGGAGCCCCAGGCCGGCTCCTTTGTCACGCTCCCGGGCAGCGTCTGGGAACAGGCTATGGAAATGGTTTGCTCCAAGCAACCTCAGGTCCCGGTGCAGGGAGCTTCGCTGTGCATTAATGCGCTTCCAGATGCCCTAACTGCACTGCTGCCAGCGCGGCCTTGCAGGGAGCCAGGCACCACTTCAGCTGCAGAAAGGGGAAGAATTTAATCCCATCATCGACCGGTCTGCAAGCGCAGACACAAACATAACCACTGCTTTAAAAAGCGACAAAGAACAGGGACCACTGAGGGACTGCACAGCTTTCACCCTGCACCTCCTCCTCCGCCCCTCGACACGCAGGCTTTCTACTGCACTCAGGGATCCAAGGGTCATCCACGTGTCTTCCAAAGGCTCCAACCTGGCCCCTCTGGCAAGCCCTGCGCTTGCATCCGTGCCTGAATCTCTCTCTCCGCCCGCACGTCCACAACCAGCGCTGTGAGCCGCGCTCCTGGCCTCTCACCAGCCCAGGGAACCGCCGCTTAGCCGGGAAATCGCAGCCCGCCGATGCAGGCGCCTGCTCTGCTACCTGCTCCCGCTCCTGCTGGGCCGCTCGCCGCCACCGCCAGTCTGCCAGGCTGCGCACGGGAGCGCCGGCACGTCACGCTCTGCCTCGTAAAATTCAAGTTTCATAATAATAGTCTGTCATCTGAAATGTTCAAATTAGGGAACCTATCATAAAAGAAAAAAAAAAAAAAAAGATATCGCTCATGAGCTGCTACAGAGGGGGTGTCCCGGAAACAGCGAGATTAGACAGGAGCAAGGGCAGAAATCAGCTCGGGGACTTCGGCAGCAATGCAGAACATATTTAGCAGCAATTATATTTAAAGAATAATTTCACATCCTAGGCCTGTAATTACTTTACACAGAACCAAATTACCACCTCCACCAGAAAAAAAAATGAAGTAGAATTCAGGTGATCTAAAGCAAGTCTCTTAATAATCAGCAAAATCAGTGACCCTCTCCGTTTTTTTTTCCCCAAGCAATGGTTAAGAAAGGACTCAGGGCAACAAAATGCACTTTCACAGCACGTTGCACTAACTCCTCAGTTAGCAGCCCCTGTGACCCAGTGCAAGCTTATTGTGTCCCCCACCCAGCTTTTGGGGCAGTGAGCCACGCTTCAAGTGGGAGAAGTTCCTTTTCTTACAGTAAGTATTTGCTCAAACAGTAAAGAAAAAAAAATGACACAATTTTTGCATTTATATTGGTACATCGAATAAAAATACATTTTTTTCCTTCTAAGTCTCCTCTTTATCAGGAAAAAAAAGCTATCAGAGCAGAAGAATGACAGATACGAGAATTTGACTTTAATATCATTTTCTATTTTTTGTTCTCAGCTTTGGGAGAAATTACATTGTAATATCCACTCTTCTTTATACACAGACTCCAATGCAGATCCTTGCTTAGGAAGGTTCCGTTTCATGAATAATATTGGCAGTGAGTCACACGCTCTACAAACAGAAGCACATTAGCAAACCACTCTGGTACGTTACCCATTCAGTTAAAGGAGTAGAAAGCGTGCGACAGTTTAAAAGTCAGATTGGTTTACTAGGTTATGAAAAATTGATAGAGGAAGAGATCCCATGAACCATTCAGAGCCCAAGTGGACTCCTTCCAGCCCCTCCTCCTTTCCTGGTGGCTCTTTGACCTGTAAAGAGAAATCCAGAGGCCAGGAAGGCTGAGGAGGTGCTTCCACTTCCTCCTCTCGAGCCACTGATAAGGATTGGTGTGTGTGCAGCTGGGTGCTCCCAAGCTAACCAAGCAAGCCAAAACAAAAGCAGGTAATTTCAGGGCACAGAAAGGCGAGTTACCTTCTCCTAAGGTATCAGGTGCCTGAAACTGAAGAAAAGAGTGCAAAGGAGCTGCCCTTCTGAGGTAACCCTGATACTGTTCTCAGCAAGTGCGCACAAAAGGCGCTACGTTCTCAAAATGTGCAAGAAGTTTCTTGGGTTTGAACTGAGTGTCAAGGAAAACACAGAGCTCTGCGCGGGGCGGCGCTCATGAGGACACAGAAGTGCCAAGCCAGTAGAAAATCTACATTTTGCCTAGGCAGAGAGAGAAAAAGGACTGTTTCTGCTTGGTCAAAGGCCAATTTAATTAAGCGAGTAGATTAGATCATAGCGCTAATGCAAACAAACCTGTGGGGAAGGGGCCGGCTGCCCGCGCACAGCCTCACGGAGAGCATTGTTGTTGTTGCTGTTGTTGGTATTCTGCGGAGCTACACCAGTGTCAGCCCTGATTTAGGCACAAGACATCAGCTTCTATCCCTAAGGGATGTTTGGAGCCAGGGAGAGGGAATAAAGTGGAGGAGAAGTAGGAAAACTGGAAGTAGGGACTAGAAACAGAAACTGGGGAAAGAAATGCAATTCCCAAACTCATCAATCCAAGTAATGATGGGATTAATAAATTCTCTTTCCAACAGTGCTCTTATTAGTTCAGTTTTCTGTAGCAATCTTACTGGCCATAGTTCTGTTGCTGCCTTAGAAGTGCTTTGTAAATGCATTAATTTTTTTTCCCCTGTATGAGTATTTTGGATTACCTCCTCCTAGTCAGGCTCCCTGACATGAGGGATGTACTAACACCTACCTCCTTTCATCTTCATAAACACACACTTAAGAGATATGTCATAACACTCAACGTTCTGGGCACGGGAGAGGAAATACCATTATTCTAAAAAAGTCCATATTTAATATCATTATCACACAGCAACTGTCACGAGATGATGTGCAAAACTGCACACAGTTAATGCAAAAGTAACCTTGGACAATGCAGGGAGCTTCATGGCCTTAGCCATTTAATATAAAAGTCAATTTTTTTTCCAGCTTGCACCTAGGCAGATGCAGATGTTCCTCTCTATTTGAAGGGAATATCATCAATAGACCAAGGCAAGTGTTCAGCAATGGGAAGCAAATGCCAAAGCTGCTCATCCCAAAATAATTCAGGCAGTGCAAAACGTGAGTGTCTCTGCACAGAGCCTGGTGCCCTCAGAGCTGAGCAGGCCGAGCAGCTCGGACTCGCTGCAGGCTGGGAAAACATAGAAAGAAAGAAATAAAACACAGCCCCACCAACAAGCCAACCATATATATAGACAGCTTAATCACCTGCAGGAAGTGCGATATGCCAAGATTTCCTCAAATTTAACGTCTAACAATTTTACTTTGGAAAGGAAAAGTAATCTCAAAGGAAGCTGGACTAGGAGTGTTCCCTTTTAGTGTTACAAAGTGTAACAAAAAGTAACAGAGATCCTGGAATTTTAGCTGCCACAAACCACTGGTACCAGAACACTGGTATTTCATAAAGAGCTGGTCAAACGTATTCAATATGCAGCCTTTATCTTACAATTCCAGCTTCTCCACACAAAGGCAATTAGTTGACATAAGCATAACAGGAAGACACGGCATTAGGAAACACTCAGCAAAACACTGTGTCAATACCTTATGATTTAGGGGGAGGAATGAATAAATAAATAAATAAATAAATAAATAAATAAATAAATAAGCCTGCATCCACACCCACAATGCAATCGCCCATCTAATTACAAAATAATAAAGCTCTAGGCTATTTTATTCCGGGCGCGGGGTCCCCACTGTGCCCCAGCACTGCAGCAAGGGCAGCACAGGCTCATGCCAACCATTGCCACACTCGCCACGATTCCCAAACCTGGCCCCCAACCCACCTCAAGGCAAGCGTGGGCTTGATCCACCAACAGCACTATCTTAACCTAAGGGCCTGGTTTCACACACCACCATCTTTTCCATACTCTTTTGTGGTTCTCCAATTCCCATTTCCATCTTAATCATGAGAGGAATGTGCCAGAGCACAGTGCCCCAAGTGGATGGTTGTGCCCCTACTTCAGAGCACCACAGCCAAGTGTTTGCATTGCTACCTGCAAGCTGTGCTCATTTTGAAATGCTCGCCCCTGCCAAAAGCATTCCTGGGTTTTCTGAGCAAGGAAGAATGAGAGGGCATTTAATTAAAGCACAGGCTTGGGGGCCACGCTCTGTGATCACCCTCCTCTAAACCCTTGAGCTCACCCCATCACAGCGTTATCTAGTCTGAAAACAACTGGCATTTGCCACTAGTAACAGCCGAACCCACAGCACATCACCTAATTTTCCTGTAAGCTCCTGACTATTAATAACACTAAAAGCAAAATCTCCAAACAATTCATTATTGCACATCCACTCCAGAGACGAGTGCTCGAAAGAACATTAACATTTCAAAACTAAGCTCTCAGGAGTCAAGAAAGGCTGGCATGAAGTTTGCCCAAGCAACCACATTTAAGTCCTCTGGTGCCTGCACTTAAGGATATAGCCTTAATGACCAGTTGCTTTTGCTGCCAACCCTTCACTTGGCACACAAGGCACAAAAATTCAATACTCAGTGTTACCCCCACTGGACAGTATGTGGCCATATCCATTATTTATTGAATGCTATTGAATGCTTGCAGTACAAACAAAATCTTAATTTCCTTGGGGGCTTTTTTGCGGTGTTTAGCATTAAGCACATACAGATTCCTTAAGAAAGGGTCATTTATTTTTAGCAGCACTGTTTTGAGGAGAATCTACCTCTCCTATGGCTCAGATAAGAAACCTAAGTGTACAAGGAAGAGTGTGTCAGGCCAATAAAGCTCCGCTGAACTTCAGTATCTCCAGTCTAAGGTGCTGCTGGTGACGTTTCTTCAGAGCACCCTGCATTTCAGAGAAGTCTGTGATTCCTCAGAAGAATCAGAGCCCCCAGTGGCCCCAGCCACAGTGCTCAGCATTTCTGCAAAGAAAACCACACGAGATAAAGACACACGGATGCAATTTGAGAAAATTTGTGAGAGAGGAGGGAAAAAAAGGGGCATTCATGGATTGTACAGATTCACAGAAGGACCCCACGGCAGAAGTAAGGATGAAGTTGGAGCGTGGCAGACAACAGTCAGTTTCCCTAACCATGAAAACATTCCTTTTTGCAATATAAATCCCCTGCATGTTTGCCTGAAAAAACAGATGGCTCTAGCAGACAACACTCCCCTTGGCACTCACCCCCTGGAAAGATTCACCCCGTACATTAAAGCAACATGCCCAAGAACTGCTCTCTAAAACATGAACCTCTTAAACCCTCCCTTTCAATACCTTTCCAATTATAAAAGGTGAAACTCCCCACCTAAGAGCTCAGGAGATCAGACTTGAAGGGAGGCAGGAACGATCCCAGTCATCACATTTAGGCACTTTACTACCGAGCAGGGCATCCCTCAGAAACTGCACTAACAGTTCAGAGCTTGGCATTCTTCTGGTGCCATCAGCTCTGAACAGCATTACAGTATTTCCACAATATATTTCACTATCGATAGCAATAATGATTCTGCATAAGTCAAAAAGTCACTCAAGTGTTACTGCTTCAGTGAAGCTGCCAGCCTCCCCTGTAAACAAGGCTTTCCAATAAATAGAGACAATCAATCAACATTCATAAACCTGGCCTATTTTCAGTACAGAAGCAGAAACTGCAGATTCAGAAGCTATATATAAAAACGGTAGAAATTACACAGAAAATCTTTCAAATGCTTTAAGTAGCTACTCTCATGAGAAAGCAGACTGTTATTGACAGTCTCGCTGCCCTGGGATAAGCTACACGCACTTTATGAAGATAGGTCTCAACTGATGAATAAGCTCAAGAGCTTTTTCAAAGACAAAATACAACAGCTACATGGGGAGGGCACATAAAATCTGCAAATATAGTCTCGACAATGAAACCTTCAAACACGCAATAGCATTTTTGTGATACAAAGCAGCATATTTCAAACATCTCACAAAATATTACAGCAGTAATACCGTAATATGTATGTTAGTCCAGTTCTCCTGATATAGGGGCATCAAAAAAGAAGATAAGGAAGTTCCATCTCTTTGCACATCCAAATATTCAAGACCGTACACATGCATACCAGCACTTGCTTTCTTATCTAGAGAGGCCAGTAAAATGATTCTTGAGAAAACAGGAAGGCAATACTTAAGGGAGATTAATTTGACACTTTCCTCCACTGCAGTTTTAGAAATGACAATGAAGGGTCCCACACAGCAAGCACTCTTTGTAAATGCAGATGCATGACTTAGCACAGAACACGAAAAAGCACAAATAGTCATTTGAGTTTAAAAAGCACAATAGCACTACTGTTATTCCACGCTGTATAACAGCCTCAGAGAGATATAAAAGACATATAATGCTATATGCTTGGGTTTACATTTCTTGTCCCCTCAAAATTCCTGTTGCTATGAAAGAGAAACCCAAACCACAAAGCCAGGCGATTATTTTAAAACACATTCTAATAATAATTTCTTAGCACCAATCCACAGCACTGGGAACATAATCCGGTGCTGCACATGTAACACATGTGCATGCTCGCACACACACAGACTTGCTGTTAAAAACCAGCAAGAAAGCAATGAAGTAACACTTGTACATAATAGCACATACACAGTAAAAGAATTTTTCAATGGGAGAATAAATATCTTACTGGCTTCTCCTCCATAAACATAATCAGAATCCAATCATACTTACCAAGATTCTGTTATCCACTTTATCTCCCTTGGTTTCTAGCTTTACTTTCTTCTTCACCGCAATTTTGATTTTCCTCCCAATAACATCCTTGACACTTTCTGAAATAAAAGAAAATACCTTCAAACACTCCCATCATCAACATGAGAGGGAAACAGATTCCACTATCAGCCTTTTAAGAAGACTCAGGGTTATGTTGTCCAACCACTGCGCCCAGGAAAGTAAAGGTGTTTTAGTACTGAATACACTCTAATATACATATATTTTTTATTATGTCATTTACTAAACAATTTAAATCTATTATGATGAGATTATAGATTTTATATGCCAATATTTTAAATCTAACTGGATATTTGTTCCTAGTACTGGTTACACATCAAAAAACATTCCTAAGACAAGCCTCAGTATTGCTCAACTCTACCCTGGGAAAATGGAACAATTCTCCATTCATCACTCTAAAACACAGTGAGCAAAGTTTGCTGATACCGGAACCTGAAAAGCCTGTTAAAGTCAATTAACCACTTGTACTGCAAAAACGCTAGCCTACTATTGTTAATATCAGGGAGGCCAAATGGGTCAGATAACAGAAAATCAAGTGCTCGCTCGTTCAAGCTGCAGTTGCAACCAGCCAGGCTTCCAGACACCAGGCCCTGCCAGCTGAGCAGCCAAGGCTGCAAGAGCCAGGGCTGCTCTCAGGCCAAGTCTGCCTCACGGGACCAATCCCAAAATTACATTAATTGACATAATACTTCATATATATATATATATATGCACATGTACACACACACACACACACATATATATATATATATGCACACAGCTCTCTGGTACCTTTAGAGGGCAAGCCTCTACCCGCACAAGTGCTTAACAGTTAAGTTTAAAAGGCTGCAATTCAGGATAATTCGCTCTTCCCAAGGCTTTTAAAGTAATTCTGCAGGTTTTCTGCACCATTTTCGTCCGACAGCCAGCACAACTGACAGCACCGAATATATTGCACACCGCTTAGGAAGTCTAGCCCAGGCCTGGACCCTGCCTGCAGGGCATGAGGGCCTGAAAGGCAAAAACCAACCTGGTCAGAGTGACTCTCTGCCAGAAAAGGCTGTTGCTGCAAAAGCCAAATGCTCCCCTGGAAATTCTGATTTGCCAACCAGGAAAAGCTCCTGGGCTGTCCATGGGAAGCTGCCCTGTATCGCAGGCTTCCCTGCTGGGATCCCAGGACAACTGTTTGGGAGGGAGACAGGCAGAGCAACCCCCAAGGAGCCTGGTAGGCAGAGCAGGAAGGGAAGCTCCAGGCCAATCCTCCCGACAGGGGCCACGTTTTGAGACCTCCTCACTTATAAATGATGCCCTATAAATTTCTAGTATTGCTGTCCTCTGATCCAGAATTTAAAGGAATTTAGGGCTACCACACATTCTTTTTCATAAAGGACAGACCTATCCCATCGCAGAAAAGCAAAACGACACTGTGCTACTATTCCCACTACTTTATTTCCACCCTCCTGAAGCAGGAGCGGGCGGCGCAGGAGAGCGGCCTCCTGTCGGCTCCGCGGGGTCTCCTGCGGGTCCTGAACTGCAGCGCTGAAAACGGCTGCAGGCTCCCAGCTTCACCCCTGCTACTGCAAAAAGCGAGAGGGACAGAAAAGGCCCGGGAGCATGAGGGAAGCAAGCGGCCTCGGAGCAACTCGGGAAGCATCATGATGTCACCTCACTCTAAGGCTGCGCCTCCCGCACTGGTCTGGAAACATTAAAAGTCACCTTTTAATGCGACTTTTAAGAAGGTTAAAATTTAGATTTCACCATTTTTCTCCCCAATTAACAGAGAAAAATTCCTTGATATTGCTGGCAAGTGGACTTTCGAAGTGGCTTTTCGAGCGAAGGGATGGAGACACGAGGCTAAGGCCCATGTTTGTAAGTGCTCATTAATTTTTAAAGCCCCGGACCACGAGCACCTATCTTCAGGCACCAGCCACACAGAAGAGCAGATCCACAGCACTAGATTTTTTTTTTTTTTTAAGTTATGACCTAAGCGACCTGACAAAGGTCACACAGGAAGTGAGTAACAGAACAAAAACTGCAGTCCAAACACTCCTATTCCTCGTCTAATCTCCGTGTCTAATCGCCACGTTTTACGGCACGTCCTTCCAGGCTGTTCCCAACACACAGGGTTATTCCCCAAAAGCCTCCTTCCAAAGTTCATTTTATAAATGCCAACACGCTGAACTACGCTGCCACTAACCCGCATGCGCTCACCAAAATACTGCTACAAACCACCTCAATCCATGGGAACAGATCCCGAGGAAGCAAGGCGGGTGACAGAACTGGGGCTAATGCTTAAAAGGGTGCATGGAGGGTTTCACAGCCGGGGTGCCCGGCTTCGCTCCGCTCTCGCTCCCTCACCCAGCAGGTACAAGCGCTCGGCGTGAACCTGCTCCGGCCCCGCACGAGCATCTCGGTACCTACACCCAGCTGGCCGCGTTGTGATCACGGCTGTGATTACACCTACTTCGGCTGTGACACCCGGCTCGTCACCTTCTCATAGTCCCTGTGGGCTAACGCTAGGAATCCCCTGTTCCGTTCATTAGGAGGACTGCAAAACAGAGCTATTCAGTTGGCGCGGAAATGCAGCCTGCGACAACAGCAACTTTTCACCCAGCACGTCATAAGGATTTTCTCAACGTTTGAACAAGCTCCCTGCAACACCACGGGCTAAGGAGGGCGACGGGGAGCCGCACGGGCCACGCGAACCCTTTGGATGCCAGACATGGGCCGCCACACAGACCTCAGCTGCCACCTGCGCTCCTCCGAGAGCAGCGCCCCAACCCGCCAGGATCCCTCCTCAACACCCACACCAACCCGGGATCCCTCCTCAACAGGGACACCAACCCGGGATCCCTCCTCAACAGGCGGCACCGCCGCTAAACCAGGAGGAGCGCAGCCAAGCGCAGCGCCCGCGGACAGGCCCCGAGCTGCAGCCCCTGCCGCGGTGTGACACCGCTGCCCAGCACACCCTGCTCGCTCATCGCTCCCCGGCAGCGCCAGCGGCATCGCCGGGGTGCCCCTGGCAGCCGCGACCCCGCGAGCCGGCGCCACCGAGCGGGCCCCATCCATGGGGGGACCCGGACGGGCTGCGCTCGCGGGTGGCCCCCGAACTTCAGTGGAAAGGAAGGACCTCTCCCCTGCGCAGGCACGCAAGGGTGGGGGTGCGGTGGGGGGGGGGGGAGATAAATAAATAAATAAACGGCACAAACCAGTTTTAAACAACCCCAAGCCCTGAAGAAAATAAATAAATAAATAAATAAATAAATAAATAAATAAATGAGCGGACGCGCCGAGGCTGCAGCTCCTCCGCGGACCTTCCCTCGGGGCCACCACCGCGGGCTGCCCCGCACGGAGCCACCGCGCGTTTTCCCGGGGGAGGATCCCCCCCTTCCCCATCCCCGTCCCCGTTCCCATCCCCGTTCCCGTTCCCGGGGCTGCCGCTCCCTGCATCCCCCCACCCCGCGCAGCCTCACCACCCCCACTCCCGCAACCGCCGCCGCACGGCGACCGTTAACGGCGGCGCGGCCGTTACCGATCAGCTCCCTGGGCACGTCGG